>NC_033634.1:4073759-4201776 GCF_001540865.1 Ananas comosus | reverse complement strand
CCACGTATCAAACTCAAATTAAGAATCGAGTTGAGTGCTCCTAAGAGCACAGCACCCTGTCCAGTGCTCCGCTGTATATCTTATACTTACTATATATACTATATATATATATACTATATACTATATAGAGAGCAGAGAAGAGAGGAAGAGCAGAGATAGAGAGAGAGAGAGAGAGAGAGAGAGAGAGAGAGTTGAGCTGGAATACTATTGGTAGCAAACGGGGTCCGTTGCCACCTATTTGTTTTCGATGATGGAGCCTCCAAATCGACGATCGGCAACGTTGAAAATGATCTATACTACTTGAAGTATTTAGAAATCAAATTTCATGCTTTTCTGATATTGTTCTCTCGTCCATCAAGTGGGCGTAAAAATGAACGATTGAAAATGAATATCTTCTAAAAAGTGACAATAGAAATTTTATAATCAAGATCAAGAGTATAGATCTTATTCTAAATAGTTTAAAGAATTTTCTAACCAAAATTCAATTGATTTGGATAGTTTTACACCGTTAAACGAGAAAACGCTTCATATCTACCATTAAAATTATAAATTTTGAAACTCTTTGATCATTAAGTTAATGATATCGAAAAGATTTGAAATTTGATTTCTAAATACTTCAAGTGGTATAGATCATGTTTAATGATGCCGATCATCGATTTGGAGGCTCTATCATCAAAAATAAATAGGTGGCAATAGAGCCCGTTTGCTATCGATAGTATTCTAGCTCAACTCTCTATATATATATAGAGTAGGTCTTGTGTGCTATTAGGAGCACCGCATCTTTTGAGTAATTAAGTCATTTACTAATTAACAATCAATGCTTTCCCAACTTGGTACAGATTTAGCTCTCACTAAATCTTCTACATTTCATACGCTTCAGAATGCACCAAAAAAAAAGAAGCTCAAGTTCATTTTGATAAGGGAAAACTTCAAAAACCCCCATGTGGTTTCGTAGTTTCTCACTTTGCCCTCCTGTGGTTTAAAATGTATCAATTTGCCCCCCTGTGGTTTCTTTTTTCTATTTTTCTTATCAATTTTATTATTATTTTTTTTAAATCAGTGATAAAGTTAAAATTATAGAGTACTAAAGTGAATATTTGATAAATCTAGATGGGTATCTGAAGTTTTTTGTATATAATTTAATGAAATATTAATGAAAAAGCTATCAAAAAGATAAAAACAAAGCCACAGGGAGGCAATTTGATACATTTTGAACCACATGGGGGCAAAGTGAGAAACTACGGAACCACAGGGGAGTTTTTTGAAGTTTTCCTTTTTGATAATCTAAACACTCCACGGTTGCACACCTTCTTTTAAGGGGCTTAGAAGATCTGCTGTCTACATCTTTTGCAGAGTGCTAACACTTGCCAATTCGATAGATAACACTAAATGCTTAAGAATTAATGTTTACTCACTCATAAATTTTCTACATTTTAGATACTCTGAATGGGGTTTAAAAACATATGCACTTAAATGTTCTCTAGGTATAAGCATTTGGCACTTTGAACAAGCATTGAATTTAGGAGAAGAGAATTGTCTATGACAAAAACTGAAGCATGCTATGCACTCAGTTATCTAGTATAAAAGTGTAGCGTAGCACATAGAAACAAGTCAGGCTTAGCTAGGCCACACTTTCCCAATTCTTACCAAATATATCAATGCTAATCGATATGAATGTTTATTAGATATTATCGATGACACCCAACCACATCCTGAAAATAGACAATAATACAAGATAACATGAATAGTTGACCCACAGATTATTCCAAAATAAAGAAAAAGGGGCAATTGCCTGGAGAATAAAGCAATATCAATTTCAACCAAGCCTCTTCTCTTTAGATGCGCTAGCCTACAACACAGCAAAAATTTGGAAAATACTGTGTAAAGACCAAGAAGATCCAATAACCAGCCATAGCCTAACGGCTTCTCTCCCTAAATTGATGCCACTTACTGACTCACCTAAACAAAGCAAAATCAATGAAAAGCGAATAACCAAAATTCTGGAGCCTAGTTCCTGGTACAGCACTACCTACCACCTGTCACTTTGAGGCAATACTACTAGAAGCAACACAACAAAAGATACTTTAGATATGAAGATTCCCAAGGATATAAAGATGACAGGAATTTGTTTTCAACATTAACGAAAAAAACAGAAAAAAAGCTCCATTATTTCTCATTCTCAACGTCTATGGAAATCTTTATACCACAACAGGCAAGAATTTATGAGTTCCATTCCATCTATCACATATTTTGTGCATGGAGCAAATTGTACATTTGTACTCGGTCACACTTTGATTAAAATATCAAATTCCGAACTAAAATCAACATTCACATGACCGTCTAGCACAATTGCATGCATTCCATAAAAGCTAGAGTCATTTACAAGACCACGAAGATCCAACAGCAGAAGCTTCATAAACCATCTAAAGCATGTCAAAGGGGATCCTGAAACTCCCCACTGTGATCTTGAAACTCCTCCCCACTGCTTGCGACAACTGCTGCTGCTAGGCCGTCGGATTTAGTTGGAAAATTTGTATACAGGATATCAATAGTGTCTCATTATCTAATGAGAGTTAGGTCCACATAAATACCTTGTAATTGCTTTCTTACATAGAAAGTGTTGGAAATAATAGGGCAGCGGAACTTACAAACTGGATAGCCAACGTATCCGGGAACCGGAATCGGATCGGACTGCCTGTTTTACAAGTCTTCTTGGATCGTCGTTGTCTCGATGCTTCTGGATCTCCCACGTTCCTCACCTTTTCCCACGCGTACGCCTTACGCCACTGATCGGATGCGGATCTGATGCGACGGATGCCAATCGAAGAGGGCTACTAGAGTCCTCTGCTATGTCCACACTCAAAAACCCCGGGAACGTAGGTGGAAATCCCAGAAAGGAAGAAGAGAGAGAATAAGGAAGATATTTCGTGGATTCTTTTTTCGAATTTGATCGTATTCGATCGTCTCTTTACGGGAGAGAAAAGGGGGCATATATATAGAATAACGGAACCCCTAAATATCCTAAATCTCATATAGATTAGGATAAGAATCAGGATATCTATTAACATATAATAGATATTCACTAGTAGATACGTTTATTAACTGATAAGAAATATATGATTTATTCTTATCCTAAACTTATTAGGATAAATCATAATCGACGTCTTATGTGGATCGGGTTAAATCATAACCCGCCAATGTGGACACACCATATGGCAACAATCTCCCACTTGGCCACATTGGCCAATTCTCTCTTACTCATTCATCTCTTCATATGAGTAATGGAGTGTGCGACCTGACGAAAGAAACACATGCAGGAGTGCTATATTAAGTCACCACCCAACTAACATAGCACATCACTGACTTAATTCGTCTATACCCTAGACGTTTCAACACACACTGGATCAAGCATCACAAAGTCCCTCTTATGTAATGACAGAGCTCGACCCCACCGTTATTTCTCGTACTCATGATTATCTCAAGTAACATAACCGAGATAACCGCACGGGTAATGAGTCACAAGACTTACGTGGTGTGTTATCGAAACATCTTCCACAGCCCCCCACGTTAATCCATATTGGTCCAAGTACTTTACTAGATATGCTCCGCAAGATCGTATTTTCTCATGACCTTGAGATACACGCTAAGTTAGTTACTTTGGACCTCCACTTTATAACGTAGTTCAAAGTCGAGGGCACAGAAAGAGTTAGTGCTCACATAGTGACATGGAGGAAAGAGCTTATGTCACTCTACTAACTGGTCGACAAGCACAAACAGTATGATATGTATGCTATGGCGGAGCTCCTACTCAATGGGTCATGTCACGCTCTAAAAAAAACGCCATACGAACCTTGGTCTAGGTACCACCAAGGTATTTAACCATCACAGCTCAAGTCATCTCTCTAACCTGAGTACTTAGGTTCGGCTACTATACAGGCTCGATATGAAATTTCTCAGAAAAACTTTCATATTCAACTCTTTAGAGTCTCATCTTAAACTAATTAAGACGACTTTAAATTATATCAACACTTCATTCATAACATATATGAACAAAGTAATCATATTACAACTACTCAAGTTTAATATAATTATCTAGTCTCATCCTACTCACCACCTAGGTGCCAGGGCGATCACCCGTGTGAGTGGGTTGATCTGAGCCTGGTGACTTATCAAATATGTGCCTACTAGTATCAATTACGCAATCACATTAAAAAGAAAAATATATTTTTATTAATAAAGCGTAAGATACAAAATAATGTCTATATCAAAACCTACGAAGACCCAAACTCCTAACGTGGGTCTGGAACACATCCCTCCTAGCTATCGGCTTGGTCAACGGATCAGCCACCATCCTAGTGGTGGAGATATGTTTAAGAACGACCTCGCCTAGCCTAATCACGTCTCGAATGTAGTGAAAAACAAATATCTATATGCTTGGTCCTGCCATGATACTTGGAATCTTTCACATGTTCCATGGCAGAATATCTCAATAGGTTCATAAGCTCGAATCACAAAGTTGAGGTGTTGGAGAAATCTCCTCAGCCAAAACAGCCTCCTAAATTGCTGCTGATCAAGCAACATTTTTTGCTTCCAGAGTAAATAAGGCAACACAGCTCTACTACTTCATCAGGAAATTTTCCCGCCTCTAAGCACATAGCTTGAGGTGGACCTGCATTCATCTCTATCATCGCCCCAATCAGCATCGCTATATCATTTCAATCTCAAGTCCCTACCTTGGAAGCAGAGAACGAGATCATTGGTTTCTTTTAAATATCGAAGGATTCTTTTGACCGCTTGCCAATGAATGGGTTCCTGGTTGCTCTGGTAACGACTTACCAAACCAACAGCGAAGCAAATGTCAGGTCGAGTATACATCATAGCGTACATCAAGCTGCCAATTGCACTCGCATAAGGAACCCTACTCATTTGCTCCTTTTTTTTATTCGTTTTAGGGCACTGATCAAGACTCAGAGTATGATTCTTCTCCACTGGAGTCTCAACGGGTTTACAATTATGCATCCTAAAGTGCTATAGAATCTTTTAATATAAGTTTCTTGAGACAAACCAAAAAGCTTTCTAGAGCGATCACGGATGACTTTCACTCCGAGCACATAGCTCGCCTCACCCATGTCTTTCATTTCAAAGTTGAGAAACAACCACTCCTTAGTGGTGTTGATTGACTCCATGTCATTTCCAGCCAATAGTATATCATCGACGTATAGAGAGAGAACAAAATTTCATTCTCTATCTTCTTGACATATACACAGTGGTCATTCTCTATCATGGACATACCGATAGAGGTGATAGCTTCATGAAATCTGAAATACCACTGTCTCGACGACTGCTTGAGACAGTAAATGGATCTTTTAAGATGACAAACTTTGTCTTCTTGACCTTTGAGTACTAAACCCTCAGGTTGATCTATATAGATCTCCTCTGTTAATCTCCATTGAGAAAACTGTCTTGACATCCATTTGCAACAATTCCAAATCTAGGTGTGCCGCTAAGGTTAGAATCAAACGAATAGAGGCAAATCGCACAACGGGAGCAAATGTCTCGTTGTAATCTACCCTTTGCCTCTGAGTGTAGCCCTTAGCCACGTGCCGAGCCTTGTATTTATCGATTGATCCATCCGCCTTGCGCTTAATTTTTAAAACCCATTTATTTCCAATAGACTTGCGCCCAGGCGGAAGGTCAACCAATTCCCATACTTGGTTCTTGCTCATGGAGTCCATCTCATCTTTCATAACAGCCATCCGCTCACTGCAAGCTGACGTCTGTAGCACTTCTTTATAAGAAAATGGTTCATCATCGTCGAGCGGAGTGCACATGAAAATATCCCATTCGATCTCAAAAAATCGACGGGGAATATGTCCACGTTCACTTCTACGCAATGGAGGGTTCGAACTGCCGACTTCCAAGGGTATGCTCTTATTCAACGAAGCACTTCTACTAGCCGAAGGATCACTACCACTTCCTTCAGCGACTTCGGGAAGTGATCGATCACCCTCAATAGCAGATGGGTAGCGTCGTCCTGTAACTCATACAATCCCACGTCTCTTCGCATTTCAGCAATGCTTGGGAATTCCTCTTCTAGAAATATCACATCACGAGACTCAATCTCGGTCATACCACCATCTGGATGTTCACCATACATCACATAAACCTTCGAATTTTCAGGGTACCTGATGAACACATGCTCGCTCACTCTAGGGCCAAGTTTCTCGAATTTATGTAAGGGGCTGTGAACATATCCAGCTGAACCCCAAGGGCGTAAGTAGTGTAAACTTGGCTTTCTATCGCTCCACAACTCATATGGGGTAGTAGGCACTGATTTGCTAAGACCCGATTAAGGATGTAGACTGCAGTCAAAAGAGCATCTCCTAAAAAATTTATGGGAAGTTGCGCTTGCTCCATCATCGACCTAACCATGCCTAAGAGAGTACGATTCCTTCGCTCTGCAACACCATTTTGTTGCGGAGTACCAGGAATAGTGAGCTATCTACTAATGCCCTTTTGCTCACAATAAGTCTTGAACTGATCAGATAAGTATTCACGACCTCGGTCAGTGCGAAGCGCCTTTACACTTCTTTCTATTTGATTCTCAACCTTCGCAACAAAGAGCTTGAAGCAATCTAAAGCTTCAGATCAGCGAGAAAGCAAATACACATATCCATAACAGGAATAATCATCAATGAATGTGAGAAAATAGCAAGCACCATGCCGGGCCCTCACATTCATTGGCCCACAAATGTAAGAGTGGATCAGCTCGAAAGGATGAGAGGTACAAGTAGTCTTACCAAAAGGCTTTCTACATGCCTTCCCAGCCAAACAAGGCTTGCACACAGATAGGTCAATTTTGGTGAGAGACCTCAAAGGCCTTCTCGAGCCAGTCTATTCATTCTGTCTTGACCTATATGGCCTAATCTGGCATGCCATTTAACGGATTCATCACAGAGATTAGAAGAAGAAGAAGTAGTAAATGCAAACGAATCATCCTCCAAATCTAATTTAAAGAAATCATCAACTAATGTACCATATCCAAATAAAGTACCATGAAAGGAAATATCAAGGCGGTCTCTGTCAAAATGAAATGAATATCCTAAATGTAACAAAGCTAAAACTAAACATAGATTACATCGAATTTCGGGTGCATATAGCATGTCCTGAAGAAGTAAAGTGCGGCCACCACGCATCTTGAGTTGGTATGAACCGACTCTAAGGACTTCTTCCTTCGTGCCATTCCCAAGGGTGACAAACTATGTGCCAGACGGTACTCGATGGTAATCTACGAACCCCCCTCAGTCACGAACTACATGTTTGTTTGCTCCTTTTTCGGCTCAGGACAATTCTGAGCAAAATGACCCTTCTGCTTGCAATTGTAACATTTTAGCTTTGTAGCATCCTTACTGCCAGCGCGCTTGCCTCTGCGGCGCTTTCCAACTCCACCCTGAGGAGCTTGATTCCATTTCTTCTGCGCTCCTTGTTGTGATGCTTTTTGCGCTTGGGTGCAATCCCACTACACTTCTCGGAGCGTGCAACAAGAGTGACATAACGGTTCGGTTCTAAGCGCTCTGCCTCAAGCTCGAGATGGCGCGAGATGTCATTAAACATTTTAATACTCTCACTGTGCGTCATTAGGAGCTTCATCTGGGACCATTCAGGATCTGGTGGTGAACGAATCACTGCTAGAACTTGTTGCTCATCAGTGAGCTCGTTTCTAGCAGTCTTAAGGTCCCGAATCATGGCGCTCATCACACGAAGGTGTTCAGCCATTGAATGCTTCGGGTCTTTAATATACTGTAGAAACTTGAGATTTAAGGTATGTAGCCTCGTAGATGAAGTTTGACAAAAAATAATCTTCAGATTGTCCCACATATCCTTAGTAGTTTCAAAGATCTCAAACTGTCCAATGAGGTCGTCTTGCATGGCATTCAACATAGTTCGATCCTCCTTGAACCACTTATTATAGACCTCTTTTTCATGCTCAGAAGTTGTGCCTTCGGCAGGCATAACTCTTTTGACAGAGAGAGTTTCGAGAACACCTTGTTCATTAAGCAGGTATTGCATTTTCCTATGCCAAATATCATAATTCTTTCCATCTAGCTTATCACCCCTGGTGACATCAGCTATGATGGTTTTGGAAGTTATTTCACTACATTAAAAAAAATAGGTTTGGACATTAGACACATATTCTCAAAAAAATTTAACAAGATTGAAACATTATCCTCGACACAAAGGGATTGAAAATTTCGCTATGCTCGTAATCATCACCCAGTGTCAGTTCAAAATATTACAATCTTATTAATTTTCTATTAATTTTGAAACTTGTCCAAAAATTCTTCCATTGTGAAAGAACACATCTTTTTCTTGAAAAATATTTACATAAAGAGAACTTATCTCATAATATCATCACACAGATAAAAAAATAAGTATTTATGCCAAAATTTAATTTGAAAAACGTCGACGCTGCGCAAAAACACATTCTTTTACATGGCCTTAATTAATACATCACCATTTGCGGAATTAAAACCTACTACATCACTACAAGATGTACATCAGAAAAGGAATGATCTACAGGAATGCTGCACACATCGAACCTGTTTTTCCAAAATTAAATTTTGTTATAAAATACCGAAATAACATAAGCACTTACATGCCAAAAAAATATACAATCACATGCTACATAAGCATTTTAATACACCCACAAAGGATAAATTAAACAAACAACTCATGCATATTTTTAAAACTAGCATAATATATATATATATATATATGAATTAGGCTGGAATACTATTAATAGTAAAACGCTCTTTTTACTATCAAGTTTTTAACCCTTGGATGAAAAATTGTAAGGTTAGGATGATATTAGTCGGTTAGAGTTGAGTAGTCCCCCTAGGGTTGAGTGGTCCCCACTGGGTTATAGTATTTAATCCAATGGTTAGAAATAATGAAAAGAGTTGATCCAAAGGCTAAAAACTAGGGGTAGCAACAATGGAATTTTGCTACGTATGTAGCCCAGTCCAACATATATATATATATATAACATACATAAATTTAACTCCACACAGAAAATTTCTATTTATTATTTTATGGGCAAAAATAAAATTACTGCCATCAGCACGTCAGGCCGAGTCATTCGGCTTCGTCAGCGGGACGGCCGGGCCAAAACCCGCCGAATCCCGCAAAGGCCGCGTCCCTGCACGCAGCAGGTCAGGCCGGCCGTGCAAGCGCCCGGCGTCGAGCAGGCGGGTCTAGGCCAGGCTGCCAAGGCCCCCCGCACTGCGCGCAGCAGGCCGTTTACGTGCGCTGCCCGTGTGGGTCCGACACAGACGTCGGCGGGTGCACAGCCGCGCCGCGCAGCTGCCCGGTTCCGCGCCGGTCGCGCTCGGGTGCAGGGCCGCGCCGCAGCAGGCCGGCCAGGGCGCCCGGTGTGGCGGAGAGGCAGTGCGCACGAGCAAGCGGTGGCCGCGCGGTGCGTGGGTGCTCCTGCTACACCAGCCGGCAGGGGGGCCGGCTGTGGGTCGCCGCTCCGGTTTACGCCGACCCGCAGCGGGCCGTGCCAGCGCGTGCGGCGCAGGTGCTCCCGCCTCTCCGTAGCGGGCCGGGCCCGCGCGGGTGCGCGCAGTTGCATGGCCGCTCCCGTGCCTGCAGTGGGACGGGCCCGCGCGGGTGCGTGACGCCCGCCCGCAGCGGGTCTCTTCGTGCCCACCATGCGCAGTGATTTTATTTTAAATTATTTCAATGCACGAAGCAGAAAAAAAAGGGAAAAAAAACTAACTTATAATAAAAAATCGCATATTTTATGATCAATTTTGAGAGAACTAAAACTAATTTAGTTTTCTCTTCATTCTCTTTTTAATCGATTTTACATAGAAAATGAAAAAAAATAATTGTAGAACCAATCTACAAAAAAATTGATCAACAAATACGATTTAAAAAACATCACAGGCATGATCACAAGGCGAAAACAAGCACACATGCTCCGCTACCACAACAGGCAAGAATTTATGAGTTCCATTCCATCTATCACATATTTTGAGCATGGAGCAAATTGTACATTTTTACTCGATCACACTTTGATCAAAATATCAAATTCCGAACTAAAATCAATATTCAGATGACCGTTTAGCACAGTTGCAAACATGACCGTTTAGCACAGTTGCAAGCATTCCAAAAAAGCTAGAGTCATTTACAAGACCACCAATATCCAACAGCAGAAACTTCATAAACCATCTAAAACATGTTAAATTTAGGTGATCTTGAAACTCCCAACTGTGATCTTGAAACTCCTCCCCACTGCTTGCGACAGCTGCTGCTGTTAGGCCGTCGGATTTAGTTGGAAAATTTGTATATAATGAGAGTTAAGTCCGCATGAATACCTTATAATTGCTTTATTACATAGAAAGTATCATTCATGTGTCCTTTTGGAGAAATCAAACGAACAAAATTCTTAATTCCCGTCATTGAACTCAGCTTGATACATATATCTTCAATTTGATTCCTTATATGTTTAAGATCTTCCTTATTCCTTATCTCTTTAAGATCTTTCTGTTTACTCATCTCTTTAAGATCTTCTTTAATAGCCTTCTAAGCTGACTCGCTTATCATATCCAATAGATTTATATGTCGTTTTATACAAGACAGCTCTTCCATTACATCATCCAGTGCTATTATAATATCACTCTGCATCTTCTCATTTTGAGAAGCAAGTAGATCTCTAATATCAGTTAAACTATTTTTAATAAGAACCATTTCAAGAATTATTTTTCCGATTCTCTTCTCGATTTTTGTTGCCACAGAAGGAATCGAAAGTAAGATTAAACCAACAGCGGAAGATAATTTTGAGAACTGTGGCGCCGTGAAAAAAATACCTAGAATGTACGGCGTAATATTGATAACGGTTATCCACTCAAAAATGTTATGTACGTCTATGCCAAACGATCTAAAAATGTTATTTTTCCGATTCCCTTCTCAATTTTGATTGCCACGGAAGGAATAGAAAGTAAAATTGAACCAACGGAGGACGGTATTTTTGAAAATTGTGTTGCCGTGAAAAATATACCAAGAATATAAAGTGGTATGTTAATAACGTTTATCCATTCAAAAATGTTATGTTGCAAGCATTCCATAAAAGCCAGAGTCATTTGCAAGACCACCAATATCCAACAGCAGAAACTTCATAAACCATCTAAAGCAGATCCGGAAACTCCCACTGTGATCTTGAAACTCCTCCCCACTGCTTGCGACAGCTGCTGCCGCTAGGCCGTCGGATTTAGTTGGAAAATTTGTATACATGATATCAATATTGTCGCTAATGAGAGTTAAGTCCGCATGAATACCTTATAATTGCTTTATTACATAGAAAGCATCCTTCTTGTGTCCTTTTGGAGAAATCAAACGAACGAAATTCTTAATTCCCGTCGTTGAACTCAGCTTGATACATATATCTTCAATTTGATTCCTTATATGTTTAAGATCTTCCCTATTCCTTATCTCTTTAAAATCTTTCTGTTTACTCATCTCTTTAAGATCTTCTTTAATAGCCTTCTAAGCCGACTCGCTTATCATATCAAATAGATTTATTTGTCGTTTTATACAAGACAGTTTTTTCATTACATCCTCCAGTGCTGCTATAATATCACTCCGCATCTTCTCATTTTGAGAAGCAAGTCGATTTCTAATATCAGTTATACTATTTTTAATAGGAACTATTTCAAGAATTATTTCTCCGATCCTTTTCTCGATATTTGTTGCCACAGAAGTAATCGAAAGTAAGATTGAACCAACAGTGGAAGATAATTTTGAGAACTGTGTCGGCGTGAAAAAAGTACCAAGAATGTACGGCGGTATATTGATAACGGTTATCCACTCAAAAATGTTATGTGCGACTATGCCAAATGATCTAAAAATGTTATTTTCCTGATTTACTTCTCAATTTTAGTTGCCACAGAAGGAATAGAAAGCAAAATTGAACCAACGGAGGACGGTATTTTTGAAATTGTGTTGCCGTGAAAAATATACCAAGAATATAAAGTGGTATGTTAATAACGTTTATCCATTCAAAAATGTTATGTTGCATGCATTCCATAAAAGCCAGAGTCATTTGCAAGACCACTAATATCCAACAGTAGAAGCTTCATAAACCATCTAAAGCATGTCAAAGGGGATCCTGAAACTCCCCGCTGTGATCTTGAAACCCCTCCCCACAGTGATCTTGAAACTCCTCCCCACTGCTTGCGACAGCTGCTGCTGCTAGGCCGTCGGATTTAGTTGTAAAATTTGTATACATGATATCAATAGTGTCTCTAATGAGAGTAATGTCCGCATTAATACCTTGTAATTGTTTTCTTACATAGAAAGCATCCTTCCGGTGTCATTTTGGAGAAATCAAACGAACGAAATTCTTAATTCTCGTCGTTGAGCTCAGCTTGATACATATATCTTTAATTTGATTTCTAATATGTTTAAGATCTTCGTTATTCCTTATCTTTTTAATATCTTCCTGTTTTCTCATCTCTTTAAGATTTTTTTTAATAGCCTTATAATCTGACTCGCTTCTCATATCAAATTGATTTATTTGTCGTTTTATACAAGACAGCTCTTCCATTACATTCTACAGTGCTGCTATAATATCACTCCGCATCTTTTCATTTTGAGAAGGAAGTCGATCTCTAATATCAGCTATACTATTTTTAATAGGAACCATTTCAAGAATTATTTCTCCGATTCTCTTATTGATTTTTGTTCCCACGGAAGGAATCGAAAGTAAGATCGAACCAACAGCGGAAGATAATTTTGAGAACTGTGTTGCCGTGAAAAAAATACCAAGAATGTACGGCGGTATATTGATAACGGTTATCCAATCAAAAATATTATGTGCGGCTATGCCAAACGATCTAAAAATGTTATTTCCCCGATTCTCTTCTCAATTTTGGTTGCCACGGAAGGAATAGAAAGTATAATTGAACCAACGGAGGACGATATTTTTGAAAATTGTGTTGCCGTGAAAAATATACCAAGAATATAAAGTGCTATGTTAATAACGTTTATCCATTCAAAAATATTATGTTGCAAGCATTCCATGGGTGCGGGGCGTGGGTGCGCGCCTCTCCCGCGTAATAAGTATGTTATGGTTTTAACTCTTCCTTTAGCCCCTTTATTGTAAAAATCTAGCAAACCGTATCGGCGTGTATTGTAAAAACTCACCTATTGGCAATAATTATATAGAGCCATGTAAGAACCATAAAAAAAAAGTGCCGCAGTGTCAAGAGTTTTAATAGAAAGCGACAACTAAATTAGAATAAAAGCTAAGGAAGACACCGTTGTTTTTAGCTCTTCTCTTAGCTTCTTTATTAAGAACTTTACCAATGATAATTTTTATCATATTGACTATAATCTCAAGCTGAACGAAGAGTTTTATTCTTCTACGCCTCACTATAATATCGTCGTGACGTCCTATATTATCTTCTTGACAGAACATATTCTGCTATTTATTTAGATAAACTATACTCTTCGCTCAGCCTAATGTTCCGATAATTTCTTCTAGAATTTCTCTACTCTTTTGTCCTTCTAGGATTTCTCTATTCCTTATTCTTTCTAGAATTTGTATATTCTTTAGTTTAAATTCTATATACATAGTTCGACTCTAGTTGCTGCCCTTAATTTTTAAAGCAAACAAACTAAAGAGGTTTTCCTGGGTCCTTCCTACGAAAGATACATTCTTTCGTTAATGTTCCATAAGTACACCTGAATTGAGAGTAATCTCTGTGATAACTATCCGGATCATCGTCGTCGACAGCGTTCGTCACCCCTCCTCAAAGTTGTCGTGTCAGGTGTCGTCTCGCGTTCTAGTGTCACCCCTCAAAGTCCTAGGGGAAACTGTAAGAAATCTTCCAAATACTTCGATGACGATAACCTATAACCACCAGAACGTTTACTGAGACCGAAAANTATATATATATATATATATATATATATATATATAAGTAGGTCTTGTGTGCTATTAGGAGCACGGAGGCCTCCGTATGTCTAAGCCGTTTTCGATGATAGAGCTTTCGAATCGATAATCGGCTCCATTAGACTTTATCTAGCATATTTGAAGTATTTAGAAAATAAATTTTACGATTTTTTGATATCATTTACTTAGCAATCAAAAGGGTTCAAAATAAATGGCTGAAAATAAAAATCTCACAAAAAGTGCTGATATAGCACTAAAATTTTCAATCAAAGATATTTATTTTGCAGTAAATAGTATCAAGAATTTCTATTAAAATTTTATATGATTTGAATATTTTTACACCGTTGAACTTGCAAACGATATATATCAATAATTAAAAATTATTGATTTTGAACCCTTCCGATCGCTAAGTAAATGATATCGAAAAATTGCAAAATTTATTTCTTAATACTTCAAATACGCTAGATCAAGTCTAACAGAGTAGATCGTCGATTCGGAAGCTCCATCATAAAAAACGGCTTTAGGAGTATGGAGGCGTCTATACTCTTAATAGTACACAAGACCTACTCTATATATATATATGTATACACACACAAAAATTTATAAATATTACAAATTAACAAAAGTTTTGATACATAAAGTTTATTAGAGTTTGACGTGGCCTATTTTATCAAAATTTTAATAGTTGGGACATAGTTAGAAACTTAGAACAAAATATAAAATTAGGACTGACTAGTAGAATATAAATGATTGAGGATCAAAATACAAAAAATAGTAAAGGTAGTCTAACCCAATGGTGTGCAGTTAACCCAAACCTTGATTAAAAGAAAAATAAAAACAATATAATAGTAAAATCTAAAACACTAAAATGAAAAAACGCCCAAAAAGCATCTCCTAACTCCCACCCTTTCCAAGTCAGTCCATCACTCCCCCAGTGAGCGCACTATCCCCATCTCTCTCTACTCCCCCAGTGAGCGCACTATCCCCATCTCTCTCTCTTTCCTCTATAGCACGCTTCTCGATTCTTTTTAACGCTCTCCCCCTTCCCCCTCCTGGGTATTGTATGAATAATGCGCCCTCTCCGCGCGTGGGTGCGGGGCGTGGGCGGGGCCATGGCCGACGACGGGGGACGGCCGCGGAAGAAGCCCTCGTCGCCGACGCCGACGCCGCCGCCGACGGCGGCGAGGGGCGGCGGAAGAGGGAGGCGGCGGGGGGGACTCCGGCGGTGGGCGCTCCGCGTCGGGACCAGCGCTCTGCTGTGGACGGCGCTGATGCAGCTCGCGTCGATCTCCGGCGCGTGGCGCCCCCCGCGCCTCCCCACCTCGTGGCCCTCCCCCTGCTTCGACCGCCACGGCCGCGGCCCCAACGCCACCGCCTCCGCCGCCGCCGCCGCGGTGCTCGGCGAGGAGGAGGGGGGCGGCGCCCTCCGCAGCTCGCACTCGTCTCCGCCCGCGCTCCTCCCGAGGAGTGAGTCTCTCTCTCTCGGTTTGGGTTGTTGATCTCGTGGTATGATCCCAATGTGATGCTCAATGTTGACTCTTTCTTACAGATCTTGGCTCTCTTTACCGAATTAGGATGCGAAATCTTTGGTTTCTAGTCCAATGTGGTTCTTCTTGTGCTTTAATTAGGCATCTCGGAGCAAGCGATAGGATCTAGGGTTTCTTTGTTGTCCATTTTGTGATCCTTACTTCAAAAATTGCACCGGCTAATGAATTTATGTAAAATATTGGGTCTTTTGTTGTGCTTTTTCTACTAATTTTTTTTTGTTTAAGAGATCTTATGATCGGAATGTGAATCTTGATGCCCTATCTTGTGAGTGTTGCTACTTTATTGGGAAGTAAAATCAGTGATTTCCAGTTGAATGTGGTTGTTCCTGCGCTATAGTTAGCTATAGGTGACACGAGATATGATTTTAGGGTTTCTTTCTTCTTTTTCTTTCGACTGTTTATTTGGAATTTATGTTGGCTGATAGATTCATATGCCAAGATTGGGCCTTTCTCTGTGCTTCCCTACTTTTCTTAAATGATGATAAAAAGCTCTTATGGCATTTCTTTTCTTCATGATCACCTTTGTCATAACAATGTAGGTTTTAGTTTTGTGATAAAAAACTCTTATGGCATTTCTTTTCTTCAAGATCACCTTTGTCATAACAATGTAGGTTTTAATTTTAGAATTATTTCTCCGATTCTCTTCTCGAATTTTGTTGCCACAGCGGTCTATTGATAACGGTTATGCACTCAAAAATGTTAGGTGCGGCTATGCCAAACGATCTAAAAATATTTTTTTCCCGATTCCCTTCTCAATTTTGGTTGTCATGGAAGGAATAGAAAGTAAAATTGAACCAATGGAGGACGGTATTTTTGAAAATTGTGTTGCCGTGAAAAATATACCAAAAATATAAAATGGTATGTTAATAACGTTTATCAATTCAAAAATGTACAATTTATTCCATCTATCACATATTTTGTGCATGGAGAAAATTGTACATTTTTACTCGGTAACACTTTGATCAAAATATCAAATTTCGAACTAAAATCAATATTCACATGACCGTCTAGCACAGTTGCATGCATTCCATAAAAGCCATAGTCATATGCAAGACCACCAATATCCAACAGCAGAAGCTTCATAAACCATCTAAAGAATGTCAAAGGGGATCCTGAAACTCCCCACTGTGATCTTGAAACTCCTCCCCACTGCTTGCGACAGCTACTGCTGCTAGGCCGTCGAATTTAGTTGAAAAATTTGTATACAGGATATCAATAGTGTCTCTAATGAGAGTTAAGTCCGTATAAATACCTTGTAATTGTTTTCTTACGTAGAAAGCTTCCTTCCTGTGTCCTTTTGGAGAAATTAAATGAATGAAATTCTTAATTCCCGTCGTTGAACTCAGCTTGATACATATATCTTCAATTTGATTCCTTATATGTTTAAGATCTTTCTTATTCCTTATCTCTAAAAAATCTTCCTGATTTTTCATCTCTTTAAGATCTTTTTAATAGCCTTATAACCTGAATCGCTTCTCATATCCAATAGATTTATTTGTCGTTTTATACAAGACAAGTCTTCCATTACATCCTCCAATGCTGCTGTAATATCACTCCGCATCTTCACATTTTGAGAAGCAAGTCGATCTCTAATATCAGTTATACTACTTTTAATAGTATATTTCAAGAATTATTTCTCCGATTCTCTTCTCGAAGTTTGTTGCCACAAAAGGAATCGAAAGTAAGATTGAACAAACAGCGGAAGATAATTTTGAGAACTGTGTCGCCTTGAAAAAAATTCCTAGAATATATAGCGGTCTATTCATAACGGTTATCCATTCAAAAATGTTATGTGCGGCTATGCCAAACGATCTAAAAATGTTATTTTCCTGATTCCCTTCTCAATTTTGGTTGCCACGGAAGGAATAGAACGTAAAATTGAACCAACGGAGGACGGTATTTTTGAAAATTGTGTTGCCGTGAAAAATATACCAAGAATATAAAGTGGTATGTTAATAACGTTTATCTATTCAAAATTGTACAATTTGCTATTTTGATATTTTGATTGTTATTGAGTTCCATTCCATCTATCACATATTTTGTGTATGGAGCAAATTGTACATTTGTACTCGGTCACAATTTGATGAAAATATGAAATTCTGAACTAAAATCAATATTCACATGACCATCTAGCACAGTTGCATGCAATCCATAAAAGCCAGAGTCATTTGCAAGACCACCAATATCCAACAGCAAAAGCTTCATAAACCGTCTAAAGAATGTCAAAAGGGATCCTGAAACTCCCCACTGTGATCTTGAAACTCCTCTCCACTGCTTGCGACAGCTGCTGCTGCTAGGCCGTCGAATTTAGTTGGAAAATTTGTATACAGAATATCAATAGTGTCTCTAATGAGAGTTAAGTCCGCATGATTACCTTGTAATTGCTTTCTTATATAGAAAGCATCCTTTCTGAGTTCTTTTGGAGAAATCAAACGAGCGAAATTCTTAATTCCCGTCGTTGAATTCAGCTTGATACATATATCTTCAATTTGATTCCTTATATGTTTAAGATCTTCCTTATTCCTTATCTCTAAAAGATTTTCCTGATTTCTCATCTCTTTAAGATCTTCTTTAATAGCCTTATAACCCAACTCGCTTCTTATATCCAATAGATTTATTTGTCGTTTTATATAAGACAACTCTTTCATTACATCCTCCAGTGCTGCTATACTATCACTGTGCATCTTCACATTTTGAGAAGCAAGTCGATCTCTAATATAAGTTATACTATTTTTAATAGTATATTTCAAGAATTATTTCTCCGATTCTCTTCTCGAATTTTGTTGCCACAGAAGGAATCGAAAGTAAAAATGAACCAACAGCGGAAGATAAAATTGAGAACTGTGTCGCCGTGAAAAAAATACCAAGAATATAGAGCGGTCTATTGATAACGGTTATCCACTCAAAAATGTTATATGCAGTTATGCCAAACGATCTAAAAATGTTATTTTCCCGATTCCATTCACAATTTTGGTTGTCACAGAAGGAATAGAAAGTAAAATTGAATCAACGGAGGACCGTACTTTTAAAAATTGTGTTGCTGTGAAAAATATACCAAGAATATAAAGTGGTATGTTAATAACGTTTATCTATTCAAAAATATACAATTTGCTATTTTGATATTTTGATTGTTATTTGTGAGTTCCATTCCATCTATCACATATTTTGTGCATGGATCAAAATGTACATTTGTACTCGGTCACACTTTGATCAAAATATCAAATTTCGAACTAAAATAAATATTCACCTGACCGTCTAGCACAGTTGCATGCATTCTATAAAAGCCAGAGTCATTTGCAAAACCACCAATATCCAACAGCAGAAGCTTCATAAACCATCTAAAGCATGTGAAAGGGAATCCTAAAACTCCCCACTGTGATCTTGAAACTACTCCCCACTGCTTGCGACAGGTGCTGCTGTTAGGCCGTTGGATTTAGTTGAAAAATTTGCATACAAGATATCAATAGTGTCTCTAATGAAAGTTAAGTACGCATGAATACATTGTAATTGCTTTCTTACATAGAAAGCAGCCTTCCTGTGTCCTTTTGGAGAAATCAAACGAACGAAATTCTTAATTCCCGTCGTTAAACTCAGCTTGATACATATATCTTTAATTTGATTCCTTATATGTTTAAGATCTTCCTTATTCCTTTTCTCTTTAAGATCTTCCTGATTCCTCATCTCTTTAAGATCTTCTTTAATAGCCTTATAACCCGACTCGCTTCTCATATCCAATATATTTATTTGTCGTTTTATACAAGACAACTCTTCCATTACATCCTCCAGTGCTGCTATAATATCACTTCGCATCTTCTCATTTTGAGAAACAAGTCGATCTCTAATATTAGTTATACTATTTTTAATAGTATATTTCAAGAATTATTTCTCTGATTCTCTTCTCGATTTTTGTTGCCATAGAAGGAATCGAAGGTAAGATTGAACCAACAGCGGAAGATAATTTTGTGAACTGTGTCGTTGTGAAAAAAATACTATGAATGTACAGCGGTCTATTGATAACGGTTATCCACTCAAAAATGTTATGTGCAGCTACGTTAAACGATCTAAAAATATTATTTTTTCGATTCCCTTCTCAATTTTGGTTGCCATGGAAGGAATAGAAAGTAAAATTGAACCAACGGAGGACGGTATTTTTGAAAATTGTGTTGCCGTGAAAAATATACCAAGAATATAAAGTGGTATGTTAATAACGTTTATCCATTCAAAAATGTTCAATTTGCTATTTTGATATTTTGATTGTTATTTATGAGTTCCATTNCTCTTATGGCATTTCTTTTCTTCAAGATCACCTTTGTCATAACAATGTAGGTTTTAATTTTGTGCTTGAGTTTCTTCTTTTGGTTAACTGTTATGATTGGTGAGATAGCATGTTCAAGGCTATGTTTCTTTTGATTTTGATTGGATAATAATGTGTGATAAACTGATAACGTATGATCTTTTGCCCATGCATGAATAGATAATTTTGTTTTGGTGCTACACTAGAAAAACTAAAGTATGTATTTTGCAAATCATGTATGGTGAGCTTTACGAAAGTTGCCTTCAGTTAATATGTACCTTTTTATCATTTTTTGTTGTAATACATGCTAATTATCGTATTAGGTACATGCCGTTACGAAGAAAGGTCTTTCATATGTCATAACTAATATCTAGTACTTGATTTATTTCTCTCTTTATCGTTAGACTTACATGCATGTTGAAGATTTAGAAGGATATTAGAAGGCTTTGGTTGGCAAACACGTTATGGGCCTTGATAATTGCCCTTTAAAGAGTCAAGAAGATGATGTTCTCTATATCATCGAGTTCACTTTAGACACCTATGCAAATGTTGTGCTTAATTAGAGATGGTTTGTATGCAAGATAGCATAACTAAGAACATGTAGGAAACCCTATTTTGTTGTTGAAATCAACAATATTGTTCTTCAGTTTGCTTAGTTTATACGTTTGGCATGAACACTCTTTAGATGAAAGCTGAGATATGGGAGGAAGAGAGACCTACTATCAGAAACTCAAAATTATTATTGTTCCAGTACTAAAACCTCACCATGGTGTGATGAAACGATGTGGATATTTGGCATTTATTATAGCAAGTATGTGGATAATGCAAGAACAGCTGAATATAAAAGATGTAGGTATATAAGGCTGAAAGAAGAGATAGAAAGACAGTGGAATAAGGAAAGTTGGTATCTTACTTACCTCAGAGGACTATTATCATCAGTTAGAGTTTCTCTGTTTCTATAGAGAATATTCTACATACTCTACATTAGACTCATGTGACTGATTTGTGTAAGCAAATTGTTCAATATTTGTAACTATTACCAAGAATCATGAATTGGACTAATGGAAGCCAGGTCCGATGAAGCCATGTTTCTCCACTTGTATAGTTTTGATAATTAGTAGACAATTTAAGGTTATTTTGTTGATTATTATGAAATTATGTTAGTGTCACGCCCGGGTACCAGCGGAAGCATATCCGGTACGTGCACAGACCCGCCATACACCTGCAGTATATAAGGCGTCTACGAAGAAACCAAGTCGATAGAAAGTAAAACAAAGAAGGTCTTATCCTGATATCAGAGCAATATACAAGTCGATATACTATCAGTAAAAGAACAAAGAGTATACAATCCAAAATCTCAACAATCACTTCTGGTTCAACAGTAAATATATATCACGGGGTATACAAAAAGAATAGGTACAATGGTGGTCTCTCTATACATCGGGACATCACCCTCGGTCGTAGCCCGAGTAGCAAGGTGATCGACTAGCATGCTCCTAGCAATGTCTAGCTAGACGCGACTCCGTTGCCACGATCCCTAGCCTCTCTTGTAGATGGCTCTGTAAAAACAACCACCAAAAGGGCGTGAGAACTATAAATAATAGTTCCCAGTGGGTAAGCCGCCAGCCTCGGCGAATTACACCACTAGGCTCATGATGTACTAAAGGTAAGTAAAAGCAATAATTGCATGATATATGTATGATGCTAAAATGTAAAGAGCATGTAATTTGCATGATACTTTTCCAATGCTAAACAATTAATAAGCATGTAAACCACATGTACTAGCTTAATGAATCAACTGAATACATAAAGCTTAGCAACTACTGTGAGCAACTACTGTAAGCATGAATACAACATGAACATAAGCACAAATGTGTAAATAACTACTGTACACTGTAACTGGAAAATATTTATTACTGTCCAGTGTCATTTAGCACTTTCCTTTCATTCACAGGGATCTACTCAAGGTAGTCCAGCTTGCGCCGCGCCTAATGGCCCCGTGNTCTATCACATATTTTGTGCATGGAGCAAATTGTACATTTGTACTTGGTCACACTTTGATCAAAATATCAAATTTCGAACTAAAATCAATATTCACATGACCGTCTAGCACAGTTGCATGCATTCCATAAAAGCCAAAGTCATTTGCAAGACCACCAATATCCAACAACAGAAACTTCATAAGCCATCTAAAGCATATCATAGGAAATCCTGAAACTCCCCACTGTGATCTTGAAACTCCTCCCCAGCGCTTGCGACAGCTGCTGCTGCTAGGCTGTCGGATTTAGTTGGAAAATTTGTATACAGGATATCAATAGTGTGTCTAATGAGAGTTAAGTCCGCATGAATACCTTATAATTGCTTTCTTACATAGAAAACATCCTTCCTGTGTCCTTTTGGAGAAATCAAACGAACGAAATTCTTAATTCCCGTCGTTGAGCTCAGCTTGATACATATATCTTCAATTTGATTCCTTATATGTTTAAGATCTTCCTTATTCCTTATATCTTTAAGATCTTCCTGATTCCTCATGTCTTTAAGATTTTCTTTAATAACCTTATAACCCAACTCGCTTCTCAGATCCAATAGATTTATTTGTCATTTTATACAAGACAACTCTTCCATTACATCCTCTAGTGCTGCTATAATATCACTCCGCATCTTCTCATTTTGAGAAGCAAGTCGATCTCTAATATCAGTTATACTATTTTTAATAGTATATTTCAAGAATTATTTCTCTAATTCTCTTCTTGATTTTTGTTGCTACAGAAGAAATCGAAAGTAAGATTGAACAAACAACGGAAGATAATTTTGAGAACTGTGTCACCGTGAAAAAAATACCAAGAATATAGAGCGGTCTATTGATAACGGTTATCCACTCAAAAATGTTATGTGCGGCTATGCCAAACGATCTAAAAATGTTATTTCCCCAATTTTCTTCTCAATTTTGGTTGCCACAGAAGGAATAGAAAGTAAAATTGAACCAAAGGATGACGGTATTTTTGACAATTGTGTTGCCGTGAAAAATATACCAAGAATATAAAGTAGTATGTTAATAACGTTTATCCATTCAAAAATGTACAATTTGCTATTTTGATATTGTGATTGTTATTTATGAGTTCCATTCCATCTATCGCATATTTTGTGTATGGAGCAAATTGTACATTTGTACTCGGTCACACTTTGATCAAAATATCAAATTTTGAGCTAAAATCAATATTCATATGACCGTCTAGCACAGTTGCATGCAATCCATAAAAGCCAGAGTCATTTGCAAGACCACCAATATCCAACAGCAGAAACTTCATGAACCATCTAAAGCATATCATAGGGGATCTTGAAACTCCCCACTGTGATCTTGAAACTCCTCCCCACTGCTTGCGACAGCTGCTGCTGTTAGGCCGTCGGATTTAGTTGGAAAATTTGTATACAGGATATCAATAGTGTCTCTAATGAGAGTTAAGTCCGCATGAATACCTTGTAATTGTTTTCTTACATAGAAACCATCATTCCTGTGTCCTTTTGGAGAAATCAAATGAACGAAATTCTTAATTTCCGTCGTTGAACTCAACTTGATATATATATCTTCAATTTGATTACTTATATGTTTAAGATCTTCCTTATTCCTTATCTCTAAAAGATATTCTTGATTTTTCATCTCTTTAAGATCTTCTTTAATAGCCTTATAACCTGACTCGCTTCTCATATCCAATAGATTTTTTTGTCGTTTTATACAAGACAAATCTTCCATTACAGCCTCCAATGCTGCTATAATATCACACTCCATCTTCACATTTTGAGAAGCAAGTCTGTAACCCCCGAGGTTTCGGAAGAAATATCGAGCTTTAGCCAAATTAGCTAAAGCATGCGAATAAGATGAATGGACGAGTTCCAATTAACATTCTATCAAGGTTGGAGGGGTTAAGATGAGTTCTAAAAGAGTTAGAAAGGTTTTAGTGTTGTTCGGCGCGAAATAGAGTCGAAAACAAGCTAAAAACCAAGTCTGGAGCATTGTGTAACGNCTGTCGTCGGCGCCGCGACCCGGTCCAAATAGGCCGTTGGTAGCAGGGCGTGACAAAGTCGATCTCTAATATCAGTTATACTATTTTTAATAGTATATTTCAAGAATTCTTTTCTCCGATTCTCTTCTCGAATTTTGTTGCCACAGAAGAAATCGAAAGTAAGATTGAACAAACAACGGAAGATAATTTTGAGAACTGTGTCGTCTTGAAAAAAATTCCAAGAATATACAGTAGTCTATTGATAACGGTTATTCATTCAAAAATGTTATATGCGGCTATGCCAAACGATCTAAAAATGTTATTTTTTCGATTCCCTTCTCAATTTTGGTTGCCACGGAAGGAATTGAAAGTAAAATTGAACCAACGGAGGACGGTATTTTTGAAAATTGTGTTGCCGTGAAAAATATACCAAGAATACAAAGTGGTATGTTAATAACGTTTATCCATTCAAAAATGTACAATTTGCTATTTTGATATTTTGATTGTTATTTATGAGTTCCCTTCCATATATCACATATTTTGTGCATGGAGCAAATTGTACATTTGTACTCGGTCACACTTTGATCAAAATATCAAATTTCGAACTAAAATCAATATTCACATGACCGTCTAGCACAGTTGCATGCATTCCATAAAAGTCAGAGTTATTTGCAAGACTACCAATATCAAACAGCAGAAACTTCATAAACCATCTAAAGCATGTCAAAGGGGATCCTGAAACTCTCTACTGTGATCTTGAAACTCCTCCCCACTACTTGCGACAGCTGCTGCTGCTAGGCCGTCGGATTTAGCTGAAAAATTTGTATACAGGATATCAATAGTGTCTCTAATGAGAGTTAAGTTCGCATGAATATCTTGTAATTGCTTTCTTACATAGAAAGTATCCTTCATGTGTCCTTTTGGAGAAATCAAACGAACGAAATTCTTAATTCCCGTCGTTGAAGTTAGCTTGATACATATATCTTCAATTCGATTCCTTATATGTTTAAAATCTTCCTGATTCCTCATTTCGTTAAGATCTTCTTTAATAGCCTTATAACCCGACTCGCTTCTCATATCCAATAGATTTATTTGTCGTTTTATACAAAACAACTCTTCCATTACATCCTCCAGTGCGCCTATAATATTACTCCACATCTTCTTATTTTGAGAAGCAAGTCGATCTCTAATATCAGTTATACTATTTTTAATAGTATATTTTAAGAATTATTTCTCCGATTCTCTTCTCGATTTTTGTTGCCACAGAAGGAATCGAAAGTAAGATTGAACCAACAGCAGAAGATAATTTTGAGAACTATATCGCAGTAAAAAAAAATATCAAGAATGTACAGCGGTCTATTGATAACGGTTATCCACTCAAAACTGTTATATGCGGCTATGCCAAACGATCTAAAAATATTATTTTTCCGATTCCCTTCTCAATTTTGATTGCCACGGAAGGAATAGAAAGTAAAATTGAACCAACGGATGACGGTATTTTTAAAAATTGTGTTGCCGTGAAAAATATACCAAGAATATAAAGTGGTATGTTAATAACGCTTATCCATTCAAAAATGTTATGCAATGCTATGCCAAATAATCTCAGAATTTTTATCAAAAATTTACCTAATTTTTTCGAAGTTTCCCACAAACTGCAATGATCCTTTTCTTTTGTCTTCTGTCATTACTTTAGTCTTCTTTTATTGTAAATTTTAAAATATATAAATAATTATTAAATAGTTTAGATTGTTGGTATTAAATATAAATATAAATATAAATTACACATAATTTTATATTTTACGAAAGTTAGTTGCGAGAATCATATAAAGTATACTAACTAATGTTACACACCAGATGCAAGGAAAGATTTCTCTTTTTATTTCACTAACTAATAGGGGACTACCATGAGTACTAAAAATTTTGAATGTACTCATTGCACCATTTATTCCTTAGGCACGTGACTATGTTTAGAATAATTAGCATGGGATAATTTCATTTGTACCTCTTAAAAGATTAGAAATAATATGAACAATATTACAAAATTAGTAATATAAAAGAAAACAAAAGAGAACAAGATAAAAAAAATATTTAATAAAGTTGAAGAATTATTTCAAAATAGCTTATTGTTGAGAGAGCGCCTTATATTTTTCTATATTAGGGATGATAGCTACATTTATTTAAAATTGTTTTGTAATTTGTCCGTAATATTCCATAATTATTCTAAAATTAATTTTTGTACTTAATTTTAAAAATTGAATTTTAAAATAACTACCCGCAGCATCGCGCGGGTCCCTTAACTAGTAATATTATAATTTTTTAATCATCAAATTATTAATCGAATTTAATAAATTAAATTATTTAGCAGCAAATAAATTAGAATATTTAACAATTAATAATTAAAAAAACTATTAAATTTAACAAATTTTTTAAGTTATGAAACCACAAATATATAAATCAATATTCTAAAAAATAAATTTTAATTCAAATGTTGTTATATATAACATCATAAAAGCATATATATATATATATATATATATAGAGAGAGAGAGAGAGAGAGAGAGAGTAGGGCTACTATGCTATTATGAGTATTGGGCCCTTCGTACTCATAAGTTATTTTTGATGATGGAGCTTCCGAATCGATGATCCACTCTGTTAAATATAATCTAGAGTATTTGAGACTTTTAGAAAATAAATTTCGTAATTTTTCGAAATCATAATAAAGTCCATCAAGCGGTCATAAAATGAACGGTCAAAATCGAACGATGTCTTAAAAATAGATAATCGGATCCTTCAATTTAAGATCGGTGTNTCCGGAGTGCCGGCTTGTAGGGAGCGACCCTCACAAGCGTGTGCGAATGAGCACGATGGCAAGCAAGCATATTCCATTGTCCACATGTCTCAATTATCTTATTGTCATTTGCAATGTTCTCAGTTTCGATCCTCGATCGGCATTTCAATATAACAAATATTACCAACAACTAGAATCCACTAGTTTAGTAAGCATGCAAGAGTAATGCTAATTTACACCTGGCATTAGAATCTTTTCACTATCATGACACTACCAACAGTCCCAAAGCATGTCATGGTTCTCTACTTTAGAGTCAATGGCATTGTTTTTATAGGTGCATCCTACACTTGTTCATAAGTCATTCAACTGAATTGAATATAAATCTAAATACTTCATGTAAATATGTTCTCTACTTTATAGAGATTCAGTCAACTTAAGCATCAACATTACAGTGACATGTTCCACACCTATGCGATTATTCTATAGATACATATAGAATATAGGGAAGCTTCACTTGCTCTGGTTAGGTCAAACCCACCTCGAACTAAGCTCAAATTAGTCCAAAGGAATCCCCAGGATCAGCTCCACTAGGTCTCAATCCTGCTGAGCACAAGGTATGAATATCGTATTAAAACTTCAACCGAAAGGTCCAATTTCGGCGTAATTGCACTTAGTACATAGGAATAGCTTAAATCCCTGTTTTGGCTCAATAAATACCTCAAGTTAAGCTTCCAAAATCCCTCACGCATCAGCCGGAGGTAATCCGAAGGTCCGTTGCACGCCCGCGGCGAACTATTTCCAAAACGACAACAAAGTCGTCAATTACTAATAATATAGTCGGAATCTTGCGAATTCAGTTTTCTAACCGAAATTCCTGCTTTCCTCAGGTTAGAACACGTCTAGACTAGTCCCCAAAGTCAACAAATTAGCTCAAAATGAGTCGAAAACCTGCTGCGAAGGAATCAGTTCCAAACTGCATTAGGTCGCTCAAACAACTCGCATATAGTTCCGAAATAACTTCATAGTGAACTAATTATCCCTACTAAGCTTCAAAATAGCTTATCCCTGATCGAAGAAGGGTAATTCACAGCTAATTTACTCATATTTAATAGCTAAAATCTCAGTTTAAGTCTGTCGGAAGCAAAAACGCAAAAGCAACACTTAAATCGACTAATAGAACGTTGATAATGGAGAAAATCGAGTCGATTACCTTCTCAAGCTTCCAACCAGCACTTCACTGGTTCAGAGCTGCGAAAAGCTCTCCAAAATACTCTCTCACACGTCCACGTGAGCTCTGTGACACCCGCAACCAGCGAAGATCGAGCAAGACGACGAAAACGACGCAAAACGGCGACTTTTATCTAGAGAGAGAAAATTCCTAGAGAGAGAGAGAGAAGAAGGTAAAAGACGCCTTCTCAGAACTCTAGCAACCTCCTCTGAGCATCCCAGGTCGTGCTGGGTTCAAAAAGATAGGAACAAGAGGTGAAATTACCAAAATAGCCTTGCTGCTAGGTATTGCCACTGTGTACCGGTACACCATAATGGCTGTACCGGTACACCAAGCAGAAAAAGCTGAATTTCGCCAGTTCAATGCACTTTCTCGTTTTTAACCCTCCAATCACTCTCTAATTTATTCAAAAACTTGTCCAAGTCATATAGAACATGTAGGATAACTCCACACTTCATTCCACACACTCGAACTCTGCAATTTGCGAAAGTTCAGTGTATTACAGTTAGAGTAGACATCATTTGCTTACGCCCCCTTTTTTCCATTCTGAGAAATCAAGGGGTATTTCGGATAATCTTTGCTCTTTTTCATATCAATGTCATTCAACTTATATTGTGCCACAGTTAGCTTGTTTTCTTGGACAAGCATTATTGGCTGACAATTTTAGCCATTTTTCATATGCATGATATCGTAGTCCCATCGTAATAATGTGGTTGTACACTACCTCTCTTTGCATTTATGTCAACAACCGACTGCTAACCCTTACGAGATCTAAAAAGCGCCAAAAATTTAGGAAAAAGGTTCCGTGGTAACTATTTCCTATTTGTTTTGTTTGCCATGCTATTAGAGTATACAGAAAATTTCTCTCGATGAATCAAAGCCTTGTTACCTCCTTTGCAGGAGTGTACAAAAGCAATGGTTATCTTCGCGTGTCCTGCAATGGGGGCCTGAACCAAATGAGAGCAGCGGTTTGTAAACTCTTTTCTTCTATTTAAGATCATCTTTTGCCTTGTTGAAGAATATGCTGATAGTGGACTTTAGGCCTGTTTGACCTAGTTGGAGCTTTTGTAGAGGTGATTCACTTGTAGCTTTTCATTGAATCCTCCTAACAACTTCCCACTATAGCCACAGTAGAAGCTTCGAATTGGAGCTACTGCTTTTGGGGCTGTTTTGTTTATATAAATGCTAACCTGCTGCCTTTCTGAGCAGAGAAGCTATTCAGAAGGTACGCCAAGTTGGCAGTTATTGTATGTATTGTTAATTTATATATCTTCACCATAATTTGTGGGTTCCTTTGCAGATTTGTGATATGGTTACGGTTGCACGCTATCTAAACCTGACCTTGGTGATTCCAGAACTTGATAAAACATCTTTCTGGGCTGATCCGAGGTATGTAGTCTCCTAATAATTTACTGCCCTATATTACTATTTTCCAAGTTCTGGTTTCTTAATTAAGCTGGTAATTTGCAGTGATTTTGGGGATATTTTTGATGTAAACCACTTCATTAATTCCTTGAGAGACGAAATAAAGATTGTAAAAGGACTTCCTCAGAAGTTCATTGGAAAAATTGCTAAAGAACCATTCTCGATGCCTCCAATCAGCTGGTCCAGTGAGAGATATTACTTAAAACAGGTCAATAACGAAGACATTTCTCAAATCATAATATGATGTATGGATAATATTTGAATACTTCAATTTTGGAACTTTCTCATAGATTGCAATTCCATCCCTGGCTGTAAGAAAGGAATATGATATTATATGACTTTTCCGACAAGTTTGAAACAAAGTTATTTTATAGAGAAGTGCCGAATGGTCATTTTACAAGATATAAACAAAATTCTTTGATAATTATGAGAAAGCTTAGGGACCAAAGTGTTTAAAGTCAAGAGAAATAAGTTGCAATATCAGGAGAGTACAGACTATCCATACATTTTATCTTTATTTTTTTTTTGACACATTCTAAAAAGCATGCAATCTTGAGATCTATTTGTTATTGCAGATCTTACCTCTTATACGGAAGCATAGAGTGATCCATTTCAATAAAACGGATGCACGCCTCGCAAACAATGGACTAGCAGTTAAGCTCCAAAGGCTTCGTTGCCGTGTTAACTATGAGGCAATAAGGTTTACTCCACAGATAGAAGCCCTAGGCAACAAGCTTTTATCAATTCTTCGAAGAAGTGGACCTTTTGTTGTGCTCCACTTACGATATGAGATGGACATGCTCGCTTTTTCTGGTTGTACACATGGATGCTCCGACAAAGAAACAGAGGAACTCACAAGAATGAGGTTTCTGTCTTAGCTTTACATTTCGGTTATTCTTCATGTGTGAGACTTCTGCAGAAAGAAACTCTCGCTTTTTTATTGGACTTTGCAACTTCAGGCCAAGTATTCTTTTCCATTGACAAGAATGCCCTCTGTACTTAATGCAATGATATGTGCACTATATAATTCAGCCATTCTGTACTATGAAGGGATATTTTTAGCCTAATGTTGGAAATATTCGAAAGGGTTTGCATCATGCAATAAAAGTGGATTGTTTTTTCAAAAGGTGTTTTTGTCTTAATCTTTGTGTATGACCTCAGAAGAATAAGTTCGTATTTTTGGTTCTGTAGTCTTTTGTATTATTATTATGTTTTCATTTTAACCTTTTCCTTGTAATGAACTTAATAATCATGCTTGGTTATCATCTTTGAAACCTACAGATATGCATATCCATGGTGGAAAGAGAAGGAAATTGATTCTGAAAAGAAAAGGCTGGAAGGATTGTGCCCTCTTACACCCGAAGAAATAACACTGGTTCTTAGAGCACTAGGATTCACAAGGGACACTCTAATATACATTGCCTCTGGCGAAATCTATGGTGGTGATAGAAGGCTTGCTACTCTGAGGGCAGCATTTCCTAAAATTGTTAAGTGCCATTTCTTTCTCTCTGTCCATCAGAAGTATGTCATCCTGCTAAATTTTTAGGGCAAAATTATAATTCTACCCCCTCCAAATACATATAATAATATAGATGCCCTCCAAAGGTCGGAAGCATCATCACAATGGCCTTTTGTAGATAAAAAGGATGTTCCAAAATGCAAATAAAAATATCATAAGTGAATCTGAAAAATGCACCTGCAATTTTCATAAATACCCTCCAAAAAGGGCCTTTTTTTGATAATTTATGTGTCTTTACAAGGCATCTGAAATATTTCGAATTTTTGAGGGGTATACGCAAAATTTTGATGTTTCTGCGGCGTAAGGATTAAATTAGCCCTTCTTATTTTGTTTAATTTTGACATTTTTTAAGAAAACTCTTAGGTAAGAAAGGAGATGCTTCTGTCTCCGGATGAGTTGAGGCCTTTCCATAACCACTCAACACAAATGGCGGCTTTGGACTATCTGGTTTCTGTTGCTAGTGACATTTTCATCCCCAGCTATGATGGAAACATGGCGAGAGTCGTAGAAGGACATCGCAGGTATGCGTATATTTTATTTTTAATTCAATACCCATTAATTGCTTGGTATGCAGAATCAAGATTTGGCAGAATTCATAGCTTTTGTTTTTAAGAAAATATTCCATTCCAGAATGTGGCTTTCTTTAGAAGCATAGGTTGTGTATATTTTTAGTTACATTGTAATTTTCTATCTTATAATTTTGAGTAATAAGCTTCACTATAAGTGTGACATTTAAGTGCTTATCGGCATGAGCTATATATACCATGCCGTATCGCGCCAACAAGATATCGGCACAATATCGCCCCTGTGCAAATGGTATAGCTCAAAACTCTCTTTTTTTTTAAATTAGTAAGTAATTTTCTAAACTAAGTTCAAAAGATTTGATAAAGATACATAATAAGTAGTTGAAATATTTTGTTGTTAAAGAAAACAAATATTCCATACCATTATGTGTCGGCACACATGTATTTTTTGTGAACGGCACATATCAACATGGCGAGCACTCACCATGCTGTACAATGCCGACTAGTTTTTAGCACAATCTCGTGTGATGGCACTTAAATCCTTCCTTTTAATATTTTGCTCTAGAGAATCAAGTCCGCAAGCTTCTCATGACAAACTGAGCAAATGACCTTCTCATGCTGTTTCTCCAAATTAAGAAAGCAAGCTGAAATATTAAACCATTTCTTGTTTAGGCTTTTTAAGGGTAAAACTCCAAAAGACTAGAATTGTCTGTTACGTAGTTTGGTATCTAAGCCATTTCATAACTGGAGCATATCCGTAATAACATTATGCATTATGTTTCTTTTATTCGAAAATGTACATTGACAGTTTCTCTCGTGGGCAATGTAGGTATGTAGGGTTTCGAAAGACTATATTGCTAGACAAGAAACAACTCGTGGAGCTTTTGGATCTTCTCAAGGATGGGAAACTCTCATGGGCCGAATTCTCGGCCGCCGTGAAGGATATCCACAAGGACCGCATGGGCCAACCGACGAGAAGAAAAGTCATCCCCGGGCGACCAAAAGAAGAAGACTATTTCTATGCTAACCCTCAAGAATGCCTTGGCCACCTAAAGACCACTACGAGAACTTTTCTTCTATAAATTCGTTTGCGTCTCTTAACCACGTTCAATCCTTCTTCCAGAAACTGATATAGCAGCGGGCGATCTGTGATTCCTTTCCTTGTACAGCTGACCCAAGTTTCTTTTTTTTTTCCCGTGACTCTTATGCTGACAAAGGAGGGCGAGGTGGCTGGGCATTGGCATTTAATCATTTGACAACTTGGCATTTCGACTGTTGAGGCTTCTGATGGTCCTGCAAAGGCAAGCTTAGTCTCCCTAAAAATGTTCTTAGCTGCATTTTTTTGATTCTGCTTCACAATTCTTTGTAATTCACGGTTCTTTAGTTCCTTCTTTTAAAATTCTTTTGCTTCTCTTTTGTATTAGTTTCGTAACACAGCTGTAACAGCAAGCACGATTTCCGTAAATTTCTCAAAAGATTTGTTATTATTTCTTTTGCAATTTAGTTCTTTGTTCGACTGCTCTTTTAACCTTTGCCTGTCTTAAAGGAAATGAGATGCATGCAGATTCCAGACTCTACTTGTTTCCTTTTTCTCGCTTACATGTTTTCCTGATATACGAAGTGTCACAAAGTATAGACGACAAAACATAAATGAATGATCATTCAAATGTAGAGGACAAAAGATGATCCCACAGTGTGATATCAAGGGAAATTTTAAGAATTCCATTGTATTTTACATGTCAAAAGATGATCAGCTGTCAGGGAACTTGGGGCATTTTAAAGGGAATTCTATGCGATAATTTATAATTTTAACTCTTAAATATAAAGTTTATATAGTTTAATCTGTCAGTGGATGAAATTTTTTGTTTTGGTCGTTTAGTTAGCTTGAAATGCACTATGACAAGATGTGTGCCGACGCATAGTTGCACAATGCTATTGACAACAAAATGTAGGAGAGAACAGCTCCAAGTTTTGGATGCCATGGTCACAAAATTTTTAAACCAAGCTATGGATCTCAATTCTATCACAGGATGATAAATATAGGGAGCATATGCCGATTACTCCACAGTTCACCTGCACCATCATATGCATGTGTTTGGATTAGATACATAAAAAACTGCGAGATTCAAAGCAAGGAAGGGCACGCTAAAAGGAAAATTTTGGTGTGAGGTTTGAAGAACGGTAAGTGTTCGCCGAAAAGAGAACTTAGGTTCTAAGTGTTCTGCCACTCTGTTTGGTTCAAAAAAGTTGGGATTATTTGGGACCGGAACCGCCTATTCATGGGGACTGTAAGAAACTCCACCACCCTGTCGAAAATTCACAGGATAAGGAGTCTCTTCACTAATCCAATTCTAAGGATAACTCATGCCACCATTGTATTTAACGCGATAGCGGAGATATTTATCCCAACTCTGTTACCCAACAAGAACACTGCTGACGAAATTCAGACAAATTCAAACTTCAAACTGGAGCTAATTCGACCGATTCATAATACCGTTTCAACGCTACTATATTTTTCTTTTCTTAACTTTTACTGTTCTTGGCAGAAAAAAGATAAGTAAATAAGTAAAGGCACAAACACTTACAGTTTCCATGAGGGGATGAAATAATAATAATAATAATAATAATAATAATAATAATAATAATCTCTTCCCTCTAATGCACAAATCTCAATCCTCCGCAACAGGATCGACAACTCTGTTTCGATTGAATCTCCAAGAATCTGGTAAACTATACAAGCTGAGGCTGCTATGTATCCTTGATTCAGATAGTTGAGATGGCTTATCCATAAGTCACCAAGAGAAGCGTCATCCCCGTAGCTCGCTATATGCATTCCTTTGTTTCTGGTTTTCCAAATTGATCACCACAAAATCCAACTCAGAGTGTTTAAGTACTATTAAATGTAACTCCAGCTCGATTTTAGATCACTAATTGGGTTATAGATATGCTTTCAAGGAGCGTGGCATTCGTCCTCATCCGATAACCAGTGCAGATGAGATAACCAGTGCAGATGAGAAGAATCTTCTATTAAAGAAGCTACATGTTCTCAGCTCCGCTCTGCATCATTGTTTTAACAACTGCCTATTCATGTAAAAAACATTATTAAGAAGTAAACAAAAGAGAGCATATTGGAGTCTACAATACAAAAATAAACAAATAATTTGCAAGTAAGAACAAATGACCGAGCTAGATGCGAAAACTTTGACATCATCATATTTGTTCAGTAATATTTTCTTAGGACAAAGAATTCAAATCACAAGAAACAACATTTTTCATGGTATCCAATAGAGAGCTAAGAATTATGCAGGATAGAGGTGTTTTGGTTTATCAGTACACAATCTTTAACAAATCTGTCAGTGTTATAAATAACTTTGGATGTGATCAATAAAGATTTCAAATTGTAACGTAAGATATATTTGAATCAAGAGAAATCTGAAAAAAAAAAATCAAATTCAAACACAGTTAAAGCTGACAAAAATTAAACGTAGTTAAACTTATTACCACACAAATGCAAAACAAATGTAGAAGACTCGGAATCTTCCAGAAGATAGAGAGCTGTTTTATTACTCATTACCGTAACACAATGAGCTGATCAACAACAACTCCTTGACTACTTAATTTATTGTTTGTATTCATTTCAACAAAGTGGAATTCATGATTAGACTCTTTAGTTTTTCTAAAATATTATATCTAGACAATATATTTTATTTTCGCTAGTATAATGTTACACTTGGCTTCACTCATTTACTAGTTTCTTAAAATCAAAATCAAGAATCAACTGTTTTCTACAGGAACTGCAAAAACAGCCTAGATGGGCTCCACATCACTTCATAATGTTCTGTTGGAGCTGATTATATAATAGAACTAGCATAAAGGAAATTAAGTATTAAAATTTCATCTATAAGTTGACAAGGGAAACAAGAAAACAAGCAATTACATAAGTTCCAACGATACTGCATGAATCAAGTATGTGGGACCAAAACGGAGTTTGCACGATCATTTGGAAAGCCGACGATATGAACAAAGAAGTAGAAACAGGAATATTGAAAGATAGCTATAGAAATTAGAAAAAGAGACCTCTGAACAAAACAAATGAATGAATAACAAAATAAAGAAATTATACACGACGGAAAAATAACATACCTACACAAATCAACTTTGGCGGTTCATTGCAGTTCTGGAAGGCAAGTTTAGACTTCCTGCATAAAATTCGGGACTTCCTAGAAAAATCCGGAGGTTGATACCAATGTTTTATCCTGAATTTAGAAGCATTGCTTTGACGACATTATTGGCCTTCTTCAATTCCCCTTTTGAACACAGAGAAGCAATGATCGGATAGTATGAATCAAAGTCATCATGCAGTGATTTCCCCATCAAGTCATTACACTCCTCCATGTTACTGTGCTCATCGATCTCTGGTGAATTGTAATTCACATAAATTGTATCTGCCGTTGTTACCCGCGAATTTAAACAGTCGAAGAACCTTCTAGGAACATCTACAGCCTCGATATCTTGCAGATTCTTGAGTTGGGTGAGTCTACTATGGTTGGCGGAATTCGACGAGGAGATGGATAACAATCTCACCTCATTTAGAATAACTATAACTTCCTGAATTTTTCCTTGTTTACACGCAAGTGATAGCAGACTAACTAATGGCTCCGCATTAAGATCATCTCCTGCACTATTTATAAGATTAACTATATCTTTACACTGAAACATCTCTGTCAAAATACTCCTAGCTTCTTCCATCCTTCCCTTTGCATACAATCCTTTTACCAAATTCATAAAACCCAAAAAATCCGGGAGAATTTCTCTCCTTCTATACTCATCAAAGAAACTTAGGGCACCTTCGATATCACCTTTTAAGCAATAACCACTGATAATAGCACTAATTGTAAATGCATCAGGAAGTAGAGAGTTCTCCTCTAAATTCGCTAGAAGCTTAAGTGCTTGTTTAATTAATCCAAAGTTGCTATACCCACTTATTATTAAGTTATAAACACGAGTATTAGGGGTGATTCCCCTAATAACCATACTTTTAAATAACTTATTTGCTTCATGTAGAAGCCCTTCTCTACATAAAGCACCAATAAGTGTGGAATATGTGATTAGTGTGGGAAGCATGTTATTTTGCTCTAAAGAATCAAATAGTCTAAATGCTTCAATAAGACAGCCTTGGTGGCACAAACCATGAAGTACTGAATTGTGGATAACAATATTTGGATCAATTCCTTTCCCTCTCATTCTTGCACATAAATCTAATGCTTTTTCGACACATCCTGTTTTGCAAAGCCCATCAATTACCATAGCATAAACAGCTTCATCCAAAAGCATACCATTTTCCTCAGTTTTCATAACAAAGTTATATGCATCATGGAGTCGACCTTCCTTTAGAGAATCAATAGTTGCTCTAATTACACTGATCGAAATTTTCTGATTGCCCATATTATTAGAAAACTGAATAGCTTCTTCAACATTTTTCTTGCACAGGTACCGAGACAATAAATTAACCATTCTAGGTTCGAAAATCCCATGAAATTTAACGCATTCACTCAATAAAACCTTAGCAATATGTTCATTACCGTTGCGAAGAAGACTTTTAAGGAGAACATAGCATGCTTTACTTGTAACACCAAAATCTTTCCTTCTCAATAACAAGTAAACATCCAATGCAGCTTTAGAGCAATCCTTTGTGCTTAAGAAAGAAATAGCATCATTGCATATCAAAAAGAATAACCCAATTTCCAATTCTTCAATCTTGTAAATGAACTTCAAGACCCCCTCTTCAGCACCTTCCTTAAAATGGGTTCTGATCAACTTTCTGTAGATAACTGAATCAAGTATAAGATCTTTTGCAATAAGGTCCTCAAAAACTTCAATGGCTTTATCTACCATTCCTTCATTACATAGACGACTGATAACATAATTGTGAACAACAGCATCATAGGATGATGAAGAGTTTCTATACTCATTGAACAGTTCTAATGCCTTGTCAATCATTCCTCCTTTCAAATACCAATCAATCATTATACAGTAGGTGATTGAATTAGCTGTTAAACCCATCTCAGGCATTTCATCAAACAAATTACAAGCATCATTTGCCTTACCTACAACAAACATTGCCTTGATAAGTGCATTACATGTGATAACATCCATCAAAATGCCAGCATTCTCAAACCTACTCTTTATTCCTATCACAGAATCCACATCGCTTTCCTTTGTGTGACAATGTAATAAAGTGCTATAAGTGAAATTATCACCATTAAGACCTTGGGGAATTTCATTTGCCTCATTTATCTTACCAGCTTTGCATAACCCGTTGATCAACGCATTATACGTGACCATTCCCACTTTAATTCCTTTAGTCTTCATTTTCTCTAACAAACAGAGAGCTCGACCCAAATCTCCCTTTCTACACAAGCTATCAATCAGGATTGAAAAAACAAATTCATCAATTACAATACCCATTTCCTCAATTTTCCTCACGAGGCAAAATGCCTCCTCAAATTTGTTCCTCTTGCAGAAACCACCAATTACTGCTGTATAAGTAACCAAATTAGGATTAATGTTCCGCTTCTCCATATCTTTTAGAAACCCAATTACTTTTTCTACATTTCCTTCCTTGCATAACCCATCGATTATTGTAGTATAATTGACAACATCAGGAACTATGCCTTTATCTACCATCAGACGATGCTTCCGCAACCCTTCCATCAAAAACCCTTCTCTCAAATACCCGCAAATCCAGCTATTATAAAGAACAGCATCCAAAGCCACTCCTTCATCCTCCATCTTTCGAACCAAAGCGGAGGCCTCTTCAACTCTACCTACTCTACCCAAAGCATCGACTACAGCTGTATAGGTTATCAAATTGGGCAAAAACCCATCAAATTTCTTCAAACTCTCATAAAATCCCACACCCAATTCGGGCTTCCCAATCTTAGAAAACCCAGAAATTATCAAACTACACACATGGTTATCGATCGGAAATCCCTTTTTTCTCACAAGCATTACGTCAAACACCTCAACTGCACTTTCCATGTCACCCTGAGAACAGAACGACGATACCAACACGCGAAAGGTAATAAGAGAAGGGACTATACCGCGATACCTCACACATTCCTGAAACAAGGTTAGGGCTTTACGTGGGTCGGCGTCAAAGACGCAAACTCTACGGATCAAAGAGTCCCAAAGCCCGATGTCGGAGGCGAAACCGAGGCGATCCTCGTCGCGGGAGATGAACCGCGCGGCTTCGTCAAGGCGGTGGGATTCGAGGAGGGCGCGGGCGACTAGGGTTAGGGTTCGGGGGTCAGATCGGATGGGTTCTGAGGACAAGTTGGGGAAGAGGCGGAGGAGGAGGTGGGGCTTGCGGGATCTGAGGAGGAAGGAGAGGAATGGGGCTAGGGTTTGGGCGGAGGGGGCGGAGCCGCTCTTGATTAGGGTTTGTAGGGTTTGAGTTTCGTTGATGAGGTTGATAATGGACGAAGAGGAGGAGGAAGAAGAAGAATAAAAATGGAGTTTTTGGAGAATACGAGGTGGCAATAAGATCATGTCGTGGATAGAGATAAAGAGAGAGAAGGGTGGGTTTTATTTGGCGCGAATAAAAATTTAGCGCGTTGAAACAAAAATGGGTTTATAGCTTCACTGGTCATTTTATAGCAATTTTTTTTTTTCCTTCAATTTTTGAATTTAATTTTAGGCTAACATATAAAAAAAATTCCGTAAATATATTTTTAGTATATTCAATTATAAATTAATAAAAATAAACGGACCAATGATAGAATCATGATAGAAAGAGATTAAGTACATTAACTTAAAATTTTGAAAAATTGAAAGTATAAATATTTAAAAGTCAGAGGAAAAAATTGAAAATCTGGTACGAGAGATTTTATATATTTTAGCCTTATTTTAAAGGTAAACTTCAATTTGCTTCCACATGATTTAGCTAATTTTTTTATGTTGTCATTTTATGACTCGAAAAATTATATTTAATTATTCTATAATTTTATTTTTATTTTTACTAAAATATTTATTATAAAAAAGAATACCAAAGTAAAGATTTTTGATAACTACAGAATAATTAGATTCAATTTTTTGAATCACAGTTTGACAAAGTGACAATAAGATAAATTAAGATATATAACTATAACCTTTTGAACTAGATAATGACAAAATGAAAATGACTTAATTGATAAATTTCATTATAAAATTTTGGTAAAAACATACAAAATTTATCTGAACTATAGACCATTTTAAATCTGTAACCCAACCTTTTAAAATTCTATTTCAATTTATAATTTTCAATTTGTTTTTAGAATAATTTAATCAATTTATACAATTTTTTTATTAATTATAACTAATTTCATCTACCAATTTTTTTTCTGTAAAATTTCGTAACTAAATTCAATAAATATTTAAAATTTTTGAATATATTTAAAATAATGACAAACTACAGGAGGATAATTAATGCAGGAAAGTAATTGCGACACAACTAAAGTGCAAAGAGTGTTTTTATAATTTGGCCCAAATTTCTTAAGTTTTTTTTTTTTTTTTTTTTTTTTNTTCTTTGAGAGAGAGAGAGAGAGAGAGAGAGAGAGAGAGCATGTTACCTGCCTCGTTTATTTCATTTAGAAATAAATTTAGCTGGAAATGTGAATCAACTAGGATTTGAACTTGGGTCTCGGGCACCAACCACCAAGTCTTTTGCCACTTGCTCTAGAAACAGTCGGTCCTAGACTGAAAATGTTAAGCTAGCATTTTCTAGGCACCTCAAGGTGAATCTTATGTATGAATATCTCTAAATCAAAATCAAATTTGTTTAATATGATACGCAACATCTAAAGCTAAGTGCAAGAGGGAGAAAAAAATTTAAAATTTGTGTTACTAGAAAGAGCAGGAAGTACAAACATAAAGATGTAAAATAGTGTAAATCTGCAAGCCACAATAGAAGGCTGTAATTTTCAACTACTTATATATTCATTATATACTATGAAAATTCTAAGACAATTTATGACTTTTCAGCTTTCGCGATCGCAGTCTAAATTCCCACAACAGCTTTCAGAAAGATCAATTTATGCGTGCTCTTTGAAGTTTGGATTATTGCAAAGGTTAAGGGACAGATAAATAGAAAATTCTAAGTCCTTGACACTAACCATTAATACTCTTACTACTGGACAATGTTTTCAAAGCCTAGTAAGCTAGACCAATTGTAATTTAGAGGGTTAATTGCGTACATGTCTCTATAAATATAGTAAATGATAAATATATTCTCATAAAATTCAATTTTTATATATTGCTTTTATAAAAGTCATAATATTTTTATATATGTATGTCCTTCTGGTTTGTTACCATTAGAGAATGTTTATATTTTAAATTTTGTCATTACAACTATATCCCTCCAAAGACCATAACAGTATAATGTAAGAAGGGGTGAAATATCAAAAACCAACGAGGATTAAGTATTTAATTATGATTAACTAAAATTTTCTAACAGATTCTAACAGCAGGAATATACATTTGAAAACATCAGGACTTTTGCTGGACAACATATTAAAGTTGAATTTTGTAAGAATATATTTATCATTCACTATATTTACAGGGACTTGTATGAAATTAACCCTAATTTAAAATATTGGACCTCTTTTGCCATAAACCCTTAAGTTTGAACCTAATATACCAGAAATCAAATTATTAATCCCTTGATTAGCCCTAAAGTTGGCAAATATCTAGTACTCACCTAAAGTAATACAGTTCATCTAAACTTCTAGCATTTTCCTTATTGACTACATGCATTTGATGTTTCCTCATTGGAAATAAGTGAGCACACTAATTAATATTATCAACAACAAAAAAAAAAAATAATGATGCCACAAAATTGCAATTGCTCTCCTGTTCAATTGGTCCAACACTACCAAAATTACTTATTAATGATGTTTGCTTGTGAGGAATGAGAAAAAAAACTCATACTATATATATACAATATTTAAAGTTACACCTAATTAATTAAGTTAGACCCTAAAATAACAAGCTTATCATATTAATTTGTCTTTTTCTTATTAGCATAACTCGTTCTTAAGGATGAATTATGATGAGCTACATTTGCGAAACAATAATTAATAATATATCCAGTGAGGTGTTTGATTGCGTATTACTACTAAAACGGATTATCTACTAAGTATTGAATTTGTCTCAACTAATAAATCCTCGTCACCATGTTAAGAAAAATGTAGAACGAAGAAACGAATGTATACAGAATACTATGATTATTTTACCTATTAATTAAAGCCCTAAACTTATTTGAAACTTAAAATTCTAAATAATACATTACAATTCTGTTATTATTATTATTATTATTATTTGGTAAAAATGTACAAAACTTATATATAATTTTGATTATTTTGATTTGACTATTTAATTTTTCAAAATTTTAATTTTACTATCTAATCTTTCAATTTATTTGATTTCACTCAATTAAGGATAATTTAAATTCAAATTTTGAATGCATTGTTTGACTTTACAAGTTTAGTTAGTATAATGATGTAATTCTCACGACTATAAATTTATAAAAGTAAGTAATTAGTTTAAATTTTAAAGTTAAAGTATCGTAGACTAACTTAACTCAAACAAATTGAATGTCGGATAGTAAAATCAAAATTTTGAAAGATTAAATAGTCGATTCAAAATGATTTAAAGTTTAAATAAATTTTGTATGCGAGATGGGAGATTTTTTTTTTTTTTTAGGGAAAACACGCCCGAAGGCGAATTTATTTATCAAACGGGAGGTACAATTTGAGAGAATTCATCTACAGAGGACCAAAAAGACAGTTTGTTGCTAGTGAGCCCCCAGTTGGCCAATCGATCTGCAACTACAGCATTTTTAGAATATCTTGAAGACCATCCATAGCTAAATTGATTAGAACTTTCAAGAAAAGTCCGAAGATCCGTGATTCTTATTCAAGCTTCATCTGTTAGCGAATCTGAATGATAGCTCATAAGGTGCAAGGTTTTAATGATGGGCGCTGAATCTGAGTAGATATGAAAAGTTTCTCCCGGATACCTTTGCAACAAAAGATTTGTCGCTCGGGAAATTGCTCCAATTTCCACAGAGCAAGCGTCATGGACATCCTTTAGTACATCGGATATGCACATAATGATTCCATGCTGATTGGCGATCAGGCATCCTACTCCACCTGCAGTGCCACCTTTCCAACTCTCATCCACCCATACATGTAAGAAAAATGTCGCATGTTCTTGAATCAGAGTTGGGTCCTAAATGCTAATCCTCATCATGGGAGATTAATCCCCGAAATGAAGCACATGAGGGGTTCTGTTGATACCAAAATTGAGCCGACCTAACCTACGTAGGAGCCAGTAAGGACACGTGGTACACCAGGAGTCGGCAATAAGGCGCCTGAAGGACAAGAAGGCGGGAACGGTTGAAAACTGGGGCGTAACTTCCATGAGGAGTTAGCGTAACTTTCATGAGGAGTTAGTATAACTTCCACGATCATGGTTACAATCACTTCCCCCAACTACTTTCAACCAACTAATAATGTGGGCTATAAATAGTAACTTTGAAGCCTGCAATAGGGGTCTTCGCCCCTGCGCATAAAAGACCACCCTTATTTTCTCTGCATTTTATCGCTTTTCTAGGAGTAGTCTAAATGTAATCTTTTCATTTTCCGCATTTACTGCTTTCCCTAGGAGTAGTTCTTGTAACTTAGATCTTTGGAGTCTATCTGCCCCATGGGCATCACTCCCTTATAGAATTGGAGTCTGTCTGCCCCATGGGCATCACTCCCTTGTAGAATATACTTTGAGTCTGTCTGCCCCACGGGTATCACTCTCCTGTTCTTATACTTTTTCAGTTTGCTATTCAATAGAATGTAATTTTCGGCTCTTCCTGCCGATCAGATCTTAAGTTGTTTAGCCATTCGGCTCATCTCTCAGCCGAGATCTAGGCTTCCCTCCTCCATTCGAATCATCCCGCCGAAGCGAATTTACTGTGGAGGTTTTCGAACCCGGCTGATTCGATCCCTCATCGGCCGAATCGCTTGATCCGTCGTGGGCGCAAACTTCGAGAGTCATCATCCGCAACCGCTCATCATCCCGACGCCCTTCCCGAGGAGGATACCTGACCGGGTCAAGGGTCGGGACTTTAGGCCGCCAACAGGTTCAAATCTCCAACCTCCAAGTTAACCCCTCAACGTAGGCACGAACTGCGCTAAATAAATTCTAAGCGTTACAGTTTAAATTAATACAACATGTGTATTGCAAAGACTATTTATCTAGTTTAATGTTAAAAAATGAGGGACACTCTTAAAAGTATTTTCTCTATGAAGTTAGAATATTACGAGCTGACCTACTATACAATACATAGTCGAGAATAGTGATTACAATAAATATTTTAGTTTTTAGATGCCTGATGTTTAATATATGATGGTTGCCCTAGCATGAATCTAAAAACCTAAAGCAGTGTTTGGATTCGGGATAAGGGGAGGGATAACTCCTTATTCCTCCTTTTATACCCAAACGTAATTTTTTTATCCGAAAATAATAGTTCTCGGATCCCTAAAATAAGCTGGTATAACTATTTCCACCAACACCTCCATTTTCTATATATAACTACCCACTATTTTTCTTATTCCATATTATCTATCCAAACGTTATTTTTTTTTTCTCCAGAAACAACCCAATTTTCATCCAAACGCTATTTTGCTTATCCCCATACTTGTAGCTTATAGTACATATTATTCATCAACTATTTATAGTATAGTAGCTCAACTTAAATATTACATTATCCCTCTAAACTTCGAAATATTATATATTCTGATAAATTTTAAAATTTTGTAAATATGTAATTAGATTAGTCAAAACACATCATATTTACTTGCAAAGACTATTTTATCCTTATTTGCTTCATTATTCTAATAAAATTAGAGATAATAGGCATTGCATAAGGCATCCAAGCAGATTAAATGACCTTAATTTACAAATAAAAATGATTAGTAATCATGATAAAGGCAAAACTAATTATAAAACTAGAATTGAGCTAGAATACTTTTGAAGCACCAACCCTTTGGTGCTTCTAAGTTTTTAGTTCTTGAATCTACTTTTTAATTACTAATGTTTCTTGGATCAAATACTATTCCACCTACCACCACCTATCACCATCATCTCAACCCTACATCTTTCCATCAAATGGTTAAAAACTCAAAAACACTACCCTCTTGGTGCTTTTGAGAGTATTCTAGCTTAACTCATAAAACTATAAATAGGAAAAGTAGTGATCTATATTTGCAAGTTTCTAGAGTTGCCAAGAATATATGAAATATTGGAAAATTTGGAGGTGTATATATATATATATATATATAGAGTCCGGCTACTATACTATTGATAGTACCAAGCCTTTGGTACTATAGAGTTTTTTACCGTTAGATCTACCCTATGATCATTTCCACCCGTTAGATTATACTATTAAACCAACCACCCACTCAACCTTAGGGGATCATTATCATCCTAACCGCACATCCTTTCATCCAACGGCCAAAAACTCAATAGTACCAAGGGCTTGGTACTATTGATAGTATAGGAGCATAATTCTATATATATATATATATATAAAACTAGGCTACAATACTATCAATAGCACCAAGCTATTGGTGCTATTAGTTTTTTAGCCCTTGGATTGAGAAATGTCCGGTTAAAATGATGTGGACCCTTTAGGGTTGAGTGGATGATTAGTTGAATAATATAATCTAACGGGTAAAAATAATTAAAGGTGTTAATCTAACAGCAGAAAACTTGATAGTACCAAGTATTTGGTACTATCGATAGCATAGCAGCCGGACTATATATATATATATATATATATATATATATATATAGAGAGAGAGAGAGAGAGAGAGAGAGAGTCCGGCTATGGTACTTATAAAAGCACCAAGCACTTGNATTATTTTGTTTCCTTGCATATAGCTTAAATGGTTGTTGGGATTACTATTGTCATTTTTTATATGTTGCATGGCTGATTCTAATTGCATATAATTAATTTTTAGTTTAAAAATTGTTAGGAAAGTCCAATTGCTTCCTTTAGGCAAGAAAACAATTACGAGAGTGTATTTCTTTACAAAATTAATAATACTGTCTATATATATAGTGTAGAGTTACTATGCTATCGGAAGCATAAAATAGTTAGTGCTTCCGATTTTTTAGCAAATTCTACGGTTGGGATGATAGCGGTTCCCTTAGGGTTGAGAGTAGTCCCCATTGATTAATAATATTAATCCAATGATTAGAAATGATCAAAGAGGTTGATCTAAGGGTCAAAAAATCGAAAGCACCAGATCCTCTATGTTTTCGATAGCATAGAGGATACTTATGCACATAATGATGGGAAACTTCAAATATTGTTTCGCAATTTCTCACTTTAGTACCATGTAGTTTCAAGTGTATCAAGTTAGTATCTTGTGATTTTATTTTTGTATCAAGTTAGTACCCTGTGGTTTCAATTTTCTCTTTTTATTATCTATTTCGGAGTATATAATTTAACAAAATATTAAACCACATGATACTAAATTGAGAAAGTGCAAAACCACATGATACTAACTCGATATACTTAAAACCATAAGATACAAAAGTGAATGTGCGAAACCACATGACACTAATTTGATACACTTTAAACTATAGGGTACTAAAGTGAAAGAATGCGAAACCACGGGGTATTTGAAGTTTCCCCAATAATAATTCTTAAAATAATGTCACAATAAATATTTATGAGCAATGTGGTGCCTCGATAGTGACGCCAGATGATCATAGGGCCACGTGTCAAGGGTTCTCTAACATCAAAGACACATCAACGTTACACCTATGACCAACTCAATGCTCCATGCGCTATCCACATATAAATCACTCCCTTGCAACAAAGTCGCTGGACCTGGTCTGCTGCGCCGAACAAATCACAGACCGACAGGTGTCTATNAGTACCAATAACTTGGTACTTTTAAAAGCATAGGAGCTCAATTCTCTCTCTCTCTCTCTCTCTCTCTCTCTCTATATATATATATATATATATATATATATAGTGTAGAGTTACTATGCTATCGGAAGCATAAAGTAGTTAGTGCTTCCGATTTTTTAGCCTTGGATCAAAAATTCTACGGTTGAGATGATAGCGATCCCCTTAGGGTTGAGTGGTCCCCTCGGGTTGAGTGGTTCCCATTGATTCATAATATTAATCCAATGATTAGAAATGATCAAAGATATTGATCTAAGGGCCAAAAAATCGAAAGCACCCGATCCTCTATGCTTCCGATAGCATAGAGGATACTTATGCAAATAATGATGGGAAACTTCAAGTATTGTTTCGCACTTTCTCACTTTAATACCATGTAGTTTCAAGTGTATCAAGTTAGTACCTTGTGATTTTATTTTTGTATCAAGTTAGTAACTTGTGGTTTCAATTTTCTCTTTTTATTATTCATTTCGGGGTATATAATTTAACAAAATATTAAACCACATGGTACTAAAGTGAGAAAGTGCAAAACTACAGGGTACTAACTTGATACACTTAAAACCACAAGATACTAAAGTGAAGGTGTGAATCCACATGGTACTAATTTGATACACTTTAAACTATAGGGTACTAAAGTGAGAGAATGCGAAACCACTGGGTATTTGAAGTTTCCCCAATAATAATTCTTAAAATAATGTCACAATAAATATTTATGAGCAATGTGGTGCCTCGATAGTGACGCCAGATGATCATAGGGCCACGTGTCAAGGGTTCTCTAACATCAAAGACACATCAACGTTACACCGATGACCAACTCAATGCTCCATGCGCTATCCACATATAAATCACTCCTTTGCAACAAAGTCGCTGGACCTGGTCTGCTGCGCCGAACAAATCACAGACCGACAGGTGTCTATTAGGTGTGGTGTTGCATCACTCCCTTCAATGCTTGTTTTAAAGGGAAAATAGAAATATATATCTTAGATTTTACATTAATGAATATCAAAATCGAAAACTAATTTATAAATTTTATGTTGCAAATTTTGATATCATTTATAATTTCAGGTCATGATCATACAGTAGAATAAAAAAATTACTATATATACTAAATTTATTTTTATATTCTGAATGTATTTAAAAAAATTGAAATTTTGAAATGATAGTAAAAATCACAAATAAAATAAATTTTCATCAGCATTTCATATAAATAAACAAAAATATAAATTTTAAACTAATTTTAATAAGAAAAATTGAATAATGTATTTTTCTAGTAGCCATGCGTAATTCTTTGCGGAAAAACTTCAAAATGGAGCAATTTATAATAGGAAGGTGCAAAATGGTGAAAAAGGTTCGATTGGCTCGGTCCACGAATGACGTGGCAAACGCGGTGCATCCAAAGAACCAAAAAACCATGTTTTCCTCGTCACCCTGTTATAAAACGAACAAATGCGATCGATGGTCTTCCACAGTTGACACTCCCGTTTCCCCCAAAATATATAATAGAGAAAAGGGAAGACCCTCGAAACCCTCGCGAGGAAGACGATGGAGTTCCCTTTTGGCCACCACCACCACCACCACCACCGCGGCGACGACGACGAGGAGCGCCCTCCGCCGCCTCCTCCGCCGTACCACGGCGGCGCCGAGCCCTACCCTCCGCCGGGCTACGGCGGCGCCGCCCCTTACCCTCCGCCGGGGTACGGTGGCGACGCCCCTTACCCTTCTCCTCCTCCTCCCCGCCACCACCATGAGTACTCCCCCGGCGTGGAGCACGTGAGCCACGAGACCTATGGCGACGCCCCCGCTCCCTACTTCCCCACTCCTCCTCCTCCGCGCCATCCCCACCACCCGTCGCCGGGGGTGGAGCACGAGAGCCACGAGATCCACGAGATCCACGGCGGAGGGGGAGTGGCGCCGCGGCAGCAGACGGTGAGGATCTTCTGTAAGGCGAAGGAGGATTTTAGCCTCACGATTCGCGATGGGAGCGTCGTCCTCGCCCCCGCGAACCCTAGAGACGATTACCAGGTAAGGGCTCTTTAGATCGATTTCCCCTTTTTTTTTTTTTGGTTTTTTTTTTTTTTTTTTGTTGTTGTTAGATCTCGTTTGCGATCTTTGTTTTTTACCTCAAATCTTTCCAGATCGTCCTTAAAAACTTGTTAATTTACACGATACTCCTCGTAATCGTCCTCGTTTATGTATATCGAAAATGGACCAGTGGGAAGAGGAGATTTTAGGAGCAAAAATGGACTTTTCTCCGCAAACAAAATTTATTGATTTGAGGGTTTTGCATGCAAATAGTGAGATTTGAGGGCTTTATTGCAAATTCTAAAGATTTAAGGGACTAATATGCAAGTCTTTCTAGTTAAAATTGTTGGGTTTGCGTCAAATTTCAAATTTCTCTTTTCTTCTGGATTGTTTTTTTTTGGTTTACATTTGAGGTCTTAAATTTATATTTAATTTGCATTTTTCACCTAATTCTTTTTAAATTACAGCACTGGATCAAGGATATGAGATACAGCACCAAAGTGAAGGATGAAGAGGGATACCCCGCTTTTATGCTTATTAACAAAGCCACTGGGGAAGCTTTGAAGCACTCACTTGGGCAATCCCATCCTGTAAGATTAACTAATCTTGGTCAATGTACTTCATTTTGTGATAAATCATGTTTTACTTGGTAATTTTGTGGATAAATGTTGTATGATTCTTATGATGCATCTTTCTGAATTTGCTTCTCAAGTCATACATAAAAGTAGAGTTTTTTGGCCATATTTATGAAGTATTACTGTGTTATTCCCATTATATGTTAGTCCCCCCTACTTTTATAGGTATAACATTGTGGTTGTTGAATGTTTTGTGGTACCATTATCGTCCTCTCCTGTTTAATAGAAATCAATTTGCTGTGCCATCTTAGATTCATATGTCATCGGTTTTACTGGCGTGGAAATTGAGGGCTAAATAGGACTGCGAAATAAAAAGATAATCAACAAATGTGTATCGGTTTATTGAGCTTTTTGTATAAACCTATAATAGGAAGGAAAAATTCTGGGGCGCAGAGATGATTATAACTTTTTCAGACTTTGGTAGCTTGATCGATAAATGAAAAAGAATTAAACAATTATCTTGTCTTGAAGGGGCTAACGAATTACCGAACTATACTCCACTTATCCGCTTAGAAATTACAAATAAGATTGGCTAACTATCTATTCCAACAGGGAGCTGTGAATTAGAGGGAACCGTTGTGTTGAGCTAACCCATTATCATGTAACAGCAGATTGTATGTAGTAATTATTATTCGATACCTCTCTCTCTCTCTCTCTCTGAGCTAATACAATCTTCTTCTCAGAAGACGTTGTTGTTATATAGTGTACTTTGTATTAGTCTACATCACTTTCATTTGGTCTATACATGTCAGGTTCGTCTGGTTCGCTTTAACCCCAACTATCTGGATGAATCAGTCCTGTGGACTGAGAGCAGGGACGTGGGGTCTGGATTCCGGTGCATAAGGATGGTGAACAACATCTACTTGAACTTTGATGCATTCCATGGAGACAAGGACCACGGGGGCGTGAAGGACGGGACGAAACTTGTGCTTTGGGAGTGGTGCGAGGGCGACAACCAGCGCTGGAAGATTGTTCCCTACTGTAAGTTTCAGTTTCTGTGATATAGATGAGGAAATGGAAATGCAAATGGACTGTCTTATGTTTAAGTTTTGTAGTCTTCACGTATCCTTTATGATTTCTTCGATCTTGTGTAGGAGTAAATGCTATTTCTGGTTCATTTCCTTGGGTTTGCAAAAGTTTAAACAGAAGAAATTTAAATAGCTATCCTGGTTAATATGGGTTGTTCTGGGATAACTTTGGAACCATTATTTTTTGCGGACTTCGAGAATTGTGTTGCCCTCACTCTATCGTGGATTTTTCGTAATTATGACAATTATCTTCTATCTCCCGAGTGATTTTTACAGTTGATAGTGGCATAACCAAAGGATGGAACAAATTATCCTCTAGATTTTGTTCCGGAACCAAATATCCTCTCTTAGATTGATCAATTAGGTGACAGTGACACAGTACAGGAGTGCAATATGAGCCATCCAAAATTTATCATAGGATTAACTGATCGAATCCGACAGCATAAAAAAAGATGCATCTTTTTATTCTCAGCAATTGGTTTCATTGGACTGCTATAAAGTGAACCAGCCATTATCTTTGCTCAGAAAAAATCCAATAGTGCTCATAATTTTTGTCCCCACTTTCCACTAACTTTTCCAATATCTAAAACTTTTTCTTGTTACGCTTGCAGAGGAAAAATTGATGGATATGTTGAAGTCATCTGTCTCCAGCTTTCTATGCTCCTCTTTTGCTACTAGTGTTACTACTATGTATAATAAATGATGCGCTTGAGGTGAGTGTTCTTGACCAGGTCTTTTTCAGTTTTTGTGATTGTTCTTGGTGTTCTGAGTGGAGCTTGTGACGGAGCTTTGGAGTCTTAGTATGTACGTACCTCTATGCTTATTATTATGGCTTGTATCAGAGATTTGGAGTAAACATGCTTGTCTCTCTTTATGTTTAATGTACTGTCATTATGTGCTGTGTATATGATGCTTCTTATCTTCTTATTTTCCAGGGCATTTTGCATTAAATGTTCATTCTACTCTTTCTTCTTCTTCTTCTTTTTGACCTCTACATGTTGCACCTATTTTCTTCAATTGACAACTTTGGGTCAAACTATCAAAAGGTGGATCAAAGATGCAAATTCAAAAAAAAAGAGCTGGATCTTCTATGCAAAAGTCTCTTTATGTCTTTATGCTTTAAGCTCTTCAAGTTGGAAAGAGAAATCTAATGATCCCCATTCTCAACCTAATTTTGAATTATACATATGATTTGCCTTAAAATTCTAGTGTTGCTTATTGAATAAATGCACTTAACAATTAAGGATATTACATCTGTGGAGTACCAAGTACCAACCACAAGTGCATGGAAATTATATCTTCTTTTTTCTTTTCTTTTAAGTTGGTGGTCAAATCCCAGTTAGTACTAGGAATGCATTTATATGTTGTGCATCACATGTTATTCTCTTTCCACATTAATTAATCTCAAGTGCAATGTAGAGTGGTCGCGCATGACTTGAAATGGTTTTAATTATGGAGTAACAATACATGACTTTTCTCTTTCTTTATTATGATTAATTTGTTGATCAAAATCAAAAGAAAAGATGTAAATCATTGTGTTATAAAATATTAGTGATTATTGCCACCGACATTTTATTCAACTAATTTAGCACATGGTTTTCGTATATTGTTTTTGTTTTTTTATTTGGTCTTTTAATTTGTTGCATCCTATTAAGCTAATGAGTATTCCTTGATCTTTCGGATTAGCACAAGCAGGTCTTTTTAACTAAAGATCAGGACAATTATTTTCAAGAAAAATAAAAAAAAAAGATGTAATTATAAAGAACAAAAGAGGACGTTGGGACCGAACAAGATAAAATTTTTTTTTTCATTATTTTTAGCAAGATTAAAAATTTGCGAAATTCAGATTAATTACTTTCCAATAAAGAAACCACTTTATTCAACAGTGCCCAATAAAGATAATAGGAAAAACTTTTAATGCAAGTTCAAAAATTTCAAAATTTTGAAACATATAAATTTCAAATTCTCTATGCCTGTTCTGTTTATTTCCGATTAACCTAAAAATCCTAATAAACCACTTGTTGTGTAACTTTGTTGATGGAAATTGGAGAAACCACAACCATCAAAAATGCCTAATTCAATTAAAATTCTATTTGTTATCAAAGTGTAGGGATCGCCATAAAATCTGGAGTTCAAAGTGAGATTTGATGAGAGAAAGAAAGTGCAGCGTAGAAAATGAAAATAACACTAACACAGAGTTCAGCTCAGATGAAGGACGCACTGACATACTGCTGTGTAAAAATTCTATTCTTCTGATTATGCACCTCATTGTTATATATGTCACATTCTTATTTCATCACTATCTCCATACTGTATCTAAAATCACGATCAACTTAACTAATTAGAGATTTTATTTAAGAGTTGAGCTGAAATGCTATCGCTAGCAAACAGGCTCCATTACCATTCATTTATTTTCGATGTTGAAGCCTTCAAATCGACCATTGTTATTGTTGAACATGATCTATACCAATTAAAGTATCCAAAAATTAAATTTCACGCTTTTCCGATTTTGTTCTCTTGTTCATCAAGTGGACGTAAGAATGAACGACTGAAAATGAATATCCTTTAAAAATTGATAATAAAAATTTTGTAATCAAAATCGAAAGTATAGATCTTGTTCTAAATAGTTTAAAGAACTTTCTAACTAAAATTCAATTGATTTGGATAGTTTTATACCATTAAACGAGAAAATATCTTTAAACGAGAAAACACCTCATATCTATCATTAAAATTATAAATTTCAAAACTCTTTGATCATTAGGTCAATGATGTCGATAAGATTTGAAATTTGGTTTCTAAATAGTTTAAGTGGTATAGATCATGTTAAACGGTGCCGATTGTCGATTTGAAGACTCCATCATTAAAAACAAATAGATGACAACGAAACCTGTTTGCTACCGATAGCATTCCAGCTCAACTCTTTTATTTAAATTGAGATGGACGATTATGATCGAACTTTTTCGGAACGCTTTTTTCCCACGGCTCTGAGGGAGCAAGAACAAGTTGGCCTTGGGCCTAGATGGAACTTGGGCTGGGCCTGTTCTTGGACTACTATAATTAAAGAGCCAAATTACTAAATCACCCCCAGATCATAATTGTAAAGAGAAAATTATTATTCAGTGTGTAAAAATATACAGGGAACCCTCCAGCTATAGACAATTTTGAAACAGAGCTGGAATTATAATTTTGTTTTGGATTCTTTCATTTAATTACTTTTCATCATGCAAACGGTTTCGTTTAATTATTTGATTTGGTTATTTTCTCATCTATTATATTTATAAATTAAAACATCAAATTTTGCAGATCATAGATTCAAATATAATCACATCGATTTTGCATTAATTGTAAGTTCCAAAACAGCCATTCCAATTAGCAATCTAAAAACACTTTAGGATAACCATCTTAGTCAAAATCAATGTTATGATACTTACTAACTAATGATCCGTGCTATCAAATATTACATTAATTAGAAATTCTCTAGATGTAAAATTTAAATTTTAGATGTCACTAGCTTTTGTTTTTTTTAAAAAAAACATTTAGAATTATATTGGTTGGTACCAATTGAAGAAAACTACTAAAGTATTGTGGGCTAATCCTTCATCATGTTCCTGCATGATAGTTGGAAGCATTTAAAAACAAAATTTTGGACTAATTTAATTAAGTTATTCTAAAACACTAATCAAACATATTGATTATGTGAAGTCGTGTTCCGAGTCAATGTCAAATATTGTAAGTTAATTTGTGACTTGCGTCTTCAGTCTCGGATTTAATATAAATCTAAATGAGAGGATCGATGCTTGATTCAGTCGAGCAAACTAAGTAAGAAATTTTTCTCAACTACTCATTTGTGAAAAAATAGAAAACGAACTTTTGGCTTGAATTCGGATCGAAAACTTTAACCAAAATTCATATGGGCTTGCTCTCTACTCGAACCAAAAAAATTATATATATATATATATATATATATAGAGAGAGAGAGAGAGAGAGAGAGAGAGAGAGAGAGAGAGAGCAGGGCTGCTGTACTCTCAGGAGCACGGAGGCCTCCGTGCTCCTAAGCTGTTTTCGATGATGGAATTTCCGAATCGACGATCGGGTCCGTTAGACTTGATCTAGCGTATTTAAAGTTTCTAAAAAATAATTTTTGTGATTTTTTGACATTATTTACCTAGTGATCGAAAGGATTCAAAATCAATAATTTTTAATGGATGATATCTGCCGTTTGCAAGTTTAACGGTGTAAAAGTATTCAAATCAGATGAAATTTTGATACAAAATTTTTTATACTATTTACAACAAGACCAATATTTCTGATCGAAAATTTTAGTGCTATATCACTATTTTTTATAGAATTTTTATTTTCAGTCGCTAAAAATTATTGATTTTGAATCTTTTCGATTGCTAGATACATGATATCGAAAAATTACAAAAATTATTTTCTAGAAACTTCAAATACGCTAGATCAAGTCTAACGGAGCCGATCGTCGATTCGGAAATTCCATCATCGAAAACGGCTCAGGAGCACGGAGGCCTTCGTGCTCCTAAGAGCACAGCAGCCCTGCTCTATATATATATATATATATATATGAGCTACTATATTATCGGAAGCATAGAGCATCTGGTGCTTCCGACATTTTGGCCCTTAGATCAACCCTTTTAATTATTTCTTATCTTTGGATTAATACTATTACTCTGTGGGGATAACTAAATCTTAGAGGTACTATTCAACCCTGAGGGACCGCAATCACTCAATCGTATAATTCTTAATCCAAATGTTCAAAAATCGGAAGTATCAAATCCTTTATATTTCCGATAGCACAGTAGCTCGCACTATATTGGGGTTTTGAGAAATTTCTGAGACACTTTTTAATACCGGTACTCAAACTTCAAATTCTAGTATCGCGCATCTAGAAATTTTAAATCTTCGACATTTTCACCGTAGTATTGACTCAGAATATAATTTTACATAATCCAACATCTACCCTTTACCCAAAAAATCTCTTCCTCTCTCTCTCTCTCTCTCTCTCTCTCTATATATATATATATATATATATATACTGCTTCTGCATGAGCTTAATTAATTCGAAAAATTATACTAAACAGAAGTACAGAACCAGTCATTTTCTCTTTCTTTTCCAGAAGAAGAGAAAGAGAATATGATCCGTACTCCATGTAGCAGTACTTTTATTATTATTATTATTAATTTTAATAAGGAAACTTCTATGAGTTATTAAGATACTGAAAACACGGAGCCCAAATCAAGATTATTAGCTTAATATATGCCAAATCCAAAATATGAAACTATGATATCCAAGTACTTTATCGTAATTCACCTGATAATAATTACTTATACAATCTTTTTAATATAATACAACCACTAGGAATAATCTTAATAATCAGGAGGCCATAGTTTCATAAATGCCTCTCTAAAGTGGAAAATATCATTAATACTGAACTCTAAAGACCAAAAAACCTCATGAATTCTCTCCACGTAAACAATCCGTCAAAAATATCATCCAATATTTTTTAAATACCATAATTGCCGCTAACACTAATTTAACAAAGTATAGAAATTTAAAGTTATTTAGATGATTAGTTATTAAAATTTAAGCTATATACTAACTCCACTTTACTTTCGAAAATTTTAAATTAAATATTTATAGTATAGTTGGTATCCGAGATCCTAAATTCAATAATAATCAATATTAATATTCAATTTTATCTTAAGAATTAAGTTTTTTTTTAAAAAAAAATCTATTTAAACAAATTACATATCTCCCGCAAAAGATCTTTTGATTGTCAAAATACTTGGTACTAGAATATTATTTTCCATGTGACATTTATGTAGAAATCCTTCAATTAGAACTATATATCTTCTACAGCAATAAGGTAAAAAATGTGTAAAATCCCCTTCATCTATAGGCCATTTTGAAAACCCCCTTAATTNCAAATCAATTGAATTTTTGTTAGAAAATTCTTTAAACTATTTAAAACAAGATCTATACTCTTGATCTTGATTACAAGACTCTTATCATCATTTTTTAAAGAGTATTCATTTTCAGCCTTTCATTTTTCTGTTCACTTGATGGATAAAAGAACAATATCGAAATAGCGTGAAATTTGATTTCTAGGTAGTTTAAATGGTTTAGATCATATTTAACGGAGCCGATCGTCAATTTGGAAGCTCTATCATCGAAAAAAAATCGGTAGTAAAACGGCTCGTTTACTACCGATAGTATTCTAGCTCAACTCTATATATATATATATATATATATATAGAGGTTGGGGCTACTATACTTATATGAGTATAGAGCCCTTTGTACTCATAATTTTTCGGTCGTTCAGATGAAAAAATGTGCGGTTGGGATGAGATTGGTTATGGTTAAGTTGATAGTGAGCCCCCTAGGGTTGAGTGGGTGGTTGGTTGAATAGTATAATCTAACGGATGAAAATGATTAAAGGGTAGATCAAACGGTAAAAAATTTATGAGTACAAAAGGCTCTATACTCACACCTCTCAAATCTCAATTAAATTTATTTTATTTTTATAATTGAGTGATTTTGTTAGTCAAATTAAAATTTTATTAAATTCTTGAGTTAATGGGTTAATCTATTTTAAAATGACATATAGGACTGCGAGGGGTCCCTCATACATTTTTACCCACCAATAATTAGGGACCGAAATGCCATTTTACCCTATAAAGGTTAACGGAAATGAACGGTAAATAACAGCATGGACATTTCAATAATTTATAAGGTTTGGGAGAATATTAATGATATTTTAAACTTTTGAAGCATAACTATGACATTTTAAATTTAATGTAATTACTTATATATATACCAGTGAAAAGTTTCAAACTTTTTTATTTAGCGCTCTTAGAAGGCTAACATTAAAAAAAAACCTTTTGTTAATGTTTAAGTTCTTTCAAATATTATCACTATATATAGTTAAATTATGTTAGTGAACTATTATGAACAGCAGTTATCTATGTGAAATTACTATTTTGTGTCCTTTTGAATATACTCTTCTATCGTTATCAACATTTCTTACTTCCCTTAAGTTAGGGACAAAAGAGATATTTTGATTTCTTTTTAATTCTGATAGAAATTTAATTTGGATTTTATGGGTACTAACAGCGGAATTATTTTTAAATAACGGAGAAATATATGGAGCATAGAAAAGAAGTTTTGAGAGATATATAGATAATTATTCCGTTTAAAATTTACAAAAATGTTCATGAAATTGCCCCAAAATATTAATTAATGTGCAATTAATGAATGAATTAGGCCCCAAGTAACGCCCCATATATGGTGCTCAGCTGGAGCCAAATATTACGTCCACTATATTATGTTCCCTTGACACTAAAAAAGTGGCACAAGTCACGCTTTAGGATAGGTCTCATTAGGGAGGGGATAATTACAAACTCAGGATATATATATACAATGACACGTTTGCAGAGATAAATATATATATAATAGGGTATTTATGTTGGTTTTCCCCAAAAAATAACATTAATTAACCCAAGCTTTATATAGATTCTGATCAAATATAAATTTAAAATCCGGTTAAATTCAATCTTGTGAGTGTAATAATGATCAGATTTTGTTAATCCGCATATTAATGTGAAATCATGCAACTTTCTTAATATATAGCGCCGGCCACCTTTTGATTTTTTGTATGAATACTCTTTCAAATATAGTAATAATGCACGTACGTATATCACTATGTACGTATTTTGAATGTATATCATTTTGAACCCTTGTATTTATATTAGTATTTGCCAAAAACACTTCCACGTACGTACGTACCAAATGTTCATAAACATCTAGTTATTGATCCTAATGAAAATTTAACTAGTGACTAGTGAGGAGATATAATTATCCTAATTAAATAAGTTATATATATATATATATATATAGCTCACCATTTGGTCACACTCAAAATAATATATTAATTAAATTACCACAAACTTATAGTACTCCTTTAATTTCGACTTTGCTAGCTAGTTATCAAGTTGAGGTTCTAAAATTTTGAAACATCAAGCTCAGTAGAGAGAACCATTTTCAAATAAAAAGAAACTTAAATGTACTAAATAAATATAAGGTAAAAATGTATCGAGACGCCCTCTACTATAAGACCATTCTGAAATAAGCCCCTAAATTATTTTCCATGTTTTATCGAGACCACTAAACCAGCCCCACTCAACTTCTAATTTTTCGGACTCAAGTAGCTAGGTAATTTTTAGTCAAAAAAATTTAGAGTTTTTATCAAATCCATTGGTGATTTACCAAAATTAATAACTTTCAACCACTTAGTAAAAACAAAAAAAAGGTCAGATAACAGTTAATGACTAATAGAATTATTATTATTATTATTTTTTTTTAGAAATAGATAGTACGCTACCTGCTTCTTTGATTTCATTTAGAAATAAATTTAACTGGAAATGTGAATAAACTAGGATTCAAACTTAGATCTCGGGTACCAACCATCAAACCTTTTGCCACTTGCTCTAGGGACGGTTGGTTAGAATTATTAAATTTAATAATTTATAACTTAACTACGTATAAACATGTACTTGCAAAAAAAAAAAAAGTTGAGGGGTCTCAGTCCCAAAAAAAAGAAAAGAAAAAAATGGGTCAGGGGCTATTTCGGGTCTTCACACATTAAGTACTTTTACTTAGAGGAATAAACACGCTAATACATGTACTAGCCAGTGCGAGAGGTACATGCATAGATAGAAATTTTAGGCTCCAAAGCGAGAAATTAAGTGAGGGCCATTTTCATTTAAAAGAAGTATATATCCCTTTCCACATTATGCTCAAATTATATTTTTTCCCCTTTCCCACACATACTCTTTTCATTTCAATTACAATATTAATGAGTTAATTAGTTAACTAATGCCCCCGTATTTAATGATTAATTCGTGGCTAAAATATTGGTCTATATATATTACTGACGTGACATCTTCCACTAATCGAATTATATTTTTTGAATTCACCCGTTCTATCATAATTATTAAAAAAATATTTTTATTGTATCTTTTTTTAAATAGAGAGGTGTGATTGGCCGGTTGTTGATGGTACGGTGTAAATGTTACATATTAAACTTTCTCCTACAGTACATAGAGAGAGAGAGAGAGAGAGTAGCTTCCCAGACACTATCTATATATGTTGGCAATTGTCAAAGATAACTAGAGACCTGCAGAAGCAACAAAACTAATGAAGAGAATTGCAATGAAAATGATAGGGGAGAGAGAGGGAGAGAGAGAGAGAAAGAGAGAGAGAGAGAGAAGGGCAATAAGATTATTTAATTTGTATTATTTATTGATGGAATATTATTACAAATTCTAATAGAGAAAAAACATATGTATATATATAGCTCCCCTTAAGGAGGCTTCTTTGAGAAGTGCCTTCGTAAGCACGCATCATAGTTTCTGTCTACGAAGAAGCAACCCCTCTTATTTAAGTCTCTACTCCTCCCCCTCTCTATCTCTCTCTTTCTCTCTATCTTCTTCTTCTTCTTTTTTTTCCCTTATTTCCTCCTATAAAATACCTCACCATCTTGGAGCTAGTTTCTTCTCTCTCTCTCTCTCTCTCTCTCTCTCTCTCTCTCTCTCTCTCTATATATATATATATATATATATACTCTTCTGTTTATGTTTGGGTCCTTTTAAGTACTAAGGTGCAATAATTAACCATACATGGAGGATGCTGCAGTGGTGAACATGAGGGAGGAGTGCATGGATTTGCCCCCAGGGTTCAGATTCCACCCCACAGATGAGGAGATCATCACCCACTACCTCTCTCCAAAGGTTGTGAACCCTAGCTTTGGTGCAAGAGCCATGGGAGAGGTGGATTTGAACAAGTGTGAGCCATGGGATCTCCCAAGTATGTAACCTCTCTCTCTCTCTCTCTCTCTCTCTCTCTCTCTCTCTCTCTAAAACACACACACATAGGGGATATAGGTCTCTATCAATCACCAAAAACCCACATCATTAATGAGAGGCCATTTCTCTCTCTAAGAACAGAAGAGATCTATATATGCCACCAATAAGTTAACTTATTAGAGAAAGATAATCTCTCTCTTTTTCTCTCTCTCTCTGTCTGTGCAGTTACTATGTATATATATATATATATAGCTCATGATCAAGTCTCTATATATCCATGTGTATATATTGCATGTGTACATGTAGGCAAGGCCAAGATGGGTGATCAGAAGGAATGGTACTTTTTCTGCCAGAAGGGGAGGAAATACCCAACAGGGATGAGGGCCAACAGGGCCACAGGAGCTGGGTATTGGAAAGCCACAGGGAAGGACAAGGAGATCCACAGAGGAAAAGGAGCTACTGCTGCTCTTGTGGGCATGAAGAAAACCCTAGTTTTCTACAAGGGGAGAGCTCCCAGGGGAGAGAAAACCAACTGGGTCATGCATGAATACAGGCTTGAAGGACCTCTCTTTTATTACTCCAACCTCCCCAAATCTTCAAAGGTGGTCAATTTTTTTGTTTTCTTTTTTTTTTAAAAAAAAAAACTTTAATTTCTTCTTTCATAAATTTAATTTGTTTTAGAAGAAAATTTTCATGGCCTGGCCTTTTCGCCTAAATGGTACAAATTAAAGAAATCTACATATATAGTGTTTCCTTATTATAATATCTCTCTACTAAAAAGAAATATTTTTTTTACAGAATTGTGCTAGCTAGTCTTGTAATAAGGAACAAAAAAAAAAAAGACTCTAATTTAACAACTCTGTCATCCAAGGGTCAACACTTTTTCCCTAATCTTATTGCTGAGAAAAAAAATCAAATTAAGGAGAAATATATACTATATATGTCCACGACTCAAAAAAGGTTGTACATAGGATTACAACATCTTTTCTTCTATTTTTTTTTTTGATTTTTTGTAATAAAGGAAAGAGGAGTGATATGACTAGTGGAGAAATATGAGCCTTTGGTTAATAAAGCTGTAAAATTACAACCAAAAAGTGATTTTAGAACTTCAAAAAGTTGTTTAAACCTAGAAGGAAGGGTTCAAACCCTTGATGGAAGATTGTAATCCTAGAACCCTTTTTAATTGGGGTTGTAAATCGACTTAGCATTTCTCTTTCTTATATAATTAGTTGTTAGATCATATATAGTTTAATTTTCTCCTGATCTTCTCCCGCAACTTACATATAATTTGGCTATATATATTTATACTCAAGTGAGGAAATTGAGTTCTTTTATGAATGATTGCAGGATGAGTGGGTTGTGTGCAAGGTTTTCCACAAAAGCGTAGGAATCAAGAGAAGCCCAGTGCATGGACTTGAAAGTACCAACTCTTTGGGAGATGATCATTTGCTTGACTCCACTATGGTATCACCTCTGAGGGATTCATTCAACTACAACCCTACTTCAAGCTACATCGATAACAAGAGCTTCGAGTTCAAAGCAATTCCCACAAGCTCTTCGTTGACGCCTTCGTACTTCAACACCGCAACGGCTATGGAGAATACACCACATGGCATCAACTATCAAGCGAACTACGGAAGCCCGACTTACAGTCCATCATCATTGATCTACCCTCCGATTCATCGGTCGGGCTCTTTCTTCTCCTTCCCTGGATTGATCGACATGAGCCACTTACACCACGAGGAAGCCACGGAGAGGCAGTGGAAGGCAGAGCAGCACGCGAACCAGCCGATGGTTAGCACATCGAGAGACACAGGATTGAGCACCGATCACAACACCGAGATCTCTTCAGTGATCTCGAAGCACTACGATGATCTTGATGCCCCTTCTTCTTCTGAGCCTGTTATCGATATCGATAACATTTGGAAATACTGAATTAAATTGGATTGACTTGTGACTTGGCCCCATATATAGGTAATTAGGATCTTCTCTCTCAAATAGTATTTTCCTGTATATAGCACTTCTAATTAAATTGACTAGTACATGCCGAGGTTAGTAACTTAATTATGTAGAGGATTGAGAATTAATTATGTGTGACCAATATTGTAAATTTGTTATTTTGTTTAGCAGAACTCAAGAGTGCTACATATTTGACTGTAACCTTGTTATTGTGTATAATTAGAACTCATGATAAATATGACATGCATACCATATATTTTAGCAATTTATTTGCAGGAGATTTCTATGTAATATAATTATGGATTTCCATAGCATTCATCTCATATTCATTATTTATATATATGGGTCTTATCAGATACACATATACCATATATCCAAAGAGAGATTTATCTTTCATATCATATCTTGTGGTGCAATAGTACATGCACATATGAATGGACTATCCTCATTAATCTACTTTCCATATTTTGACAAGAGGTTCATTAATTGATTCCATGAACGTACAATACAATTCATGGATTCACTGAAATGTCCCCCTCTCATCAAATCCATGTTCACACCATGACCACTGAGTATTATATATATATATATATATATATATATATATATGTATATGTATGTATAAAGAACCAAAGCCCTAGATTCCACAGGGTCCACAACTCAATCCCTTTCTCACCTTCCTACACCTTAACCATATCTTCTTATAGAAATCTCATTACCTTTTCCTCTTATTCAAGTGGGTTGGGTCCTAGAGAGAGAGGGACATGACAATCAACTTAGGTGGGTAAGAAGGAGGTGGTGTTGATTTATCACAAAATTAAGTAGTTTCCACAATTAGTAATTTTTTTAAAATTTAATACGTAGTTTTTTTTTTTTTTCCTTTTTTACTATAAGATACAAGGTGATAAAGTACGTAATATATAGTTAAGATTAAACCTTCAATCTTTTATAGTCCCTATGTACACACAACCGATCAACTAGAATCTGTTTGGCCTTTGTTATATCCTGTATTATTGTTTAATAAAGTGTGTTGTCTAAAATAGTACATTTAGAGAATTCGAAGCTCTAATTAAATTAGAGCAATTTCTAATGAGAATCCCATAAAAGGGGTAAAAACATACAAATGGTTAAATTACAATAAGATTCAAACTAATTCTGTTGTAACTAAACAAATTGGTCAAGAAATAGAATAGGATTAGAAAAATTTTAGTACCTTCCAAAATTTCAGGTCACGTCACAAAACTAGCGGGACCAGACTAAGAATTCATGACACATTTAACAAATCTCAATATCTCATTTCTATTCTCCACCACAATAAAAAAGAATTCTAATTTTTTTATTTATTAAATGCTCCAAAGATAATAGTTCTGAAAATAAAATCACAAGTAAGGCCAACTATGCATGCATCTGAGGTGGTGTCTGTTGTTTAATGACAAAAGAAGTGATCAGTTAAAGGTAGGGAGAGAGAGAGAGAGAGAGAGAGAGAGAGAGAGAGAGAGAGAGAGAGAGAGAGAGGAGGGGTGGGTCTATTCATGTGATATTCTTGTCCTAATATATAATACATATTTATACATATATATATATATATATATATATANGTTCGTTCGACATATAATTCTGTTCTTATAGTGTACTTATCTGGGTGGGGAGGAGATCTAGAGAGAGAGAGAGAGAGAGAGAGAGAGAGAGAGAGAGAGACCATGAAAAGCAACTCTTTTTGGTTCATTTCAGAGCTCGGAGGTGGGGGAGATGAGGGGCCGGCCTTTTCGCCATAAACTGGCCCCTGTTTCATGCATCAAAATTCGGGGAAGGGAGTTACGTAGGAATATTCTCCCTGTTACATATGTATATATCTCTTCTTCGTCACGTTATATATGCTTTTTGACCTACCTAGCTAGGCTTAGGCATGCACAAACATATGTACATGAGCTGTATCATAGCTGTGTTGTTGTGGCGCATCTCATCTCACAGTTCTTGTCGTAAGATTTTCAAACTAAGACCATGGTCTTTAAGGAAACAACCTTAATTAGGAACACCTATATATATATATATATATAATAGTTAATTAGGAGGGATCGATGTATCTAGCTAGGATATATAAATGCATGTTATGTTAAGTGTACATATACACTACAGTTTATTAATTTCTATGCATAATATTATTTTTAATTATAAGCTATTGATATATTGAATAACATAATATGGAGACGATTAATTAAATAATTATGCACATATTTAAGAGTGTAGCATGTGTTTGTGAACACAACAATATTCCATAAGAATTGCGAGAGAGAAAGAATCTTGAAAAATTCTTCTTCTGTATGTGAAAGAATCTTAGAGAGAGAGATTTTCGTACACACGAGGGGAGAGAGAGAGTGTAGTGTAATACATTCTCTTTTGCAACCAGTCAAAATTGCCACCCCATCTTTAACGGGTTGTGGGTCGGATCTGCCCATTATGTGGACCCGATCGAACCGATTCAAAACCAACAAATTACATCTAGGGGTGGCAATCCAGCTCGCTGTTTGCGAAACAGCTCGTGTTCGGCTCGAAATGAGCTCGAGATCGACTTCGCCTCATTTAGTAACCGAGGCGATTCCTCGAAACCGCGGGAATTTCAGCCTGTTTTCACATAAATGAGAAGCGAACGTGGAGCTGCGTCAATCGCTTTGCAAGTGTTGGGCTCGTGTACAGTCGGTTACATATATTTTATATTTATATTACATTTATTTAATTTATATTTATTATATTAAATAAATATTATATAATATATATTTTCTTATTTAATTTTAGTAAAATAAAAATATAAATGCGGAGGTAATTATAAAAGACTCCAGTTTAATGTTAAAGTTTCAACTATCTAGATCAAAAGTGCGCTGAAATGATTTATAAATTTTTTTTATATATATTGGAATCTAAATTTTAATTATTAATGTTCGTTGGCTAGCTCGTGTTCGGCTAGATAATAAACGAGCCGAACACGAGCTGAATTTTTCGGCTCGATACTTTAACGAGCCAGCTCGTGCTCAGCTCGTTTAATAACGAGCCGAACACGAGCCAACCCCAGCTCGCTCGTGTTCGGCTAGTTTACACCCCTAATTACATCTTAGAAAGAACATTATCTATTTGCTAGATATTCCATTTAAAAGTAGTACGTAATATATACATGTTCGTTCGAACACTTCCATCTTATATGTGCGAGTAAGAAACTAAGTTTTCTTTAACATCATTTCGTCTTGAATATATCACATTGTCGTTTATTCGATGGGGATTTATTTATTTATTTATTTATTTATTTATTTATTTGTGGGAACTCATTCGAAGGCTCCTAAAACCCCAAAAAAACCTTATATATATACATCAATGTAATTTCTTTTCTGAAAAATGCTTTACTTGCAAACAAATTTTACAATATTTTACAAATTATACAATTCAGCGGTTGAGTTTCAATCCTAAAATTATAAGTCATACTTAACTTCTCGCTGTGATTTGCAAAAAAGCTAGAAACTCACACATATATATTTCATAAATATATAATTCGAGTATCAAACTCCTAGTCTCTTTTGGTTGGGGGTTAAGGGGTGGAATAACTCCTTAACCTCCATATTATTTCTAAACACTCCAAAAAATAGATGGAGTTAGCTAATCTCATCTCAAATGAGCTATACCGGATTAGCTAACCCTACCTAATCCGACCAAATCTCAACCAAACATTATTTTCTATTCATAATAATCCACTATCCTTTTTATCCCATCTACTCCAGCCAAATATTATTTTTCACTATCCTAAACTAACTCCAACCTCTAACTAAATATAAAAATATTTTAATCCCACTTTAATTCTGAACTTAACTCTATCTCTAAAATAACTAATTGGGATCTCCTATAACCAAAGCAATTTTCTTTTTTTTTCTTTTAATGTAAAGTTTGCTTTTATCCTGCGCCGAATGTACTATGTATGTGAGCATTTAATTTGGCCCATCCAACTCAGCTTTCACGTGGTTCATGTACCTCTCTCTCAAAGAAATTTCCACTAATAGATTTTGAATTGATCCTCATGATCTAACTGCATTAATTGAACAATCACATTGAACAAAATTTGTACTCATGCACTAATGTCAAAGATTATAGTACTCATCAGTACTAGCCGGATCCACCGTGCCCTATTGCATAAGCAAGGTATATATCGGCACGATACAGTCTCTGTGTTGATGGCACAACTCAAAACCCTCTATTCTTAAAATTAGTAAATAATTTTTTCAATACAGTTCAAAAGATTTGATAAAAATACATAACAAATAATTAACATATTTTACTGTTAAAAAAATATTTTATATCATTACGTGTCGGCATATATATATTTTTTGTGATCGGCACGCATCGATACGATCAGGCACGCACTATATCGTATCTTACCGGCAAGTTTCTGCCATGATCCCGTGTCGTAATACTTAAATCTTTGACTAATATCAAACTAATAAATTTCAATTGATCCTCGTGATCTAACTCTCTCCCCCTCTCTCTCCCTCTCCAATTGTTTCTGATACATGCGCATATATGATTATTGTAGATTGATGAGCTAGAATACTATCCAAATAAATACATGCGCTAGAACTTTTGCTGGTTTGGGAAATTGGATTAATATTTTTATCTTACAAATAAAAGTTAATCAATCTGAGACTTTTGTTTCCACTACAGTAGGATTGTGGGAGAGCACCAAGTAAAAGTTATTCTAGTAGAGAAAATGCTCTTAATTAGTACTTTTTCTTTAGAGCACCACTGAACAGCTTTTCTCTATAGAACTAAAGCTGCAGGGTTGAGCATAGATTCCTAATAACATTAAAACAGCTAGCATTAATTCAGTTGTAAAGGGATTCTATATAATATTTAATTATAGGATATATATAGAGTGAGAGAGAAATTAACTTCTCAAAATATGGGAACTCTTCTAATTAAGTTCCATATGCATGCTAACTCTACTGTCCTTTTTTTTTTTTTTTTTGAGAGAGAGAGAGATAGGTAGTACGCTACTCGCATTGTTTATTTTATTTATAAATAAACTTAGCTGAAAATATGAATCAACTAGGATTCGAACTTGGGACTTTGGATACCAATCATCAAGCCCTTTGCCACTTGCTCTAGGGACAGTCAGTCTATATATAGTATAATTCTCTGTACTATCCTTTATTGAGGATAGTGCATGGTTAATTTGTCTCAATATATAGTATAATTCTGCTCTATTACATAAAGGCTTTGTTTGAATGTCGAAATAAAATATCTAATGATAATGTATGTGGTATAAAGATTTTTTCATATATATAATTAGAAGTAAAATAGGACACTCATTGATTTTTGCTCTTTGAAAGGTATTAACATGCATGTTTTGGTAGGATATAGTATATTTGGTCTAGCACAAGGTAAAAAATTACTTGATGGCAAAATATATATAGTATTCATTCTAGATATTTATTATAATTATCGTCTACCAAATATTATTTGCTTCTTGAGCTAATGAAAAAAAAAATACCTGATAAAATATTTATGCATTAAAACAGGGACAATTCTTCTTGGGATAGCAAAAATATATTTGTTGGGATAGCAAAAATATTTATCACTATCCGCGGTTTACTCGGGCTAAAGATCCAATTCTTGAAACACGAAAAGAACTAGCTTAGTTATTGAAACGAAAATATATAAAAATATACTTTTTCTAATTTTAGATAATATTCCATAAATTGCTTCTAATTACTTAACCGGTACAATTTATGTAACGCATTATTAGTCACAAAATAAGCAAAATACTTTACTATTGCATATTTGAACTTGGGGTGTCAACGAGCCGAAGACGAGCTCACTGGAATTGGCTCGTGTTCGACTCATTTCATAAACAAGCTGACTCATTAAAGCATCGAGCGAAAAAATTCAGTTCGTGTTCGGCTCATTTAGTAACCGAGTAATACGACCTCGAGCTCATTTCGAGCCGGACACAAGCTGACTCCGGAACAACGAACTGGATTGCCACCCCTAATCTTAACCGCGTGTAAATGTAATTTTTCTGCGATCTTAAATTAAGCCTCTTGCTATGTATTGAAAGAGGGAGTATGCTCGATCATGCACGTATCAACCCAAGTCTTAATTAACCGCTGAGATGAACGAAACTTCCAAGTCACAACTTTCTAATCCTCGTGGACTTACAAATCACCTTCGCTGAATACACAGCCTTGCTAGTCAAATCAAGTGCCGACACGTGTCCTTTTTTTTTATTTATTTTAATTGAACCAGCACGATAAGACTGTGCGATGCCAGATACCGACCATTTCTAGCACAGATCGATGGAAAAGAAATTGATGGATGAGCTCTAATTATTTCATATTTCGAGCTGCGTTTATTTTTACAAAAATAGACGAAACGAATAACACGCTATCTTTTTTAAAAAAAATAAATAAATAAATAAAAATATAATTGCATAGAGGTTTGATAAATTCATGGTATATATGTAATCTCTATGGAGTACAGAGGTGCAATCAAGGAAAGGAAACGAGCTAAAAGATGAATTTGATAATATACGAAAGTCAAAACAATGAAGAAACTGTAATTAGAAGTAATATTCAAAGCGAAAATTTTCTTTTTAACCTATATATATATATATATATATAAAACTTATCTTGTGATGGATTAGCTCATTTGTTAAATGTACCAATCGAATCTGAACCAATTTTGAATCCCGCAAACAACAATATAGATTTATAAAAAGAAAATTATAACTGTGGGATTTAGTTTAGTTATAATGTGATTGGATTGTTATCAATTTTGCGTCGCTTTCGAACAAGGCGACTTTTGGAGGCAGTTACGTGGATAAATAGCATCTTGGGGTGGGCCCCACCTCTCTCCACTTTTTCCTCGGCTCTGGGCTTTTCGTGCAAGAGTGTTCCACTCACAAGAGTTCTCTTTCTTTTCTTCTTCTTTTTTTTTTTTTTTCCCTTTTTTGAGGGGTTTAATTTATTCCATGCCCTTCAGAAAGAATAAAATTTTATAAATACTTCTTTGAATTATAAAATATGTGTCCTTATATGCAAAGGATTTAGGATTTAAAATTTAGGCTTTGAGTTTGGGGTTTAGAGGCATTTGTGAATTGTGACATATTTATGTATTTAGAGCGGCATGAATGATAAATTTCCATATTTAGAAGAATATGAATGATATATTAGATTTTGAGAAAGTATTTGTGATATTTATTTTAAATTTTCAAAAGATTATGTTTCAAATTGTTCTCTTTTTTTATAACTATTATCTGTAGACCACAAAAGAGGATGTGTATATCCTATACCTTCCTGAGTGGAATGGGAATCTCCCAATCACCTCTTTTTCAATCCGGCCTAGGAAGCCGGATTGGAAGTTGAATCCGGACGGAATGGATATTTAATCGGATTAAATTTATTTTTTTAATTTTTTAAATTAAAATATGAGCTTAAATTTAGAAATTAAATTTTTAATTTTTAATTTGAACTTGAATTAAAAATTAAAATTTAATCAAGTATTTCGAATCTAACTTATTAATTTGAATTTAAATTAAAATTTTAATTTATATAAAGTTTTATTCAATTTTTTTAAAAAAATAGATTTAAAATTTTGACATCATTTTAAAATTCTGATGTAAATTTTTAATATTTAATTTTTAATTTGAATTTAAATTAATTTATTATAAAGATAAAGTTAATATATTAATCTGATTACGTTTTTTAAATTTACCTGAACCAAACACCAACAATATAAATGATTTATTCCGATTCTGATTTAGGTGATGAATCAAACAGAATTAGATAATGAGTCATTCCAATTCCGATTCTAATTCCAATTCCGACTTCGAACAACACACGCCCTTAGTGTTAAAAAAAAAGAGAAAATAAGAACTAATTCTTTGTAATATACATACACTCCTTTAGAAGTGTACAGATAACAATGCTTTTATTTTTTGAAAAAAAAATTGTTGTATATACCCCATTTAATTAGGGGTGTACTTCTTACCCTCTTAGATCCTAGGAATTATAATTTTTTTTTTTTAACTGACCGTCCCTAGAGCAAGTGGCAAAGGACTTGGTGGTTGGTATCCGAAGTCTCAAGTTCGAATTCTGGTTGATTCACATTTCCAGCTAAGTTTATTTCTAAATGAAATAAACGAAGCAGGTAGCGTGCTACCTATCTCTCTTAAAAAAAAACAGAATTATAATTTTTTTTATTTTTAGTGAAGAAAAAAAAATTATAAGACTTGCATAAAGTTTAGGATGTAAACTTAATTTACATCTCTTTTGGAATGCACAAATAGCATACTTATGTTTTTGCTGCTAAGAATTGCCATCTATACTCCAATTCAAAGTGAGATATATATAAATCTTCATACACTAGTTATATCGAATCATCTTGATGTGACTGGCGTGTAAAAATTAGCCTTTAGATGGTTGATGTAAAATTTACACCATTTTTTAGAGCGGACTTTTTTTCTTTTTTCTTCCGTAATACTATTCATACACTCTATTTCGAGATGTATGATTTACACTTTTCAATCTAATAAATGAGATTTTTTTTACTTATTATATCATATGATAAGTAAAAAAATCTTATCCATTAGATTGTGGGGTATAAATTATACACCCCAAAATGCGATTTATGGATATCTTTTCTCTTTTCTTTTTTTTTTTTGGATAAGAATGGATGGAGACCCCTCAACTATATATGGAGCATTGTGATATATATAGTCCCGTCAACTTCAGTTTTTTTTATTTTTTTATTCACACTTGTTTTACTTCTCATTTTTTAGATTTGAGTTGTTATGATTGATTAAGCTAAGAAATGTTATTAAATTTATGGCTCATTTAGCTCCTAGCAGTTAACTAGTCGTGTTTTATTTGCTATAAATTAATTTAAACTACTATGAATTTGGAAAAACCTCCAATATTAAAATACTTTGATCTAATGGTTGAAATTTTACATATAAATGAGTCTTTTTATAATTAAGCTCGTCTTTTTTTTTGGCTAAAAATCAAATAATAAAAATATATATTATATATATAATTATTTATTTATATATAAATATATATAAATATAAATTAAATAAATTATATAAATATAAAATATATGTATTCGAGCTGTTATCGAGCCAAATACGAACGAGCTGACCCCAACTCTTGTTCGGCTCGTTTATTAAATGAGCTGAAAAATCAGCTAGTGTTTGGCTCGTTTACTAAACGAGCGATTCGATTTCGACCTCATTTCGAGCGGAACATATTGCCGCCCCCACTTAGAAGTTTACGATAGCTTATCATTGCAAGCTATACATTATTTTCTTGAAATAAAATAATTGTTCGTCTCGTAGTTCATTAGAATTCATTATATACCAGCAAATTTAGACCATCATGATATATTCTTTCATGTTGCTGTGGATAGCTTGTTCTCACATCTATGTAGGACTTAATTTAGGTTTCGTTTGAGATTGCGGGGAGATTGCGTTATACGTTAGAAAAATATATTGTTTGTTTTCGTACATAATATTGCGTTCCGCGTATCGCGATGAGTCGGTTACGATATATTTTCTGCGGTCCCACTGAAGAACGCAGAAGCATATCCCTATATGCTTTTTTCTCAACTCCATTTTATCTAATAACGTTAGATAGGTCTTAATACCAAACTAAGCCTTAAAAGAAAATGCTCTCACTAAAAGTGCTTCCATTTCTCGGGGTACGTAGAAGCTCATCACTTAAGCTTGAATTTCGCATGCAAGGAAAAAAAAAATCTACATGGAAAGAAGTAGAAGAGTGATATATATGTTAAAAGACTCGAACTACAAACTAAAGCTCTTGAATTAAATGCATTCCAAGAGATGTGTTACATCGATCTTCGACTTTCGAGTTTCGAAATTGGTAACAAAGCTAATTGTTAGATTGAGTAGGGAATAGTTATGGTAATTCACTACATGACATTGTGTTACAAACTTACAATTGAGTGGACTTCACTGCAACACCCCTAATAGAGATTAATTTGGTATATATATATAGAGCGAGGCTACTATGCTATCGGAAGCACGGAGCCTTCCGTGCTTCCAGCTCGTTTTCGATGTTGCGACTTTCGAATCGTCGATCGGCTCCGTTAAACTTGATCTAGAGTATTTGGAGTACCTAGAAAATAAATTTTATGATTTTACGATATCATTTGCCTAGTGAACGAAGGGGCTCAAAATCAACGGCTGAAAATAAAAATCTTATAAAATGTAATAATGTGACATTAAAATTTTAAATCAAAGATATTGATCTTGTTTTATATAGTATAAAGAATTTTCTATCAAAATTTCACGTGATTTGGATATTTCTATACCGTTAAACTTGCAAACGGCTCACTACGGCCATTGAAATTTGTTGATTTTGAGCCTATTCGATCACTAGGCAAATAATATCGAAAAATAATAAATTTTATTTTCTAGGTACTCCAAATACTCTAGATCAAGTTTAACGGAGCCGATCGACGATTCGAAAGTCGCAACATCGAAAACGAGCTGGAAGCACGGAAGGCTCCGTGCTTCCGATGAGGGATTCTACACTGTCACACTTGCACCACGTCATCAATAACAAGCTAATCACATCCCTTCTTTTCAAATAAAAGTACAATAAAAATATTTTTTTACAATCATGATGGGACATATATCTCTAAAAATAAAAATTTGATTGGTTTGTGACGCCAGGTCACCAATGCACCCGGTGCATTCTAGAATTTTTCGCTTCCGATAGCATAGTAGCCTCACTCATATATATATATATATATATATATATATATATATACACGACATACAATAGAGCTAATTAAGTCTCTTTTTCCGACTATAGCATTTTAGATAGTGGTTAGGCATAAGAGGTTAAGAAAAGTATACTGGGACTAGAGTAGTCCTATGATAAATGACATCCTGGAAAGTAGGATGTTACAATTTATATTAGTGCTAATTAGTCACTAGCCGAAAATATAAGATAAGTCTTACATCGTCTGATATTTATAAATGAGTTTGAGCCTAATGAGAACATCAAGGTTTAAAAGAGAAAGGAATACGACACTTATAGGATTTGATATAAGTCCTATATATAAAAGGGCAATTTCATTCATACCCTGGATTCCCCTCTAAAGTTTTAAATATCACCTATACTCTTGTGAATATAGAAAATTATCATCTATACCCCTACCATTAGTTATGTTAGCTTTACCATAGTTATTAAATGGTTAAAAATGGGTTAACTTTTGAAATGACTTATTTACCCTCAACTATCTCTTAAGTAAAAATGTATGGAGACTCCCTCAACTATATGCCATTTTGAAACAACTCCCTCAACTTTTATTTTTTAGTTGATATTCCATTAACTTTTAGTTTTTTAAAAACATTTACTAATTTGAGTGTATGAAAAAATGAGAATTTTTTAGTTTTTTTTTTATGATTTCACCAAATCTAGTGGCTCTATTTATTTTTTATCAAATAAATAACTATGTATAAAAATTTAAATAAAAAAAATGTTAAAGAATTATCCAATCTTTCTTTAATCTTGAAAGCTTAAAATTTTTTTTAATCAAAATTATTCTCGATAATTTTATCTGCATTAGATGTATTAAAAAACTGAAATATAATATATTTTAGCTTTCGAACAAAACTCTCTTTTTTTTTTCAATCGACAAAACAATGCAGGCATATAGTTATGTAATTTTTTTTTGCTTAAATAGGAAAAAAATAAAATCTATAATTTATTTTCAAAATTACTATTACTAATTAGGAATGTTAATTGATATAGATACGCAATTTTATCTGAACTCGATTTTGAATGGAGTGAGCTTAATCGATACTGAGTATGGATAGTTTCAATTATAGGTACCAAAAAATGAGATCTATGTAAATTCAGCTATGATTTTGGTCTATATTTAAACCGAACCTGAACCAACACCCGAAACCAAAAACAAAACCAAAATCAGATAAAAACATACTATATATAAAATACATTGTATATATATATTTTAGTAATTAATGTATATTAATAATTTAATTTAATATTTATATATTAAATACTTAAATTTAGATTTACAAAAATTATCTTGAAATACCTATTAATATTTCTACTATTGATAAGCGATAAAGGGTAACATGGTAGTTTGAAAATTTAACTCCATTTCAGATGGACTTTAACAGACCTTAACTACACAGAGAACATTTATGATAATTTTTAATATTTTGGAGGGCATTCGTGATATTATCAATTTTAGAAGGGTATTGATGAAATTAATAGTCCCTAGAAAGGCATCTATGAAATTATTTCTAAAATATAATAGGACTAATTAAATTTCTTAACCCGACTATAACATTTAACGGGTAGCTAGGTTTAAGAGAATAAAAGAGTTAAGCATGCTAGCTAGAGTTATATAGTACACTACAACAAAAACGGTCTATAGCGGCATTTTTAAATGTCGGTATAAGTCAAAAAAAAATGCTACTGGCTAAATTACCGACACTTTTAAAAAATATTGCTATATGTGAGGTCGCTAGGTATATAGTGACAATTAAAGAGTGTCGCTATAATCTAAAAGAGTGCTGCTAATTTACCAACATTTATTTAAGCATCTAGCAACCACCGGAACTCTACCTCGTTGGCTGCGGTGGCGGAGGAGGACGAGAGGAAGGGATCTTCGTCGAGAATTTCAGTCGATTGAGTGAGAGGAGAAGGGGAAATGGTAATCGATTTTTCTTTTCTTTTTCTTTTATTTTTCTTTTCTGTGTGTAATCAGGCCGAATGGGCTGGGTGGGGTGGGTTGAATAGAATACCCTTTTATTTTTGATTGGATTAGGCTTTATATTTAGACATTAGTAGGTTTTTTTTTTAAGTTTTGATAAAAATATGACACTTACACAAAAGTATCCTAAATATGTATCCCTATAATCTAATTCTGTTGTAGTGATAGTCCTAGGATAGGTGATCTTTTAAAAAAGTGGGGCGTCGCATTCACATATGAACATGATGAATGAGAGGTGGCCTATGCAGTAACTTGAAATTATTGTCCTTACTTGGCGCATCCATACATTCTGTGCACCACGCACGCCTTTCGTTATCCCGCTATTTCATTAAAGTAGGATAATGAGAATTGAAATATGTGATTAGATGGGATAAAAATGGTACTGAAGATGCATTTATGGATAGATGCATCGAGTAAATACAGATATTTTTCCTGCATAAATGTGCTACGATTACATCATGCATGCTTGTGAACACACATATTGGAAGAATCAGAAACATCACTATAACATGATATCACATTTCCTTTTCCCACCAAACTAGATGGAGGTTAGGAAAATGAGAGTATTCCAAAATCAATCATCTCACCATTAATTATTGTATGGAATATTTGCTAATTATATATGTCACTTGGAAGAAGAGTTACTTTTCAATGTCCAATATTGATTAGCATTCTCTATCTAGTCACCTCCTAGTCATGTGTAGGCTACAGTTGAGACATGTGGTCGTGAAAACAACTGATGTGAGGCCTCTTGATCTATAGTAAAACCCTATAATGTCACCAAGGAATATTTTCCTTTTCAAATTAGTTGTAGAGAATTTTCAACATACCCTAAATCCCAGTTGAATTAAAGAACTACCTTAATTAATTTGTTTTGTTGCATTCAATGAATCATTGTTTTCGTACTATCTTATAATACGTAAAAGAGTTCTGACTTTTTCCTTTTACAATAGCCGATTAAGTAATTCTCATCTGATGTACTAGTAGTGCAGCGTGATGCAATCATTCATCTCAATATAGATCACAATTATATATCATAAGCCAATAGATAACACGGAATTAATGTACTTTTGTATTAGTAATAGACGAACTTGTCTACTAGCGTATCCAAGTTATGCTCCAATGATTGATCTCTTGGACTAGGACTTACGTGCAGATATTGTTCTCTTACAGCTGTTTGAAGAAGCATTAATTTTTTTAAATTATCCCCAATCACTCTCTTCTGTAAAAAATTAAGTTGGTAAGTTTTAGATTAGAACTTCCTGTTGAGGTCCAATTTATGGCTTCTATTGTTTCTACAAATTACTCTCTGATGCTAAGTGTAGTCAAGCGCAAACTAACGTCATTCAAAGTTGAAAACTACATTAATTAAAACACATCATCAATTGTAACGAAACACTAGTCACTGTAGCCAAACATCACTAATGAGATCAGCTACGCATCATTAACTGTAAGCAAAACCCTTTAATTAAGCTAAAAACCCAATTGGTGTGGATGCTTAATTAAGCTATATAGAACACGCATTAGGTTTAGCCTTATACGGAAACATTAATTGTGGGGTAATTGTCTTTGTCTCCCTTGGATACGGATAAGAGGAGAAAGTTTAATTAGAGAAGGCACTCAATGGCCCCAGATCTCTCTTATTATTGGTTCGTAGCTTCTTTTTCTGGGTTCTCAACAACACAACTAGCTACATATATATATATGCTCGGGAATATGCTAATGAAAAATTAATTAATTAAAGGTTAGTAAGAATTCGTGTAATATAGAGAATTTTTCAGAACTCATATACAAAAAATGGAAAGAACCTAGTAAGGGATCGATCATCCGGCGGCCTCATGGCAGGAGGTCAGGTTGGACCAAGTCATGTTCGAAATAGTAGGAGATCGGACTAAACCGAATCATGTTCGAAATGACGTGAGGCTGATTGGGCCGAGTTACAATCGAGACTCGTGGGTACTATATCTATTTACTTTAAGTGAACTGATTATATATTTCTAAAAGTTTAAGCGTTTTGGATTAATGTGTTAGCGCCAATGATTCGATAACTAAATCTCATATAAAAAGATTGAATAGATATTTCACTTAATTGTCATCAACATCAAATAATATGCAAATTTTATATCTATTTATGCACTCGTTTTTGTCTTTAGTTGATGGATGGGAATATATCAGCGGAAAGTCTCTATTTTTGTTTTTCTTTAAGAGAACTAAAAAATATCAAAGAGTATATATGTTTCCATGCATAAACATATTGTTTGATTTTTTTCTTTTTATTTAGTTTGAGACAATATGCATATCAATTTGTATATGGGTAAGTACCATAATTAGTTAGTCGTCAATTATTTCACAGTATAATTGGCCTCTAGATTATCTTTTCAAAATAAGATAAATTATCGTATGAATAAAATTTATTATTTAAGAAAATCATGACGATCGTATGTACCATTGCATGACTAGCTAAAGGCTCTAATGAGTAACTTGTTTGCACAATATATATAAAAAGAAATTAAATTTAAATTAGGGTAAACTTCAAATATCACTCTGTGGTTTTTCACTTTCTTATTTTAGTAACCTATGATTTGACATGTATCAAGTTAGTGTCCTGTGTTTTCATTTTTATTTTTTCGTCAGCTTTTTCGCTAATATTTCGTTAAATTATATACAAAAAAACTTCAAATACCCATAAAGAACAGTCTTATGGTGCATCGCAGTGTCTTATTGTGGTGGTTCAATTAAAATAAATAAAAAATAAAAAGGACACGTGTCGGCACTTGATTTGATTAGCAAGGCTGTGTAATCAGAGAAGATGATTGAAGTCCACGAGGATTAGAAAGTTGTGACTTGGAAGTTTCGTTCATCTCAGCGGTTAATTAAGACTTGGTCTCGTACGTGCTAGATCGAGCATACTCCCTGTTTCAATATATAGCACTATATTGTTTAAGTTTGTGGAGAGATTACATTATCTGCGGTTTAGATTAGAGATGGTAATTCAACTCGTAGTTCGCGAGTCAGCCCATATTCGGCTCAAAATGAGCTCAGTACCGAATCGTTCATTTACTAACATAAACAAGCCGAACACGTACAAGCTGAACTTTTCCACTTGATATTCTCTCTCAAAAAAAAANACTAAAAAGTTAGGACGCAGGCCAAGTTAAAACTGAATACAAGCTGGATTGTTAGCTCGATATTTTAACGAGTGAGCTTGTGTTCGGCTTATTTATGCCGCTCACTTGTGTTCGGCCCCTATCTCGCTTGTGTTCGGCTCGTTGACACCTCTAGTTTAGATTTGCAGTAGTAAAGTATTTTGCTTATTTTGTGAGTGACAACGGTGTTACATAGATGGTATCGGTTAAGTAATTAGAAGTAATTTATGGAATCTAATCTAAAATTAGAAAAAGTATACTTTTATACATTTTCGTTTCAATAACTAAGCTAGTTCTTTTCCTGTTTCAAGAATTGGATCTTTAGCCCCAGTACGTAAATCGCGGATAGGCTATCCCAACATATATGGTGAACATTTCTGAAATTTTCCCATCCAAATTGAAGAGTTCAATATATAAGTATAGTATATATATATAGTAATAGACATTATGACTGGATGGCTATCAATACACGCAAGCTAATTGAATGTTATGATGCTATTGATTTTTTGCATAGGATTGGAAAATGGGAAGTTAGGATAGACTGTGGGCCCCTTGAGGGTTAAGTGCAGGTTGTAGATAGTGTACAATCTATACGGGTAAAAATAATTAAAAGTAAATTTAACGTGGAATAAACTCGTTAGCACCAATCCTTCGGGACTACGATAGACACGCCAGCCGGACTCTCTCTCTCTCCTCTCTCCATCCACCCTCTCCTCTCTCCGTACACCCTCTCCCGATCCACTCTCTCCCTCTCTCGTCCTCTCCCGTTACTCTCTTCCCTCTCATCCTCCTTCCTCCGTCCTCTCTCCCTCTCCACCAACGCTCTCCTCTCTCTATATATATATATAAATGTAACTATACCATAATATATATGGCTACTATACTCTTATGAGTATAGAGCGCTTCGTATTCATAAGACGTTTTCGATGTTGGGCTTTTTGAATCGACGATCCACACCGTTAAAAATGATCTAGAGTATTTGGAACTTCTAGAAAATAAATTTCGTAATTTTTCAAAATCATTATAAAGTCCATCAAGCGGGTATAAAATGAACGGTTAAAATCGAATGACATCTTAAAAATTGATGATCGGATCCTTAAATTTAAGATCAGAGTTATTGATCTTTATTTAGGTAGTGAATAGAATTTTTTATCAAAACTTCAACCTATTCCGATTCTTTTTCACCGTTAAACTAGCAAATATCTCATATCGGCCGTTAAAAATTTTGATCGTAAGGTAGTGATATCGAAAAATTATAAAATTTAGTTTCTAGAAGTTTTAAATACTCTAGATAATATTTAACGGTATGGATCGTCGATTCGTAAGCTCTATCATCGAAAACAACTTATGAGTACGAAGGCAATCGTAAATATCAATAACTCCGATCTTAAATTGAAGGATCCGATTATCCATTTTTAGAATGTCGTTCGATTTTAACCGTTCATTTTATACCCGCTTGATGGACTGTATAATGATTTCGAAAAATTACGAAATTTATTTTTTAGAAATTTCAAATACTTTAGATCAGGTTTAACGGTGTGGATCGTCGATTCGAAAATCTCAACATCGAAAACAACTTATGAGTACAAGAGACTATACTCATAAGAGTATAGTAGCCACTATAATATAGAGTAGCTAATAAATGCTGTATTCGATAGCACGAGCTCCTGCCCACTCGTTCGATGTGCGCACTTTCGAACTCGATCGGCCCGTAAACTGATCTATAGTACATTGAGTACCTAGAAAATAAATTTTAAAAAATGATTTACGATATCATTTGTCTAGTGAACAGAAAGGCTCAAATCAACGGCTGAAAATAAAAATTTTACAAAATATAAATAAAACATTAAAATTTTAAATCAAAGATATTTGATCTTTTTATTAAGTAAAAGAATTTTCTTCTATCAAAATTTCAGGATTTGATTATTTCTACATATACCGTTAAACTGCAACTTGCTCACTATGGCTCATTGAAATTTGTTGATTTAGCCCATTTGATCACTAGTCAAATATATTGAAAAAATAATAAAATTTATTTCTAAACTCCAAAATACTCTAATAATTTAATGAGCCGATCGACAGATTCGAAAAGTCGGCTAACATCTGAAAACGGAGGCTGGAAAGCTACGGCAAGCTCCATTGCTTCCGATAGCATAAGCCTCAACCCTGTCTATATATATAAAGGTTAGAGCCAGCAACATATCGCTATTAATAGAAATGTAGCACTTATCTCTATCATATTTTTGATGAATCGAGGATCCGAATACCGATATCGTAGCCGTTTAAGTTGATCTAAAATATTTGAAAATCTAGAAACAAATTTCATAAATTGATAATGGTTTTACCATGGGATGCAAAAGTATCGTAAAATCGACAATGTTGACGCCCTATACCGTTGCTTTTTATACGCGAGACAATGACCAAATCCTTGAATTTTTATAGATGTAAATTTTATACTATAGATAATGTTTATAACTCTGATTACAACTATAAAGTCTAAAACCCTATTTAAGATAGGTTATTCATTTATAACTTTTCATTTTTCACCTTAAATAAACTTATTAATATTTAAAATATTACATTAATTGTTTTCTAAAACATTTTAATTGTGTAGATACAACTTCAAACAGTGCCGATATCATTTGAAGTTCTGAATCATTCAAATGTCGATTTGAATATAAGGACAAGGTCCCAATCTATTAATGAATAGTACCTGACCCTATATATATATATATATATATATATAATAATATATATAATATATAAATAGTCTAGGCTACTAATACTATAATGAGTATTAGAGCCCTTGTACCATTCAAGTTTAACAGCTTTCAGATGTAAAAATATACGCTAAGTGATTAAAGTAGTTACGGTGGTGATAGTGGAGCCCCCTAGGGTTAATTGGGGTGGTTAATATATAGATCTAATGGTGAAATATTAAAGGTATATCAACGTCAAAAACTTTATGATTACAAAGGCTCTATACTTATAAAGTATAATAGCCGTACTCGTTCTCTCTCTCTCTCTCTCCATCTCTCTCTCGTCTCGTCTCTTCATCCCTCTTCTCTCTAATATATATATAGTATATATATATATATATATATATATTATATATTAATGTGGTGAGGTTACTAGCTTCGAACAACGAACCTTCCGTGCTTCAAGGTCATTTTCGATGTTGCGGACTTTCGAATCGTCGAATAGGCTTCCGTTTAAAACTTGATCTAAGTATTTAAGTATCTAGAAAATAAATTATGAGATTTCGATATATGCCTAAGTGAATCGATAGGGGCCAAAATAATCAACTGGCTGAAATTAAAAATCTACAAAACTGATAATATACATAAATTTAATCAAGATATTGATCTAAATTATATATAGAAAATTTTCCTAATCAAAAAATTATACGTGATTGGATATTTCTACACCGTTAAACTTGCAAACAGCTCAACATACGGTCATTAAAAATTATTGATTTGTCCCCTTCGATCACTAGCAATGATATCGAAATTATATCATAAAATTTATTTCCAGATGGCTCAAATACTCTAGATCAATAACGGAGCGAGCGACGATTCGAAAGTCCAACATGGAAAAACGACCTGAAAGCACAGAAGGCCTGCTTTCAGAAGTATAATAGCCTCTACTCATAGTAATATTAAATTATTATATAATTGAGGGCTAACTATGCCTATCTGGATAGTGACAGGAGCCTTCCGGCTCCAGCTCATTTTCGAGTTTGCACTTTCGAATCCGTCAATCGCTCCATTAAATTGATCTAGAGTATTAAGTACCTAAAAAATAAATTTTATGATTACTGATATCAATTTGCCTATGTGAACGATGGGCTTAAAATCAACGGCTGAAAATAAAAATCTACAAAATGTAATAATATGACATTAAAAATTAAAATCAAGATAGATCTTGTTTATATAGTATTAAGAATTCTTAATCAAAATTTCACGTGCTGATTTCGATATTCTAACACCGTAAACTTGCAAAACGGGCTCACTTTACACCAATTAAAATTTTTTGATTTTGAGCTTCACTTTGATCACTAGCAAATGATATCGAAAAATAATAAAATTTAAAATTTTCTAATACTTCAAAATACTTCCTAAGATCTAATGTTAACTTGTGAGCCCAAATTCGACGATTCAATCGCAACATCGAAAACGACCTTGGAACACGTAAAAGGCTCCGTGTCTTCGATACATAAACCTCACTATATATATATATATATATAATATATATATATAGTAAATATATATATATATATATATGGGTACGACATTTACAAATTTCTGGCTTTTTATGGAGTACTAATGCTATATATCCAACATTAATATTTTTTTTCATATATAGCGAAATTCAAATTGATCAAAACGCAATATTTTGGAAGGATAGAGATCAACTCATGTGTTGAATATTATTCGTAATACTCATTATTAATTGGGCATTAAAAATGGGCTTGCATGTAGAGTATATAGTTTTGGGTGTAGATGTCATTAGCATTTTCCATTTGGAAAATGAGCTTTTTCACACTAATTTGCCATAAAAATCCTACTTTGGATTCCAAAGAGTTTTCATTATCTTTCACACTTGTGAGTGGTGGACCAACATTACGTTTGCTTTACACTTTTTTTCCTCTTTTTCTATTTCAGAGGTAGCGATGCAAACGGAGCGGATCTCGGGGCGAGAGCTCCATCCCACCTCCTGGTGTGACTATCAAAATTCCACCGCACCTCCCGCCCGAATTCATGACGGGTCAAAAAAGTTATTCCATAATTCGCCCAGCCTCATAACACACCCCAGCCAGTACCATAAATCCACCTTGCTAACTAATACGGTTTTTACAAGTTATAATACTGTTAATATTTTGTAAATATAAATTAATAATTTTTTAATAATAAAAGAAAGTCTACTAGAATTACATTAAAATTCAAAAATTTCAAATACATGTATATTAAAGAAAAAAAAAATTCTACTTGAATTACAAAACCAACTTGAGAAATGATAGCACCAATTTACTTATAGTTGAATTTTTTTTATAAATATATTATTAGGAATATTTTTAAAAAATATAAACGATTTATGATACGAATTCGGGACTAATCCTAATAGGACGAATTCGGAACAGGTCAAGATATTTTTTGCTTCCTGCCCTGAATCAATCTCGAATCATAAAAAGCATTCCGTTTCCTATCCCTAATCGGTTTATTTTTCTCATTTACTATCCCGTTCAGGACAAATCGGATAGGAGCTCTATCAACCCAGATCTATTTGCATCTTTATTAGAGGTGTATGTCCTATGTGTGTGTATATATATATATATATATATATATATATATATATATATATATATATATATATATATATACAGACTCAGAGACTGGACCAAATAAGGGAAAATTGGATTTTGGACTCTTGCTGAAGTTGATAGGCAATTTGTAGATATGTGTTGAGTACTTGCTTTTTGGAGCTTTACATCACCTTTTTAAAGGTCATCTTTTCCCGGATGGATGCCTAGTGGAGTTATTGACAGGAATATATAGTGACAATTGCTTCACTTTGAAGTTTTTTTTTAATTTTTTTATAGTTAAATATCTTTTTTTTTTTATATAATAGTTGAACATTTTCTCATACCATATAGCTGTATTGTATTTGTATTGTACGTACGTATATTAGATATAGAGCAAGCACAATAAAGTATTATAGATCCTTTTTTTTGTTTGAAAATGTTAGTTATATGGTTAAAATAAATGTACAAATAACCCATTTCCATATGTTGCGACTTTAATTAACCCCTTTGATATATAATCACTATTGATAATTTGCCACTCTACCAAGGGACAAAAACTACTAACATATTACAATTTTAGAGAGTCAATTATAAATTTTCGTTACCAAGAGGATTAAATTAGTGCCTGGTTTATACAAGATCAATATTTTGTTTAGTTGATTTGATCATTTTCTCTCTCTCTCTCTCTCATATGATTAATTATGATATACATATATATAAATTAGAAACATTTCCACCTGTGTATTACATCAAGAAATTAATTTGACTAAAACAGTCAATGTCACGCTATTTTTAGAGGTGCATAGATGTGATTTTGACACCAATGAAAATGATATTTAACCTACTAATTTTGAGGATTATCCATTCACATCTAATGTTTGAAAAGGGGAAAAAAAAAAAAAAAGTAGAATTAAAACACGAATTTTCTTATAAAACTATTTCTAGGCCGTTCATATTTGATCTATCTTTTAAGTAATATTTATCAAAATTAGTTCGAAGCCCTTTATTTCTTTTTTTAAGATCGCTTTACTTAATATACGTAACGTGATTTATCTAATTTTTACCATGCAAGTGAGCAGAAATATTATAATTGATCTATAAACTTATTCGTTATTAACATTCACAGTTCCTAAATATGCGGCAAATATTGCACATATTCAACATAAAAAGCATTCTAGGAATATGGCATGGCAAGAAATTAGAAAAGTGTGGAGGCCGATTAATTTGTAGTCGAAAGATTACAGACTAAACCATAATACGTACGTTAAAAATTATGAAAACATTTGTTGATTGTTTTACTCTTCGCTCAGTGAAATGTTGACTGTGTCTCAGTTTTTATTTGCGGGATCAACATACATACATATACATAAAAGGCAATAAAATATAACTTGTAGTATTCGAAATGATCGCAAAATAATGTGCAATGATTATAACTATATGAAAAGGCCTAGTTCCTGTTTACTAGTCAAAATCATTGTATATATATATAGATCCCAAACTTGAAGCTAATTGTGCAGAGACTAATACAACCTGTAAATAGGTATGTAAATAGGAAGAGAGTTGAGCACTGTGAAAAGGGAAAATAATTGTGAGAAAAATATATAGAATGGCAAATTCTTATATTATAAATTCAATTTGGATTTTACCGTGGTTTTTGAGCAACATAAAGGATAAGCAGTTAATTACTAATGGTAAGGAATTAAGTACAGTTCATTTTTTCAATTTTATATATATATTGTAGAACTATTATACTATCGAAAATATAAGGGAGCTGGTGCTTCCGGCATTTTAGCCCTTGGGTCAAGGATGGTAGGGTTAAAATAATAGCGGTCCTCCTTAAGATTAAGTGGCCCCCTAGCGTAATAATATTAATTCAAAGGTAAAAAATGGTTAAAGAGGTTGATCTAAGAGTCAAAATGGTTAAAGAGGTTGATCTAAGAGTCAAAAGTGAGAACACTAACTTCGTTTTGTTAAATTTGGATTTACTATAGATAAAGATTAATCCTAATAGATATAGAACTATTTGATATGGTATATTTTATCGCTATCCCATCTATTTAAATTAAATAGAAACGTAATCAGACTTTAATGGAAAATCGATCTGGACTCTATAAAAAAGAGTATTGATCCTGGCACCTTCTCATACACATTCTGGTGAAGAATTAACATCGGTTCCACATCATACGGCAAAGTGCCTGAGAAAGAAGGAGAAACCAATTAAATTACGCAAGTTCAATTGGTGAGGTTCACATCGGTACCGGATTTCTCACTTCCGCAGATTGATCAGAAATTTCTTCTCAATGACGCTCTATGAGTTATCTTATTTTATTTTGTTCCTAGAGATTTTGATATGTATTTAATTTCCTTCTTATTTTACATATTCAGAAAGATCTATCACTTTTTACTTCTGAAAGTGTAGTAACTCAATTCTATATTTATTTATATGTAGGGAGATAAATGCATTATGTAGTATTAATTATTATTATATCCAAGAAGATATGTAATTAAGCATTCTAGTAATGAGAAAAGAAAAAGAGAAATATTTCATTACTTGGGCACAAAGAAACTTGTTGTAGTCACTCTCAATATGTCTTTGTAGAAACATTAACTACTTTGACTAATATTCGCAAAGACCATATGCTTTTATCTTATTTCTAAAAAGGTTATTTTTTTTTAAAAAAAATAATGAATAACAGCAATAGTAGTGAACTAGTTTGAGCCACATCCTATATATTTTTGGTGGCACTTCCAACTCAGTTTATAATGACATGATTTTTGGTCAACTAATTGGACCATAATGAAAATTATTACAATATAAATAGTCATAATAATTATAATTGGATTGTGGGGCAAAATCACCATACATCTTTCACATTACATCGAATATATATAGAGTCCAGCTGCTATACTGTCGGTAGCACGGGGCCTCCCGTGCTACTAAGTTGTTTTCGATGATGCGGCTTTCAAATCGACGATCGACTCCGTTAGACTTGATCTACACTATTAAAAGTATTTGGAAACTAAATTCCATAATTTTTCGATATCATTTGACTAGTGATCAAAAGATCTCAAAATTGACCATTTTAATGGCCGATGTGACGTGTTTGTGAGTTTAACGGGGTAAAACAATTCAAATCTGATGAAAATTTTATAGAAATTTTTTTTTACTATTTAGAGTAAGATTAGTATATCTGATCTTGAATTTAAATCTTTTATCATCATTTTTTATGAGATTTTTATTTTAATGGCCGATGTGGCGTGTTTGTGAGTTTAAGGTATAAAACAATTCAAATCCGATGAAAATTTTATAAAAAATTCTTTTCACTATTTAGAGTAAGATCAGTATATCTGATCTTAAATTTAAACCTTTTATCATTATTTTTTATGAGATTTTTTTTTTCAGCCGTTCAATTTTAGACTATTTGTTTGATAGGTAAATGATATCGAAAAATTTTGAAATTTAGTTTCCAAATATTTTTAATAGTGTAGATCTAGTCTAACGGAGCCGATCGTCGATTTGGAAGCCGCATCATCGAAAACAACTTGGTAGCACAGGAGGCTCCGTACTACGGATAGTATAGTAGCCGGACTATATATATATATATATATATATATATATATATATATATATATATATGTACCTGGGTTACGTANTATATATATATATAGAGGCTCCTATGCTTTAGAAAGTACGGGGGCCTCCGTACTTGTAAGTTGTTTTTGATGATGGGACGTCCGATTCGGCGATCGATTTTGTTAGACATGATCTACGCTATTGGAACTATCTAGAAACCAAATTTCATAATTTTTTGACTTCGTTTGTCTAGTGAACGAGTAGCCTCAAAATGAACAGTTGAAAATAAAAATCTCAAAAAAAAAATAATGATAAAGTACTTAAATTTCAAATCGGAAGTATTGGTCTTACTATTGATGTTAAGTAGAATTTTCTATTAAATTTTCATTTAATTTGGATACTTCTACACCGTTGAACTTAAAAACGTGCCGCATTGGCCGTTAAAAAAGTAAATAAATGTTACTATATCATTTCACACCATTTTAGTGCTGTGGTATTAGAGCTTGCAAGTTACTCCTAGAGCCTATTTATACTTTAATTAAAAGGACATGGTACTCGCACTATTTAATCGCAACATTATCTAATTTGTCCAAAAAAAATGTAAAAATTCAAGAACATTTTGCTGGTTGAATTTTGGACAGAATTATTTAATTCGCTACTACTTGAATGTTTGCAAGTAAACTACCAAAATCTTTGGATAATATATATACAAAATGTTTATGGAGTAGATTAGATCCTAAATAACTAATGGTACAACATTTTTTATAGGAGGGGAAATAGTAAACATTAGATTGACAATAATTGTTATTTTGTTGATATCAAGTTTATTTAATTTAAACAAGAAAAAGAATGATTATCCTATATAAATCTAGTGCTTATGATACTATTAAGTCTCAAATATCTAGCATTAAAAAAATGGTTTAGAGGCCCAATAAAAAGAAGATCCAACCCAATAAATGGCCAGATAAATTGGGCTGGGTCCATGGGCTTAGTACATGTCACTAATGGGCCATGAAGGGACATGATGGGCCAATGCCTATCCATTGCTCTTAAATTTCAATATTTATTATGAATATTAACTTACATGAAAAGGGATTTTATAAAATATACATCAAATATATAAAAAAAAAATAAATATATACAATATCACAATGGTACATAGAGATAGCTTAGTTGGGATGCTATTACAAGCTAGCACCAAGACCCGAAATTTAGGGACGTCAATGGATACCGATAATCCGAAATTTTATCCCAACACAAACATGAACGGAGCAAATTTATTCGATATTAGACAGATATAGTTTCAAGTATGAATATCAAAAAAAAAAATCCGATGAATATCGATTCAAATATAGATTTTAACTGTATCCGATTCAAATCCAAATTTATTTTATATTATATATAATATGTATATAAAAATTTGATGTTATTTTTGAATTCGGTGGAAAAAAAATTTTCGGTGCGACGTTATTTATGTTTGGTTTGTATGAGAAAAAAAAAAAAAGTAGTTTTTCACTACGGTTGTTTAGTTGAAAAAAAAAAGTTATAAATAAAAATATTATATATTTTTTTTATTTTACATTTTATATTATTAATATAGAATTATTATCATATTATATATATTAGTATTATAGTTTATATTTATAAATAAAATATATTTAAAATATATTATGCAATAATTAAATATATAATAATATAAATATTAATAGTATATATTTAATACTATAAAATAATTACTGAATATAAAATATTATATAATAAGATATATTTATAAATAAAATATATATTTTAAAATATATATACATATATAAAATATATTTATATATATTATATACATTAAAAAAAAAATGGGGGAGAGAGGTACGTCCACCGCACTCCCGTGGACCTCTCTCGCGGTCCACGAGGTTGGGTGCGCCTCGTGGACCGCGCCCTCGTTTTCCGCTCGAAACAAGGCGGAAAACGAAAACATCCATTTTCCTCAGATTTGTTAAAAACGTTTTTCGACAAAAAATTTTTACGAACAAACAAAAACAAACGTTTGGAATCATATTTTTCCATTGAAAATTTATTTTTCGGCGATTTTACAGGAAACCAAACAGCCCATAAGGTAAATGCTTTTGTGATCATGAATTTGTAACTAAAAAATGGTTGGTAAGCTGTAAAAAATTAAGCTGTTCTTCGGACTCTACATGCAGGTGATTAGTGATTTTTCGTTACAAAGTATTTTGCCTGCTTACAAAGTTTCGCAACCTTGTTAATTAATTGTTGATATATCATTCTCACATTGGCATGTTCGACTATATCCGTATACTAAACATCACCTCTCCTCACTGGTGCCTCATTAATTAGAAAGTTTTAATAGTAAAAATAGTGTTATTATTGTACTAAGCAATATTACTTGAAACAATTTGATGCATAAGATTAGATTGAATAAAGTAAGACAACAATTAATGTTATGTTTTGGGCGAAAGGAAGACTTTAACGACTCAGTAGGATAATGAGTGTTGACCTGTCTAGCGGAATTTAGGTAGTTAATTTAGATTATTCCATCCTTGGAGGATTATTTTTTAGAATTTGGTTAGATTTGTAATTGATTCTTAATTGAATTAGAAAATATTTTAAATCCCTTAAAGATAAATTAATTTGAATTTAAATATTCATTAGAGTACAACTTCTAATTATACTAGATTTGGATACGTTTTGTGGGCTTTATATATAGAGCACATTATGAGAAGTACGGTCAAATTGGAGAAAGAGGGCTCATGTAGAACCTAATCTACGTAGAAAAAAGAGTCGACATGTATATTTTTCTATTTGATTTCTCTCTCTTTTATGATTGTATCAACTTTTGCTGAGAAGTCTGGTTTATAGTAAAAATTTGATTTGACATTTCTGTTGTGGAATCCTAACAATCGGTACCGAATTTACAGCAGTTAGTATCAGAACCGATTGCGGATTCTCAAAATTTAGTATCCGGACTAGTACGAAATTTCCAACACTATCTACTCCCAATATCTTGGGCTCACTAAATTCTCTCTCCCGTAATATTATTCTCCATCTTTAGGGGCTGAGACGGAAGATTAGCTTGTGTAGGCTGGGCGCAATCAATAATAATTACTTTTAAATAAAATGACTTGATAACACAGACGTCTCAGTATTTTTAAAAACACTCCAATATAAAAAAATGCAACAAAACGATTTTGGTATTTTTGGGATACATCAACTCTAATTCAATCGAGTTTGGCCTTCACCAAAAAATTGAAAAAGTTTTGGTCTCCTTTTCATCATTCTACAAAACACTACTACTTAATAAATTTAATTTTTTTTAACTGAAAAATAATTTTTTTTCTTTAGTGGTGAGGATATAAAAATAACAAAATAAAGAGTAAGTTTTTGGATCGATGGCATAAAAAATAATAATAATAACGCATAAAACTTATTTGGACTATTGATAATTTTGATTGGACTATACAATTTTTCTAGAATTTGATTTTACTGCTTAACCTTTCAATTTGTTTGGTTTGAATTAGTCAACGACATTTTGATTAAATTTATTTAAACTGAAAAAAAAATTTCTGGTGGTGAGGATATAAAAATAATAAAACAAAGAGTAGATTTTAGATTTTTGGATCGATGGCATAAAAAAAGAAGTAATAATGCACAAAATTTACTTGAACTATTGATAATTTTGATTTGGCTATCGAACCATTCAAATTTTGATTTTATTACCCAACCTTTAAATTAGTTTGATTTGAGCTGGTTGACAATATTTTAACTTCAAAATTTGTATACATCGTTTACTTTTATAAGTTTAATTAGTGTATTTCATGCAATTCTCGCAACTATAAATGCATTCAAATAACTAATTAGCTTAAATTTTAAATTCAAACTATCGTTGACTAATTCAAATCAAATAAATTGAAACATTGGATAGTGAAATCGAAATTTTCAACAGTTAGCCATTGGTCTATAGTTCAGGTTTTTTCTCTTTTCATACTTCATCAAAACACTACAACATTAATTTTTTAAAAAACTAAAAAATAATTTTTTTTTTGGTTATCAGGGAGGATATAAATATAATAAAATGAAGAGTAGATTGTCGGATTGATGGTCTAAAAAAAAAGCTAAAACCATGTTGAACTTACCTGAACTATAGACTATTTTGATTTTGCTATGTTCCCAACCTTTCAAAATTTTAATTTTACTATCCAACTTTTCAATTTATTTGATTTAAGTTAGTCAACAGCACTTTGAATTTAGGCTAAATTATATAAAACCTTCTTGTCAATATCTGCTTTTTCACTTTCCCTCCTGTCATTTAAAAACCTACACTTTGCTCTCTTGTAAAATAAAAAATATTTACAGAGAGATACGGTGTTAACTGTGACGATAAAATAACCATTTTGCCCTCACCATCTTCGTCTCAACGCCATCTAAGGACGGCGACAAGGAAAATGGCAGGCAGCCATTAATAAAAAGACGGCCAGTATACTGAAAAACAGACTGAAGGAAAGAAGCCGGAGTGTGAGACCCCAGATAGTCCTATATATAAGATATAATAGGGCTAAACTCTTAACCCGGCTTAAGCATTTTGGGTGGTGGCAAGGCCCAAGAGGTTAAGAGAGTTAAGCGTGCTAGGACGGGAGTAGTCCTAGGATGGGTGACCCCCTGGGAAGTCGGGGCGTCACAGATGGTATCAGAGCCAATTACCAGCCGGAAGTGTGAGATGAGTCTCGGCTGAGCCAGGGTCTGGATGACGGGCTAGCGAGATGAGTCTCACATCGCCTGGTATTTGTGAGTCTGAGCCTGACGAGGACGTCAGGGCTTAAAGAAGGGGAGATTGTGAGACCCCAGATAGTCCTATATATAAGATATAATAGGGCTAAACTCTTAACCCGGCTTAAGCATTTTGGGTGGTGGCAAGGCCCAAGAGGTTAAGAGAGTTAAGCGTGCTAGGACGGGAGTAGTCCTAGGATGGGTGACCCCCTGGGAAGTCGGGGCGTCACACGGAGAATGGAAAAAAGCTAAAAATGGAGAATGAGTGCACCTTTCCTCTTCCATTTTTTGCGCCTCAATCTGCCACAATTCGTCTCCATTTTTTTCTTCACCTTCTCCCCTTCTTCTCCTACACCCTCATTACCCCTCGATTTCGGCGACAGTAGGAAGGAAAATCGAGGTGGGCGTGGATGGGGAGGTGGGAAAGGGCAAGGGCAAAGGCAATGCGGCGGAGAAGGGCGGGGGGTGTTTGTTGGCACGAACGGTGTAGGCGAGGGTGAGACAGCGGAGGAGGGCGAGGCGGCGAGGCGGAGAAGGGCAAGGCAACAAGAGAGAAAGCTGAGGGTATTTTTGGTATAAAAAAATATATAATAATATTTTTATAAATGGAACCCTAATAGAGCACTAACGGCAGGTGGTGAAGTGAATAATTTTTATTTTACAAGAGGACAAAGTGTAGGTTTTTATTTTATAAGGGGGTAAAGTGTAGGTTTTTAAATGACAGGGGTGAAAGTAAAAAAGCGGGTATTGACAGCGAGGGTTTTCTATAATTTAGCCTAAAATTTAAGCTAAATACATACTTTAATGCATTTATAGTTGCAAGAATTGCATGGAGTATACTAATTAAACCTGTAAAGATAAACGACGCTTTCAAATTTTGAAATCAAAGATTGGTTAATAAATGAAAATTTTGAAAAATTGTATAGCCAAATCAAAATAATCGATAGTTCAGACAAATTTTGTCCATTTTAATTTACCAATTCAAACAATATATATAGAATATATAATTTGACAGTTCAGTCACATCATAAAGGTGGCTTCTCGAAGGAGCCATGTCTCCATTATAGCCCCTAGCCAATAAGAACATGCCACATACTCAATAGAAATTTTCGACGCGCCAATTGCGCCGTAGACCGGATATAAAATATGAATAAAAAATAAATTTCTATAATATAATAAATTATTAAAATATTTTATATTTTATATTATATTATACTCTATCATATTTTATTTTATAATACTAACTATTAGGTATTTTATTAATCATCTAATATACTTACGATGTATGAAATATTAGTATATATCAGGTACAAGCAAAAATTTCTCCTCTTTTTTCTAGAACTATAAAAATAAGCTTTTCAAAGAGCCCGGTCCATAGTTAATCATTCTCTACACTAAATGTATATAATTACATAGGCCACATGCTTCAAATCTCTAATAGTAAATTTAAATTTAATTCAGCAAATATATTTAAATTATTAGACCTCATAGCTTAGATATATTTAATTATATTTTAATATTAGAAATTAGTTTTCTAATATAAATTGTGGTATATGGTATGTTAATATACACCATGTGCAAATAACAACATCTTTTTCTAATAAATTTTAGTAAGGTAAAGACAATCTTATGTATTTGGTAATTTAAAATAATTCCTCCAATTTTAACTTTTAAATTAAAATTTTATTTATAAAATATCTACTAAAATTATTAAGTTTGATTGAATTTTAAGTAAAGTTATTAGAATACTTTAACTCTACAAATACTGAAAGTTAAAAATATTAGTAAAAAAAATAGTTTTTATAATATATAAAAGGATATATAAGTTTGTTTTGTATTCTTCATTACAAGTTTTTGCAATTTTAAAATTTTAAAAATTATATATATTAATTGACTAAAATGCTATCTGCCTGTCGCGTAGCGCGGATCCTATACTAGTGTATATAATTTTTTCAATACACACATATAAGAGATTCTCCAATTAGAGTGCGCCACGTGCTTCCCCCTTATCTTATCCTACTAAGTTCAATCTTCAATGTCTGCAAACTCTTTTTTGTGTTTTTCCCCAAACTATGTTTTGGTATCATTCTTGCAAATCTCTGATAAAAGATAAGCTCTGGGGATGGCTCAAAAGTTATCTTATCTGCCACAGTATTTGTCTCTCTCTCTCTCTCTCTCTCTCTCTCTCTCTCTCTCAAACACACAAACACATACACACTCTGATGAATCAGTCTCATGGCATAAAACAAAAAACAGTACCTAGTGTACTACAGCAAGGGAACATGAGATCAATGATCAAATATACTGGCAAAGTTATAGTCCCAATGATGGTAAAAGCACTTTTCCAGTGATGATCTGATAAGACTGATACATGAAGATCTTCTGTTTAAGATTTTTAGCCACAAAAAAAAAAAAAAAGCAACAAAATGAACTGCTGGGAATTAACGTATGAATGAACAATTGATCTAAGAAATATTGTAAAGATTTCCTATAAGAGTCAAATCAATAAACAACAATATTAACTGAACATCTGATGAGAACATATCTATGAGCAAGTTTGATCCATAGGAGAAAAAGATCTATCTGCGGGAAAAAAAAAAAAAAAAAAGTTAGAAAAATAAAGCATAAATTAAGGAGAGATTGGGAAAGCTTCTCCTCTTAGCCAGGGTCTGGCCGCTTTGTCCTTGCTGAAGCAGTTGTAAACTTTGATGTTTTTGTCGGATCGTTGGCGCTAGCCATTGATTCCAAAAGTTCGAGCTGTCAGAAATAAGCAACCAATTCACTTAGAGCGTACAGACATAGGGCACACGACAATCCAATCAGTCTTACGCCACTTCAAATATAACTCGGCCCAATTCAATCTTACGTCTTTTCGAATATGACTCAGTCCAACCCAACCTCACACCATTTCGAATATGACTCAACCTGACCTCCCGGCACAAGACAGAATACCGGAGCCAATAGTTTCGATAAAGATGTTCTAAGAAGAGCAAATAACTCTTCTTCAAACGTCTCTTACTACTATATTAGAGGTCAAACCCTTTGAAATGTTTTTTTTGTTCCAAAAAAAGAAAAAAAGAAATTAACAAAGGGATCAAATTGTAACCTCTACTTTGGCGCTCAGAAGCTCATTTTAACTTGCTCGTCGGAGTTTATCTAGCTAGTTAGCAAATTTTCTTGAGTGGTGATGGATTCATATTTAACAAGGATGAGAGAACATTGGTTGATGACATTGCATGAATTCCAAAATAAGTCGACTAATACTTATATATTTCATCTTTGTTCTTGTTGTTTCTGGTTAAATTAATGCTTACAAAGAGTAATGTATAACAACATCAATGCAGTTCTCAACTCATTTGTCATTGTATGTGACAAGAGATAAAAAGACACAAGAGAAAGAAATGTAAAAAGTGAAGGACATATGGTCCCTTCAATAGTACATAACATGAATGATTAATGCTCCAATAAATGAAAGAGATTAGGTTTCCCCTTTCCATTATCATCGACATATACAGCAAGCTCATTATATAGATAACTAAATCTCACATAAATTAATTAAATCAATGGAAACAAAAATTTTAAAAAACAATTAAAAAAATAGAAAGCTTATAGTCTAAGTTAGTTGATCATAACACCACTGGTAATTAATGAGAAACAAATCTTTACTCAACTTTTAGTTCAGAAGACCACCTTAATTTTATGCACGCAAGAACCTTTATCGAATTCAAGATCACATGGTATTCCATAAAAGATTTGTTTGTCGAAGCATATATATGTAGTTGAAATAGAAATAACAAAATTGAGCAACCAAATTAGAAAAAGCGCGAAAATTATCGAGGATGCAATAAAGAAAACCAGCATATTTATTTCTTCTTCGAAAGGAGAGAGAGGAAGAAAGAAAGAAAGAATCCGAAAAGCATCGATCGTATGTCGAAACTTACATATCAGTTTAGCACTTAAAGAACTCCAAAAGTTTGTTAAAGACAAACATTTGTTATCACCACAAGCCAAACATGAGGAGCAGAAAGCAAGATGTAGTCAAGGACGGACTTGCCGATATTTTTAGATTTCACTAGAATTTTCGAATGAAAACTCTAGTAATTGAAGCGTCGGCAAGTCATCCTTGGCTGCACCATACCTTCTGAGCCTAATGTCAAGCCACAGGTGAGAAGAGCACAAGCCGAAGCTGCAAATCGCTTCTCCAAAAAGCCTAGAATTAAAGTATATATAGATGAATATAAGGAGGAGAAGGAGAAGAAGAAGAAGAAGAAGAAGAAAAGTAAGGGAATCAATGAGTAATAAAAAGAGTGGATGGAGGTAGGAGGAGGTTGAAGGTTCCTATATAGTGTTAATTGTGACATAAAGTGAATAATGAGTTAAATAAACTGTTAGAAATTGAATTTTAATGCATTAGCTCAAAGTGAGATATTGACGAGGACAGATCCTGTAAGGATCTAGATCTCATTTTGGCCAAACATTGTAGAGAGCAAGTGATAAGGTCTCTTCAATCTTTACCTCCCTCTATACTTATATGCCCAATATGCATGTATTAAGTTTTTGAGGCTTCCTTAATGCGCTTTTCGTTAAGCTTAAAAAGAAAATCTGTGAGAGGGTTGTTTTGTTTTAATAGAGTATTTATTTCCATATGCTTAACTTAGTATGCAGTAATGACAATAATTGCTTTGTGAAAGGGATATATATATATATATATAGAGAGAGAGAGAGAGAGAGAGAGAGAGAGAATTGAGCTCCCATTCTTTTAAAAGTGTCAAGTTATTGGTGCTTGTAGATTTTTGACTATTGGATTAAGAGATGTGCGGTTAGGATGATGTGGGACTCCTAGGGTTGAGTGGGTGATTGATTGAATAGTATGATCTAACGGATGGAAATGATAAAAAAAGTAGATCTAACGGTAAAAAATTTACAAACACACACACACACATATATATATATATATAGAGTCCGGCTACTATGCTATTAATAGCACGAAGCACTTGGTGCTACCAAGTTTTCCGCCGTTAGATCTACTCTTTTGATCATTTTCACCCGTTAGATCATACTATTCAACCAACCACCCACTCAACCCTAGGGGGCCCACATCATCCTAACCGCACATCTCTTAATCCAATGGCCAAAAATTTGGTAGCACCAATGACTTGGTGCTATTAATAGCATATTAGCCTAGTNTGAAACACTTCATTTGAAAGAATAAGAGCATGCTTGGTTAAGAGTTAATCCAGGTATATACTACTAGTTGTAATTAAGAGAACTATTTTTTTTTTTTTTTTCATTTTGTGGTATCCTTTTATCTTCATCAAGGGCCAACATAGAAGAATGGCACAAAAAGATGGACATAGGCATATCAACAAAGAGATACCACATTGTCTTGATTCTCTTTTTTCTGGGAATAATTTGTTTTTTAGCCACGGAAAAAGCCTTTTCTATAAACACTGGATATATGGTGAGAAAGTAGCCCTTTTCAGTTGATTGCTACAATATGGAGGTAACATTTACATATATTTTAAATACTTCAAAGAGAAAAAGGGAGGGAGGGAGGGTAGGACTAGATCAGTACATTACAATATCATGGCCTCTCATTTTTGTTAAGGCTAAATCGAATGTGACGCAGCCTAAGCCGCGCTTGAGACGAAAGAAGCATAAGGACGGATGAGTAAGATAGAAAATCTGGTCTTCTAAAACAAAGACCGCTATTATTTTTCCAAAAATTGTCTTTGCAAGACGCTAATCAGCCTTTATATAGAGGTGCTCATCTAAGCACAAAATGCGAAACTAATCCAAGTCTAGTCCTAATCAGCTATAAATATTAGAGATCTGATCTCCTCTAACTCCAAATAATAAAGGAAAGAAAATAACATTCTCGAAATTAATTAAAAAAGACCTAAAGCTGCAAATTCGGGGGTCAAGATGATCAAATTTGGTACCAAACTGAGCCAGAATAGAAAGAACGGTTCAGCGCATGTGTCTCAAAAAGTTGTTTGAACATTGAAAATGGGCATCCGAGCGTAAAGTTATGACCTTTTATCATATTCAGGTCGGAGCCGCATCAACTTGCAAACCTCAATTGGCTTTGTTGTGACCGGATTTCGTCCGGTCCCACTTTTTCATATATCCTAAGGCCCGAGCATCGACATCACGTACTATGTCCTTATCAAATTAAATTTTAAAGAAACACGGTTTTAAAATCAATCATAAAGCCTCTTTAGCTGGAAGATAAGTTTAATTCCCTACGTACATACACGGCAAAAGAATCATTTCCATCCATTAGCCATTATATATATATATATATAGAGAGAGAGAGAGAGAGAGAGAGTAAGGCTACTGTGCTAGTAGGAGCACATCAGCTCATGTGCTTCTAAGTTCCTAATCATTCATCAATTTTGATTGATAGTTAAGATGAAAAAGAAAAGAGAAATTAAGGATAAATCCAAAAAGAACAAAATTTGAGACACCCAATTTCTTCTCAATTTTTCTTCTTTCTCTCATCCTAAACACCAATCAAAATTGATGGATGGTGATGAACTTAGGAGCACAAAGGTTGTTGTGCTTTTAATAGCACAGTAGCCCAGCTCTTTCTTTCTTTCTCTCCATATATATAGAAGAGAGAGAGAGTAGGTCTTGTGTGCTATTAGGAGTACGAAGGCTTCCGTGCTCAATTCTTTTGATCATTTCTAATGATTGGATTAAATATTATAACCCGTGGAGACCACTCAACCCTAAGCTACTAATATCATCCTAACCTTACAATTTTTCATTCAAGGGTTAAAAACTAGATAGCAAAAGGAACCAAATACTATCAATAGTATTCCAGCCCAACTCTCTCTCTCTCTCTCTCTCTCTCTCTCTCTCTCTCTCTCTCTTTCTCTATATATATATATATAGAGTGTAGTAAACGGCTCGGTTTACTACCGATTTGTTTTCGATGATAGAGCTTCCAAATTGATGATCGGTACCGTTAAACATGATCTAAACTATTTAAACTATCTGGAAATCAAATTTCACACATTTTCGATATTGTTCTCTTGTCCATCAAGTGAACAGAAAAGTGAATGGCTGAAAATGAATATTCTTCAAAAAGTGATGATACAATTTTTGTATTTGAGATCTAGAGTCTAGATCTTATTTTAAATAGTTTAAAGAATTTTTTAACAAAAATTTAGTTGATTTGAACTCTTCTATACCGTTAAACGAGCAAACGTACCGTATCGGCCATTAAAATTATAGATTTTGTGACCCTTTAATCGTTCAGTTAGTGATGCCAAAAAATCATAANATTTGTTATAAAAGATGTTTTGTTGTCATTGTCTAATCAGCACTTCTTAATAGAATCATTTATCTCTCGCAGCAAAGTAGAAGTATAAAAGAGAAATATAGGGACCCTATCTCGTGACAATCTATATATATATATATATATATATATATATATATATATATATATATATATATATATATATATATGTATGTATATGTGCGTAGCAAATATAGTTAACTTGATCTCCATCATGCACCTAAGCAGAGTATTAAGACTATTTATAAAGTGTTTTCTGTAAGTGGTATCTTTCACCAAGGATATCTATCTACCATTTGATTCCTTTTCCCTTCATTTGATCTCTTAGCTTGCCCAAAGAGCAAAAAGATTGGCACCCATCTAATTGTCACACATGTCATTTTCTCTTCAATATTCACAAATTTGAATCTTGATGGCAATTGCTGCAGGTGCACACAGCCTCTTTCAAGGCCCTTCTTTTGAGTCCAATCTCATTCATTATTTAGAGAGAGAGAGAGAGTGTGAGTGAGTGAGTGAGTTAGATAGAGAAAAAGAGGTCACACAAAACTTACCCTTGAGTGGGTCTCACAATTAGTGTGCACAGGAGCACATGCTCCAAAAACAATCTACCTTTTATGGATTTGATTTGGAAAAGAGGAGAAAGAGCACCATGTGAGAGAGGAAAAAATAGAAGGGGACATGTGCAAGTTGATGAGGACATGTGCAAGTTGATGAGCAAGTCGATCATCAGTAGATGGAAGGTAAGAGAGAGAAATAATAGTCCTAGGGCCAATTGCTTACATATCCATGAAATATTTTCGACTTTCGAAATTATCCCTTTTAGAATGCTAAAATTTTCGACTTTTTAATTTATCTTTTTTAGAATGCTAATATTAAAAATATTCTTTTAACGTTTCAAATTATTTCAAATTTACCCATAGAGTTAAAATTTTGTTAATAAACGATTAGCGACAATCGTGATCTCTGTAAACTTACCCTTCTACTGTCACCAACTATTCTTATTTGCCCTTAAGATAGGGGCAAAAAAAATATTTTAATTTTTGTCTTTTCAAACATACCCTTCTACCATCATCAACTTTTCTTATTACATTAAGGGCAAAAGAGATATTTTAATTTTTTAATTCTAGTAGAAATTTAATCCGGATTTAACCTAAGATAACTTAACGAGTACTAATAGTGCGGGTATTTTTGAATAACGAAAAACTCCACGAAGGGTATATTTGAAATTTAAAAAAATAGGACAAATTAGATATTTTGGAAGTTTTCAAGGACATATTATGTATTATTCTCTAACGGTAACAAATGAGAGGGACACATATATGAAAATAATAGGACTTTTGCAGGGATAATTTATAAAAGTTAAACTTTACAGGAATATATTTGTAATTTACTATATTTACGGGGACCTGTATACAATTAACTCTAATAATAATTGTAGGGCCATATATATTTGCACTTTGCAACAAAACAGTGTCCTTTCCTGTAAAAGTGGGTGAATAGTTTTTGTGAAAATAGCTTGTGATTCCATGTATCTATTCTTTGAGAAGAGCATTCATGTGGAATTGTTGGTGGGGGCTTCTCATCCTTGTACTATCAAAGTTTCAAGTGTGTGTGTTAACCAACTGTAAAAGTAAATTCCACATAGCTTTAAGACATTACATTAATGCAATTTTGAGGGGGTTTATATGTGAGATTTTATGATGGTGGTGGTGGTAGTTTGGGTTGGTGATTTGTCTTTGTGCAATTAGGTAGTCTTCCAAGTCATGTTTGCTTCAAGATTATATCAATTTGTCCGGACACCGACTTTAAATAGTCAACAAGATAACTTATTGTGTAACTCTATCATATTATATCACTTTCAAAGTACACAGATTTGTATCGTGTCAGTTTGGATTTTCTGTTAAAATTTTCTTTATATTTTATTGTATTCAATCATATTATCATCTAATCTACCAAAATATCGCTCCTATAAAAATTTAGTACTGTATATTCACCAAATATCTATGCTAGCTTTTCAAAATACCAAAGCCTCTTGCTTTCTCTCATATTAATATGATGATAATAATAAGATAATCTAATCAACAATAACATGGAATCTGATCGTATCTAAATTTTTTCTAAAACCAAATTTTATAGTACAATGATAATAGCACGATGCGAGTCATAATATTACTTGAAAAAGGGGATTGTACAATGGTACTGATGTTGGAGAAAATTGTCACCTACACCCCGATGCCACAGTTGTTGCCCATCCGACCTCTCAACCATTCCATCTTTTTCTTCAATCAACTTTTTAAAATTCAGACCAACTATCCTAAAGCTAACGACAAAGAACTTGACGGTTGGTATCCGAAATTTCAAGTTCGAATCCTAGTTGATTCATATTTTCAGCTAAGTTTATTTCTATATAAAATAAACGAAGCAGATAGCGTGCTATCTATCTGTCAAAAAAAAAAAAAAAAAAAAAAAACTTATTAAAATTCAGGAAATGCTTTGGATACCCTACTATTATCATTTTGAGGTGTTAATGCATTGACAAACCCAAATGAAAATTTTCGATCAAAATATGGGTGTCAACACATCAATTCAACATAAAAAATTAAAGTAATACCCTCGCAAATTTGTAGCAAGCATATCTCTATAATGTTTAAGTAATCAAATTTGTTTCTCTAAAAGTTTTAAAGGTTATATATATATATATATGCCTATTATTAACCTATGTGTAAAAATTTAAATTAAACATGACTTAAAAACTTCACCATAGCTAGTTAATAAGTAAAATGACATTTTTACTCTTCTTTTCTACAATCCACATCGACGTAGGGTCTTGGGGATATATGGAGACGAAGAGTGTGCAATGAAGAGGAAGCTGCTTGGAGACAAAGCTTCGTGTCATCCCGTCCAGGGATTTGAGTGCTCGTCAGCACGGCTTGTATTCATCGTGCCGTATCCTGTCAATAAGATATCAATATGATATGGTCCCTGTGCTGACGGCATGACTAAAAACTTACATTTTTTTTAAATTAGTAAGTACTTTTTTTAATAAAATTCAAAATATTTGATAAAAATACATAATAAGTAATTAGTATGTTTTGTTGGTTAAAAAAATAAATATTTCAGGCTATTATGTGTCGGCACACATATATTTTCAGTGACCGGCATGCATCGCCACGATACAACACACACTATGTCGCACCGTACAAGCATATTTTCGGCATAATCTTATGTTACGGCACTTGAATCCTTGGTCCCGCCAAGCCATCCAGCAAAGTTGTAGAGAGAATATAACAAAAAATCAAAGGTAATGCCGAAGATGTAAAAGATATGTGAAAAAGAAGAGGAAATAGGTGGTGGAAGTGTGGGAGGTGGGTGAAGGAGTTTAAAAAAAAAGAAAAAAAGAAAAAAAAGGAGAAGAGATAGAGAAGAGGTGCCAGCAATGGAGGTTTGGGTGGGTTTTTTTTTTTTTAGAGATAGGTAGCATGCTACCCGCTTCGTTTATTTCATTTAGAAATAAACTTAGCTGGAAATGTGAATCAACTAGGATTCGAACTTGGATCTCGGGTACCAACCACCAAGTCCTTTGCCACTTGCTCTAGGGACGGTTGGGTGGGCTTTAATAGAAAAGGAAGATGAGTTTTTACAGTGATAAATTTGTAGTAGCAAAATTATCATTCTACTTACCAATTATTAAAAAAAATAAACAGCACACTAATGGCAACAAAATAGAAGAATAAATATAAACGTGCTAGAAACTTTTGAAGGGATAAATCTGATCACTTAAATTTATAGAAACATGTTTATAATTTGTTATTCAACATTTTTATCGGAACTTGTATTAAATTAACCCTAAAACAAATATAGCATTTTGAAAATTCTAATCACCTAATTGCACCATTTCAATCAATCAATTTTTAGAGTAAACCACCTTCAAATGTCAATTTCCAAATTTTTTTTTTAGAGAGAATGTGAAACAACTATATTTCGAACTTGAAATCTCGAGTACCAAATCATTAAGTCATTTGCGACCATTTACACTAGGGATAATGGTTAGTAAAAATTCTTTTAAAAGTTAACAATAATTTTAGTTAGGTTATTGACAAAATGATCCATATCGCTTAATATAAGCCACCAAAGAAACTGAAATATAAAAGAAAATGGGGATAGTAAAATTTAAAAATTGCAAAAACAAAATAGTTGCTTTAAAATGCACTATAATTGAGATGAAACCCATAAAAATTTTTTGTTCAGTTAAAGAAAATGTAGACCCATTTGCCCACATAGCTTTTCAACTGCAGTTAGCCTGAGCCCGACCCAATAAATCAAAGGGTTAAAACCCGGCCCATCAAAGCCCAACATAAATGGACAAATTGTCACTTGGGCTAATCTATAACATACAAAAATTAGGTTAAAAACGTATCTGCTGACTATTTTGATTTGACTATCTAACTTTTAAATATTTTAATTTTACTTACCAATCTTTGAATTTGTTTGATTTGAATTATCAGTAGCATTTGACTTCAAATTTTGAATGCATCATTAATTTTTACAAATTTACTCAGTATATTTTATTAAATTTTGCAACTATAAATTTAGGGATATATAATTGCCTATACCCCTCATACGTTTGAAAATATCTGATTTACCATTACTTTTTTTTTTTCTTTCTAAAATGCCCCTCATATATTCCGCCGTTATTATAAAATACCCTCGCAGTTATCCCCTGTTAAGTTAATTTGGGTTAAACATGAGTTAAATATCTACTACAGTTAAAAAAAATAAAAATACCAATTTTGCCCTTAACTTAAGAGCAAATAAGAAATGTTGGTAACGGTAGAGGAGTATATTTGAAAACACCAAAAGTCAAAATACTTTTTGTGCCCCTGACTTAAGAGCAAATAAGAAAAATAGGTAATGGTGGAAGGGTATATTTGAAAGGGCAAAATAGTAATTTTATACAGATAACAGAGTTCATTAACATATTTTAACTCTAGGGGTAGATTTGAAATGGGTTGGAACGTAAAAAAGATATTTTTAATATTAGCCTTCTAAGAGAGTTAAATGAAAACTAGAATTGTTATAGGATGTATCACCCCTCTGGGAAGTGAGGTTTTACAGGTTACGGCTTATATTCTATCCTATATATATAACTTTTAAATTGGAGTGGATCAAACTCGAGTTAGGCTATGGATACTGACCCAATAGAGAATCAAAACAAGTTCCGATCCAAAATCCTGACCCGAACACATTAAGCTAACAGATCCACTAACAACCTAATGTCATCTTTTCCATATTTCGGCCCAGCCCATTAGCTCAATGTGTCGGCCCAGCCCATTTACATTCCTATATAACAATAGCAACTAACTGTTTTGCTATGATCAAAGGCATTGTTTTTTAAGGGAGAAAATTTTTAACTAGCAATTTCAAATTATTAATCTTTGCTGCTTAATTATATATTCTCTTCTCCATATGGATGTTAATCGCCGTAACAAATCATCTTAGAATTAGAAAAAAGATGAACTTTAGTTAATTTAATTATATGTGTTATGTACTAACACTATTGAGTGTTGCCCATCTATATAAATGAAAGATGAAAACAACATCAAATAATTGTGTCTTTTGTTCTGGGGCTGCATCTGGTGTAAAATCACATCTTAATGTGGTGCCCATCCTCAATGTCTCATTTAGAAATGTCTCCATTGAGTTGTATATAAAATCGCTTTCTCCATAATTCCTACCTAAAGAATCACTAAAATGATCATATCATCTGGTTAGGTTGGACTTACCATTGATGCAAACCCTAGCTAACCGATCACCTCGATCGCGTCCCACATCTTTGAAAATACACGACTTTGTCGATCGATTCTAGTAAAGATCAATATCACATGAGATTTTCTTTCTCAATTAATTTACCTTCGCTTTCGCGATCGCTATCGTGGACTCGATTATTCGCTATGTAGGTTACTTTGTTTAGTTTGCTACATCCTCTATGAAGAAGAAACTGAAACCTACACTCATTGATGGTTCTTTTTCTTTTTTTTCCTTCGCTTTTCTAAGATGGCATACGACATGGCGAGAATATATAAGAAGCAGAAGATATAGTTTAAAGCATCTATTAATGATTATATATTGTCAATGATCCTTAAACATCTTTAGCTTCGCATCAACGAATCAATTTCGAAAGGATTTTCTATAACATTTGTTGAAATTAATGTATAATTACTTGAAAATTCAACGACTTAATGTTACATCTAAGTATTGTCGTTTTCGTTACCGTCACTTTCATGGTCGTTTTCTTTTCTCGACGTAATTGGCACTACATTTGCCATTTATATTACAACTTTATGGGTAATGAGAGGGACTCGTGTTCAAATTAAGTGGCCTTGTAACTACCATCAATGATTGATTATGAATAGCAAAGTTTTAGTGATATAATTAGAAACACAAAAGTTTTCTTCTTTTGGGTTGATAAGTTGCGGTTAAGACTTCACTTAGAAGGGTCAGCATGCTGCCTATTGTAGAGGTCAAGTTGGACAGAATCACAATCAAAAGCCTATAGGCTATGTGAAAGAGAGCGAGTTGGGCCAAATCGTAATTAAGATTCATGAGCACCACTGTACGTTCTAAGTAAAGTGGTTGCATCTTTATGAGAGTTCGAGTTTTTGGAATTATATATAGTTAATATCAATGACCCTACAAAGATAGATTTGTCCGTAACAAGCCCATTTGTAGTAAAATCCAAATATATTTCCAATAATAACTATACACCGTAAATGTGTTACACTCAACCAGATTAATCCCGATAATCCAGCATTAAGCAATGTCCCCCCTAATAAATAATAATACATGTACAAAGTACGTGGGTTAAATTCACAATTAGAAAGAAGAGAAAAGAAAAACGAACCACAATTAGACAATATAAGTACTCAAATATTGAATCAATTCCAAAAGAACAAAATAAAGTTCTAAAACCATGGGGAGTGAAACGATAAAAAAAAGATACATGAAGATACATGACAAGAGATCATAACTTGATTATTTTTCTTAATAATAATCACCAGGTGCATTACGCAAACGAACTATGCATAAAGAACGTTAACGTTACATTTTCATATATAATCTCGATCTTAATTAATTACATATATATATATATATATATATATATATATATGCTAATGCTACTATCCTATTAATAGGATAGGAGCACTTGTCCTATCAAGTTGTTCTTGATGATCGAGATTCCGAATCGATGATCGGAGCCGTTGAAGTTGATCTAGAGTATTTGAAATATCTAGAAACTAAATTTCATAAATTTTGATAATGGTTTTCATGGTGATCAAAGTGTCGTAAAATCGACAATTTTTGACGGCCTATATGAGCCGTTTGCTTGTTTAACGGTGTAGAGCAATCCAAATTGCTTGAATTTTTGATAGAAAATTTTTTATACTATTTAGATAATGTTTGATAACTCTGATTACGAACTGAGAGAGTGTAACCTCTATTTTAAGAAGGTTATTCATTTATGACCGCTCATTTTTCAACTCTTAAGATAAACTTGATAATGATTTTTAAATAATACAAAATTTGGTTTCTAAGCATTTCTAATTGTGTAGATCAACTTCAACGGTGCCGATTATCAATTTGAAGTTTCGATCATTCAAAACGACTTGATAAGACGGGTCCCAATCCTATTAATAGGATATATATATATTCCCTATCTAAGTTCCTTTCTCCACTTTGTTGCAATCTCTATGAAGTAGGAAAGTTCACACTCATCAACTAATGGCTTGTGACTAAGCCTTTGCATCATATACCAAGTTTTTTTTAAAGTATTAATTTCTTACACGCAGTTTTGTTGAAATTAATTCCAGATGATAAGATATATAAATCATTCGATTCGTTATCACTACAGTTACATTTTATTGTCGTTTTCATCGTCATCTTTATCGTTATTGTTAGGCGACCGCATTCGCATTATATATCGTAACATTTAGCGCAATGATGGGGACTTTTGTGCAACAATAGTATAAAGTGGGCCTGGAACTACCATCCAAAGTTCATTAGTTACTCCTTGTTTATTGGATAGCATTGTTTTAGGGATGATCATAGGTAATAATAATATATAATTTAAAAAAAAAAAAAACTTTTCATCTTTTGAGCTGATCACAAGATGAGGTCACAACAACTGCAGAATTGTAGAGAATTGCCCCTTTTTGACTTACTTGTGTGGAAAACATCCTAAGCTTCTTTTTTTTTTTAATAATAAGGTTGAAAATATACACTACTCCTTGAACTTTAGGTGAATGGCAATTTCTTGCACATACACAACCACTAAATTCTTGCAAAAATACCCCTATTGTGTGTGTGTATATATATAGTTAGACTAGAATACTTTTAACAGTATCATGTTGTGGATACTATCCTGTTGCTTTTAACAATATCATGTTGTGGATACTATCCAGTTTTAGCTATTAGATCTATTATGTTGATTATTTTTGTCCTTAGATCAAATACTATTTAACCAACCACCACTAAACCCTAGGGATCACTATCATCATAACTCTATAATTTCCGTTGAAGAATTATAAACTTAGTAATAAAAGTACCAAAAACTATTAATAGTATTCTAGCACAACTCTCTCTCTCTCTCTCTCTCTATATATATATATATATATATATTTATATTTATCACTAATGTTCAATTATCATAATGTGTTAGTTGTCAACAAGCTAATTATGATTTTTTTTTTTTTAATATGAATCACAGCACAAGAGACTCCTCAGCAAACAATGCTTTGGAAAGCTTTTAATTTTTGCTGCAAATGTATCTGATAATGATAATTAAGTTTATAACATTTCGTATATATGGAATACCAAAAGTGACATATTAAAGGCGTTTGATTTCTTTCTTTTAGGCTTAAGTAATTCCTGCGGGTGTTGGAAAAGTGGACCAAATACTAAAAAGGAAAAAGAAAAAAAGAGCATGGAAACTTAAGCTTTAGTTGACAATTGGATGGTCAAGAGTTCCTTGCAATAGTAAAAAAAAGTGAAGATGCTGATTCTTACATAGTTCTTATTTACTTTATATAGTCCGGCTACTATATTATAGACAGTGTCAAACGTTTTGTATTGTTGAGTTTTTCGTATTTAGATTTACTTTTTTGACCATTTTCATCCGTTCGATTATACTATTCAATCAACTATCCACTGAACTCTAGAGCACCACTATCATTCTAACCGCATATCTCTTCATCCAAGGATCAAAAATCTAATCACACCAAGTATTTGGTACTATCGATAGTGTAATAGTATATATAGTTGCTTATCACCAAACCAAAAGAAACAATCAAAAGGTAAACTAAAATAAAATAATTAAGTCCTGTTTAAAGTGGCAGCTCTTCTTTTTTTTTTGTTGAGGTCAACAATTGCTGCTCTTTTTAACTTATCTAATCAGTGCTTTTTTGGATTATAAAGTAAAATTATGGGTAGATAGATTAGAGTCCTACATATACAAATAGATGTAGTGATTGGTTGTTGATGATCACAATATTCTTTTTTAACACATGGTTCAATGGTTCTCTATCTCATCATGAGTATTAGATAATTAAATTAGTAAATAAATATATATACATATTGGGTGCAGGTGCTTTTTGAATAGGAGATAACTATTAACCAATACCATTGAATAGGAGAAAATTATTAAGATTAAAGATGAAGAAAAGAATCTAATTAGGTAGTTTATTTAATTTGTTGATTACTATGCATCATTAAATTAGAACACCGACACGAATGCGCCACACAAAACACGATACGATGATTCTGCAACTTTCAAAAAAATATTAGAACACGAACACAGTATGAATACCTCTAATAAAATATAATATTATTAATATAATAATATATAATTATCATATATCAAATATTAATTTTTGTTTAAATATTGATAGTTCATAAATATTAAAAAAAATATTCTCCACTATATATAACTTATTTATACTGTGTAAAAAAATCTGCATCCATTAATCAAAAAGTCAAAATATTACAATCTTACATTTTATATGCATAAAAAGTAAAATTAATAAATAAATATATTTTTTTAATATGATACATCATGGACTCGCGTCGAACACGCATGATCCGGTGTGTCCGTGTCGGACACGAGCCCAACACGAACACGAGTATGTCCGACACGGATATGCAAGATTTATACAAGTGTCCGTGATACATAAAATGACTAGATTATATTTCAAATTACAAAATTTTAAGTTACACACTTCCTACGCAAATTAAAATCCAATTAATCATAAAGTTTAAAACAAAATTCGAAACTATTTAAAGTGACTTAAAACATAAAAGAAGGCGAAAATACAAAAAATTATAATTTTTGAAAAATCTATATATTGAGCTTAAATCTTGTAGTTCGTAGAAAGTTTCCGTTCCTATAGTTTTAACATCACTTGATGCATAGAAAACCGGTTTTTAAAAATTATATATGAAAGTTACCGACCGTCTCTAGAACAAGTGGCGAGGGCTTGATGGTTGATTTTCGAGATCCCAAGTTCGAATTCTAGTTGATTCATATTTACAGCTAAGTTTATTTCTAAATAAAATAAACGAAGCGAGTAGCGTGCTCTCTATCTCTCAAAAAAAAAAAAATTATGAAACTTTATAGACATGTGATTTACAATTTAAAAATAACCTACTCACAAAAAAAACCATAAATTTTAGAAACCTTTACCTTTTTAGTTTCTAAATTAAACTTGTCACCGACTGTCCCTAGAGTAAGTGACAAAGAATTTAATAATTGGTATTTGAGATCCTAAGTTCGAATCATATTTGATTCATATTTTCAACTAAGTTTATTTTTAAATAAAATAAACAAAGCGGATAGCATGCTACCTATCTAAAAAAAAAAAAAAAAAAGTCTCTAAACTTGTCCGAATCAAAATTATTTGTCCGATTTTCGTTTCCAACGTACATATCTAAAACTATATTTATTTAGTATCGAAAAAATTAATTCTGTTTTTGTCCGATTTGGTATAAAATTTTAGGCATCCGCGGGCATCCCAACGGCCATGCAGAAGCGCTTTTCCCACGTGAAAATCCCCAGAAGTGCTTTTCCCACCAATCCCTTGTCAAACACGCAACGCACTTTTTGAGTAGTACGAATTTTTATCTTACCTGCAAGGTTAAAAAAAATAAAAATAAAAATAAAAATAAAAAATAATAATAAAGGGGCCACATGGGCCTGGATTGTCATGGCTATAACTAAAAAATATTTTAAAAAAAAGAAATATGCTTTTAAGCTCAAGTAGAGAATTTCTATTTTTACCATAAAAATTTATAGTGTGGATGATGTATAATTTGACGAAGTATTTTGTATTTTTTATTTTAGAAATAAATTTAGCTGAATATATTAATAAATTAGGTTTTGAGCTTGAGACTGTGAATTTTGTGCTACTTGTGCTAGAAACAGTTGGTCTTATTAGTCTGTTTTGGATAACAGTTTATCAATCCTATTAGATTATATTAGATAATCTTTCATATTTTACTTTCGGATATTTATTTTACTTGTTGTGGAGGTTGTTGTAGAGGTTTTTATTAGGTTTTTTAGATTTTTTCTGGTTGAAATATACTATTTAAAATTAAAAATATAATTTTGAAATATTTAAATTAGGAATATTGTACCTTTGATAATATTTTAAATTTTGCTATAAATTAAATCTTGCTCTGATTGATTCCTGAGTAGTTATGTCAACTATTTCACCAAATGGAATATTTTTTGGCTGGGCCAGATCTTATTATTTTCGATTATCTCCAAATAGCTAGAATATTTTTTGACTGTGTCAGATCTTGTAATTCCCTTTACAGATTCTTTTTCAAAATTTATCGAATCACGAAACTGTTGATGAATCGGGGACCTAAAATTGAAGTCGATAACCAAATTTCGAGATACATCTAATAATATTCATTATTGCCGAACTAAATATAGCCACGACCTGCAGTGAAAAAATACTTTAAACTTTTATGTACATGAGTATTTCACTGCTCATTAATAATAAATTATATATAAAAAATTTTGCGCTTATAGTTGTAGCTCAAATTAGTTGTAACTCAGATGGCACAAACAGTTACAAACAAGGTTTAAAGTGCCGTACCGCACAGGGCGGCACGTACCATGCCACCTAGGTACGGGGGGTCTCGGACCCCTTTCGTACCGCGGCACGCAGCGCCGTACCGCACGAGACAGAGCGGCACGATGTAGTGTGCCATGGCTCAGTGCTGTGCCGGTACAGTGTTATTTTTTCTTTTGCTTTTTTACTCTTTTTTTTTGCTTTTTATTTTTTTTCTTTTTGTTTTGTTCTTGGGAGTATCCAAAATATTTTAGATATTCCACACCCATTCAAAGACATTATAAATCGAAAATTTACTTATTAGACAAGTCAAAAAAATTATAATTTAATTTTTTTTGTTTAATAATATACGGACAAAAGAATTTTCCGAGCCCTCCGTTTCCACTATAGATATCTATTTTTTCTTCACAAATTATTTTATCAAAATTTGTCTCATCATGAAATTTTTAGCGAATTAAGAGAACATATCGAACTCAATAAGCAAATTTTGAGCCATATCAAATGTAAAATTTTATTTTTGCGCTAAAAGATTAAAAATACTGATAAAATCAAAAGTTAAATTAATCAATTGATACTTAAATTTATTTAATTTATTTGTTATATAATTTATTGCTTAATTTTTTTGATAAATCTACTAATTTTTTTCAAAAAATTTATTAAAAAATAATTTTTCAAATACTTTTTAAAATAATTTTTTAAAATAATGTTTAAAATTATTTTTTTGTATTTTATAAAAGAAAGATTGTAATATGGTCAAAAGAAAAAAATAAAAAAGATGTATTTGTATTTTAAAAATTCTAATATGTAAAAATTTCTATTCTGTATCAGGTATAATCGTACTTTACATATAAAAAAAGTTTACAAATATATTAATTGATTAATATAGTAAACTATAAATAACAAATACTCATACTTATTTGATTAAATTTTTCAAAATAATATTATAAAAATTTATTTAAACCAAAAAAACTAAAATAAATTCGTGTCAAAGCGTTTCAGCAGAAGGTCATGTGTATTCATTGGCATACAAGCGTATTATATATCGATACGGAAGCGTGCCGATACCGTACCGTGCCAGACAAATAGCGGCACGCTCCCGTGTCACGGCACTTTAAACCTTGGTTATAATATCTTTCATTAACTTCTATCTCTTTCTCTCTTCAGGTTTAATTGCTGGAGCTTTGTCACCATGTTGGGCCGGGGAGTGTGTACTTCCTTGTTAGGTGCCCTATAATTTAATCTTTAATAATTACTTGAGCAAACTTACACGATTTTTCTTTTTGAAATTAAAATGTAGGTTGCTTGTTTATTCTAAAAATTCTTCATCTAACATGCAATTTCCAAATATTGAAGGACTATTGAAAATTAATTTAAAAGTTTCAAGACTCCAATGAAAATTGATGTTTTCCTTCTGACTTTTTCAAAAAAAAATATTTCTTTAACCAATAAGATTGGACGGCGAAACTAAAAATAATAAACAAAATTTATGTTGAAACAGAGTATTTTTTAAAGTATATAAACCTTCCTATTTTCTATAAAGCATTTTAACTCAACTCGCAGAATCTTATAGGACAAAATTTCTCTCTCTCTCTCTCTCTCTCTCTCTCTCTCTCTCTCTCTCTCTCTCAAGTTTCAAGTCATAAATGTAAAAATCCTCTTTGAAAGAAAACACAAATCTCTGATTCACAGCAGCATAAGCTATTTATTTACTGATGTGTACACAAAATTTATTAACCACAGTGGATGCTGGTCTTCTTGTCTCTCCTGCCACAAGCCAATCAAATTAAAACCCCTTAAATTGGTAATTTTTTCGCAAATATTTTAGAATGGATTCGAATTGGGTACAGATTTTGTACGTTACGCTACGCACGGGGTTGATTTCGCCGCTGCTTTCTACAAGATTAATTCGTACCATTTATATCAAATAACGCGAATTAATTATGCTAAAAAACAGTTGCTGAGTTAATAAACTCAGGAGCGTTGCGAATCCTATTCATGAAGTTGTAGAAAAATTGCATCCCTATGGTATGGGATAAGATTGGAAACTAAGCATTCTATATAGAAGTTATTCATGCATTAACAAGATTTGACCTTACACATGAGAAATGTTATTTGCAGAGGAAGTACTGTTATGTCACAAGAAAAATAAGGTGCATTTAATGTAGTTAAGCTCACCTTATTGTGAAGAGAATATTAAATAGATTCAAGTACTTTACACACTAATAAATAAGGTGCAGAATAGTTAATAATTGATTTTCAATGCAAGTGAAGCCAACATATAATCATGAGCAATACTGTATGTAGGGCTGGCAAACGAGCGAGCCGGCTCGCGTTCGACTCGTGTTCGGCTCGATATTCGGCTCGCTCGAGCTCGACTCGAAATTAAATGAGCCGAGCTTGAACAAAATAAAAGGCTCGAAATTCATTTCAAGCCGAGCTTGAGTATTACTCGGCTCGTTCGAATTAGGCTCGAAAAGCTCGAAAAGCTCGAAAATATATATATATATATATATATACTATACTATACTATACTCTTATGAGTATAGACCCCCTTGTACTCATAAATTTTTAACCGTTGATTGATGGGATGTGTGGTTAGGATGATGGTGGTCCCCATTTAGAATGATAGTGGTCCCCTAGGGTTGAGTGGGTAGTTGGTTAANGGCAAAACCCCCTTAATTAGTTGTTCTCTTTTAATTAATTTCCAACTATTTATAAATACTTGGGAATCATGACCCATGCACTTTGGTTAATTTCTCTTGAATATAAAATATATAAATTAATGTCATGTTCTCTTTGATAGTTTCGACAGTTATTTTATTTAATTTAATATGGTACAAGAATAGTAAGTCCTAAGTTTGAGTCCTATCAAGCTCCTAATTTTATTTAACTTTGTCTCATTTAATTAATCCCACTGTTTTAGTCTATTTTAAAGTTGGACTCCCATCATTTGATTAAGTCAGCTCGTGTTCAACTCAAAATGAGCTTGAGATCAAACCAATCGTTTCGTAAACAAGCCGAATACGAGTTGAACTTTTCAGCTAGGATCAACTGGCTTGCATTCGGCTCGATAATAACTCGAATACATATATTTTATATTTATATAATTTATATAATTTATATTTATATATAAAAATAAATAATTATATATATAATGCAAATTTTTTTTAGTCCAACTTAAATTTAAAGTTCAAGTCAATTATAAAAATGTCCATTTATGTGTAAAGTTTCAACCGCCATATCAAAATCTAATAGATTAAATGTCATAAATTTATTTTTTATATATATTTTTCTAATCTTGTAACTTGTTGTTTATGAGCCAGCTCGTGTTCGGAACACGGACTGAATTTTTCGACTCGATACTTTAATGAGCGAGCTCAAGATCAGCTTGTTTCATTGCTCACTCGTGTTCGGCTCGTTGGCACCCCTATATATGTGTGACTGTGAAAGATGAATAGACCCAGAAATGGGAAGCCATGAAGGGGCATTGAGCCATTGACATCTGAGGAGTTAATGAGCATTGTCGAGTGGTCACTGTTTGTTGCTGCATGCATGGCCTGGTTGGTTCCCACTGAACCAGTTATATTGCTAGGGCACCACTTGCAGGGAAAGACATTTTCTACTTCTTTTTTTCTTTTTCTTTTTTTGGTTGGAGGAAAACTCATTGAGCTCAGAAATGTGGTTGGGGGAGGATTGTTGCCCAATGATGTCTTTGTGAGCATGTTTGGACTTTAAACCAATGCATTAATGTGGAGGTACTACTCTTTGTACTCACTGCAGTTATGGGCACTCATAAGAGGAGAGGGAACTGATCATATATATGATGAAGTTAAAAATATTCATCTTCTTAAATGATAAACGCAGTTTTTAAAAGCAGGAGAGTTTAGAATTGACTGTAATATCATATTATATAATAAAAAAATCTAAAAATATTGTTTATATAGATTGCTAATATATTAATAAATGTATTATACATTATTTGAACTATGTATACAAATCAATCTAAAATTTTTGAACTATATATACATATGAATACATTTATTACAGTATATAGAAGTAAGTAATGTATTTTGGAAGACTTGTAGCAATGTTCTTATAAAACAAGAACCATGCAAGTACAATAGTAAATAATTTTGTCAGTTTAAACAACCAAAACCAGGTCATGCAAATAATGCTGTTTTCTTTTTGGTGGCATAATGATTTTGTCAGAGGACTTCATTATATGTGTGCTTGGTACTTCTAAGAAGAAATTATGGTGGACTATGCAACACACACATATATATATATATATATATATATATATATTATATATTGACATTGGATTGCAGTAAATAAATACATGCTCAGGTAAATTCAGAAATAAAATTGAATATATTACTCAAATAATTCTGTCTCAATGACAGGTTTCAGTTTCCATGGAGCAATTATTAATTACTTGTTTGGTTTTAATTGTTTGTACCATTTTCTTTCCTTTTTAAGAAAAATGGTCCATAGGTAACTGTTTAAAACTCAGGTTTGACACTCCCTTTCTACAGTTCTATTGCATTCAAGATACTCTATCTAATCATTAAATGGATATCTCAACTCAGACTTTGAAACAATCTTTGTATTCTAATTTGTTTGGTTGGGGATTAAGGGGTGGAATAACCTCTTAACTCCTATATTATTTCCAAATACCTTCAAAAATGGGTGGGGTTAGCTAATCCCACCTAATCCGGAATAGTCCATTTTGGGTGGGGTTAGAGCTAACCCCACCTAATTCCATCAAACCCGAACCAAATACTATTTTATATTCATAATAATCCACTATCCTTCTTATCCCATCTACTCCAACCAAATACTATTTTTCACTATCCTGGACTAACTCCAATCCCCAACCAAATACAAAAATACTCTAACCCCACCTTAATCTTGAACTTAACTCTATTCCTGGAATAACTAGTTTTTCCTTAACCCCGAACCAAACGGTAAAAGCTTAAGCTATTAAAGAATGATATTTACATATTTTTCTATTTAACACTCCCCTTCACATAGTCACGTTTAGCCTCGAGACTTTTCACAAAGCCCGTGATGTGGACTTAAATTAAATAGAAGAAAATTAATAATATTAGGAGTCTAACGCGACTCGAATTCGGCACCTTCTACTCTGATACTATATAAAATAATTATTATACTCTAAAAATTTAAGCTTTTAGAGAACAGTATTTATATATTTTTCTATTTAAACATATATTCTAATTCTAAGAAATTTTAAAATATAACAGTTATATAAATAATATGGTATCTCCAAAGAAACATGTTTGGTTTCTAAGATTTATCTATCTCACCATGGTTTTTGAAAATATATTTTTATTATAATACTTTTATTTTGAAAAGAGAGATTTAATTGGTTAGAATATAGGTAATGTGGCATGACCACCGCATAAAAGTAGGGCTGGCAAACGAGCGAGCCGGCTCGCGTTCGACTCGTGTTCGGCTCGATATTTGGCTCGCTCGAGCTCGACTCGAAATTAAATGAGCCGAGCTTGAACAAAATAAAAGGCTCGAAATTCATTTCAAGCCGAGCTTGAGTATTACTCGGCTCGTTCGAATTAGGCTCGAAAAGCTCGAAAAGCTCGAATATATATATATATATATAATGTATTTTAATTATATATAGGTTTTAATTTAATTTGGGCCATTATTGTTGGCCCATAAAATAAACCCAACAAGTACAACCGTGCAATTGAGCCCAACTCTAAATTTACATAACACACTCTCTCTTTCAGACTTTCACTGTTGCACATAACCCTAAAACATGATAACATTCAAATTCTCAAATCCCTAATTTTTTTTCCTCTCTCTCTCTCTCTCTCTGACCCTCACCCAGTCAGGCAGTCACCCTAGCTCACATTTCTTACAATTATTTTGTATTTTGAACTATTGAACATGTTGCATCAAATTATAGGTAATGTTCTATAAAAATTAAACTATTGATTATATAATGTCGAGAATTTCAATCGGCTCGTTTAGAGCTCGAGCTCGGCTCGACTCGAAATTAGGCTCGCTCGAGCTCGGCTCGAATTAATTTCAAGCCGAGCTTGAGCCTAGATTTAAGCTCGAAATTAATTTCAAGCCGAATTTGAGCTGACATAAGCTCGCTCGAGCTCGGCTCGTTTCCACCCCTAACTGTATGTACACTTTTATTAGAGTACTATATATGCATTTTATATTCTACTCATCCAAATTAAGGTCCTTATCTTTTTACTTGTTCAACTAATTTTTTTATGAAAAATTTGAAAAGTTTTGTGTATCCTAAGATGCATAAGTATAAGATTAACACACACACACACACACACACACACACAAACACAATATATTCTACTCATCCAAATTAAAGTCCTTATTTTTTACATCGGGGCTAAGGCTACTATACTCTTATAAATATAAACTCTTTTATATTTATAAATTTTCGGTCGCTGGATCAAGGAATGTACGGTTAAGGTAATAGTGATCCTCCGTTAGGATGATAGTAATCCTCTAGAGTTGAGTGGTAGTTGGTTAAATAATATGATCTAACATGTGAAAATTATCAAAAGGGTAGGTCTAGCGGCCGAAAATTTATGAGTATAAAAAGGTTTATACTTATAAAAGTATAGTAGCCGGACTCTATATATCGGTACTTAGGTAGTATTTTTTTATATACTCAAAAAAGATGCATATCTTTTTTTTTAAATTAATTTTTATGTAAAAAAAATTATGGAACTCACCTGAGCTATAGACTATTTTGATTTGAGTATTCTATCTTCAAAAATTATAATTTTAGTACACAACCTTATAATTTGTTTGATTTAAGTCATTCCGCCACTCTTTCTATAAAAAAAAAATTAATTTAATTTTTTTACTTCAATAAAATTATAATTATACTAATTGTACAAAATATACTAATTATATTTACAAAGAGAGAGGATGCATTCAAATTTTAAAATTAAAAAGTCATTAATTCACACAAATTAATCAAATAAATTAAATAATTAAATAACAAAATTAAAAGTCTTAATAAAGGCTAAGTAGTCAAACCAAAATAGATGATAGTTAAGGCAAGTTTTATATATCATTAACTAAGTTTTATGGTGACTTCCGGCCGACTGTTTAGATCTTGATGTTCTCGTTAGGTCCAAACCGGATATTTCTGATTTCAGAGATGGCTCTTACGGATACAGCACTTAGCTCTCACATTTTCAGCTGATATTCGGCCCTGATACCAAATGTAACAATTCGACCCGCTAATAATAATAACTCGTTCGGTCCAAACCACCGGCACAAAATACTTAAACCCAGTTATATATTATTATTAGGGTGCGGTGTGAGGTATCTTATAATTCAATCATAATTATTTTTTCATCCGTTGCGGACTACAGGCGTGTTGCAATATATTTTTATAGTTTTATCATTTATAAAGTATCATAAATATTTAAAAATACGAAAAACTTCAAAAGCCCCCCTTGTGGTTTCCATTTTTTTCACTTTAGTATCGTGTGGTTTAAAATGTATCAAGTTAGTACCCTGTGGTTTCTCACTTTATCACTTTAGTACCTTGTGATTTAAAGTGTATCAAGTTAGTACCCTGTGGTTAAAGGTGTCCAAAATATCCGATATCCCATACCCGATCCGGACCCTACCCGGACCCGAACCGGACCCGATAAAAAATGAATAGTATACGGATAAAAAAAAATTACCCATTAAAATTTCGGGTATGGATCCGGATATTTTATACCCATACCCGATTTGGATCCAACCTAAACCTAACTTTTAAATGGGTAGGGTCAGGAATAGTTTTCAAATCCGGACCCGGACCCGGACCCAGACCCGATGAAATATTTGATAATAAATAAAAAAAAATAAACTTTTGAAGTTGAAGGATCAATTTTAATATGACTTATAGATGATGAGTCACTATGTATTTTCATTCTAATGAAACCCTAGCCGTCTTTTTTACTCATCTCATTACTTTTTTCTAATTTTTTTACTCTTTGTTTTCTTCTCTTTTTTTTCATTTCATTTCCGCCAATAATATTTCATTATCAACAATATAGTTTGTTTATTGACTATTTAATAAAGTTTATAAAAAAATATATTTATGCGGATATTCGTACCCGATTTAGACCAGATCTATATCCGGTTTTGAACGGGTAATATACGGGTAGTCACTATCCAGACCCGCTCAAATAGACCCGATGGGTATATTAGTAACTTTAGTACCCAGACCCGGACCCGACCCGAAATTAAATGGGTAGGGTATATATATTTTTTTATAATCATTTCTTTTTAGGGTATGGGTACAGTATATTAATTACCTAGACCCGACCCGGTCCACGGACATTTTTACCTATGGTTTTGCACTTTATTACTTTAGTACCCTGTGGTTTCACACTTTATCACTTTAGTATCCTGTAATTAAAAAAATCACATGGTACTAACTTGATACAAAACTAAAATTAAACCACAGGGTACTAAAGCAATAAAGTGCAAAATCACAAGGTACTAACTTGATACACTTTAAACCATAGGGTACTAAAATGAAAAAATGTAAAACCACAGAGTACTAACTTGATACACTTTAAACCACAGGGTATTAAAATAAAAAAGTGTGAAACCAAATGGGAGTTTTTTAAAGTTTTCCCTTAAAAATATTATTACCCTACTCTCTCTCTCTCTCTCTCTCTTTATAACACACTTGTTACTGTGCACGTTTGTTCCACGTAGCTTTTGTTTGTTTGTTTGTTTCACCTTTTGTTAGTTTGTTTCTTATGGGAGTAGCTTTTCTCCATCCGTGCGCATCGTTTTCACCTGCTGTGTGAGAAAAGCGCTTCTCCCCTCTTCTGCTTTTTCCAACAGAGCTTCTTTAACTCCCGCAATGAAAGTAACTGCTCACCACCACCACCACCACCACCACCAACATATATGCATGCATGATCACTCATGAGTTATTATTCCCATTCCAACTCTGAGCACACATGCACCACCACCACCACCACCAACCAATTGTGGATCTCTTCCAAAGAGCAGGGAATTAGAGAAAAAAGAATCAAATGATGAAACACCACTACAATAGAATTAGGTTATAGAGACACATGTTTGGGATATTTTTGAGTAAGTGTCCCATTTATACTAAAATTTAAAAAAACATCTACTAATGCCTAAATATAAAGCCCAATCCAATCAAAAATAAAAGATTACTCTACTCAACCCACCACACCCAGTCCATTTGGCCCGATTACAAATAGAAAAGGAAAAAAAAAGAAAAATCAATTACCATCTTTTCTTCTCTCTTCACTCAATCCACTGAAATTCTAGACGAAGAGNGTTGGTATTTGAAATTTAAATCAAAGTTTAATTACTTTACATGTTTACCTTTTCATTTATTAGTAAATAAGAATTAAGCAAAAACTATCTCAAATACAATATATATATTTTTTTCTTTTTCTTTTTTTTTTTTGGTCCTTGCATAATTGATTGAAGTTTCTAGCTTCACTTGGCTAAAATATCAAAATATTGTTCAAAGGGCAATAAAATATGAAAAATTAAAAAATATATATATTGTATCACATCTCAGTCAATCAATCTCCCTAATTGCAATTAGGGTGCCCCACTACAGCCAATCAAATACCTCCATTTAGAAAAATATATAATAAAAAAAATTATATATGACCACCACATTTTAATTTTTTTCCTATAGAACCAACAACTTAATTTCCTTGTCTTATTTTCTTTATTTTCTTTATTTTGAAAAAATTTAGGACATCATACATTGACAAAGAATCTTAGTTCTTGTACATACATTACTATGAAGCAAATTAATAAACTCTTTGCTAAAAATGAACTACACTATACAAAACCTAGTAATTAGTGGAAGTCACATAGCATACAAAACCACCCCACTTTAATTTCTAAGAACAAGAAAAAATGACATGCATGGAGTTATTATATTAAACCAAGTAGGATATATATACACAAGCATGTATCTAAGTAGAGTTAATTACATAAATGTTACACCAAAGTTTACTAAATTAGTTTATTACATTAGTTTTTCAAAGGGGTCAACAAACAGGAGGATTGATTACATTAATAATGCATTTCAATCCAACAAAACAAAGGTGCCACTTTTAATGCACCCAAAAAACCCAAAAAAAAAAAAGAAAAAAGGGTTTCTCCACCAACTTTACCTCTTACTCTTTTTTTTCTCAGCTTCTTAAACTCTTCCCCACTTCTTTTCTTCTTTTTTTTTTTTTGTCTCTCACTTTCTATACATTAGAGATGCTTAACCCAATGACAGGTCAAAATGTACCAAGATCCCCTCAACTACAGGCCGTTTCTGAAATTGGCCCCAAACTTTTTCATTTGAACCCCCACCTCAAATTTTTGGCTTTTTTTTTTAGGCGAATAATTTTAGTCAAATAAATTAAAATTTTACCCAATTCAACGATAATCCTGTTAAATTTAATGGCTCTAGCAAAACTGACGAAACCATCACGATGACGTAATAGAATTTCTAATTTAACCAAACATAACGGTTCATAGCAGTTCACATCAGTATATACTCAGAACAAGTAAAGAAGTGTCAATAATAATAAAGAAAAAGTTAAGGGCCAATTTGAAAGGACCAATAGTTGAGAGGGTCTTGGTACATTTTAGCCACTCACTATAATAACTCACTATAACTTTAATTTGCACCTACACCAAGGAAATCAATGAAGGGGAGGCTCATTTCCCCTCTCTGATTTTCCACTTCACCAAAAAGCCAGGGACTCATCTGATTATTATTATTATTATTATTATTATTATTATTACTAGTAGCTGGTTCAGTAGCTGAAGCCTCAGAAGCTGCATCAGAGAACCCAAAAGCACTTTGGGGGAAGAAGCCATTTCCTGCAGCCACCTTTTCATCATAAGAAGACCCTGTTTTCATTTAGAAAAGAAAAGAACAACATGAAGAGATACAAGTTAGTTATTACTCCAACTTAATTAAGTTCTCATCTTCTTCTTCTTTTTTCACCCACAACAGAATATATTAATGAACTGATCAGAAAAAGAAAAAGAGAGCATATATATATATATATATATATAATAATAACCAAATCACAAAAACATAATCTGAATGAACTGAACATTCTTAACATTAGAAACATTACTTGTGCTGAAGTGAAAAGTGGTGGTGAAGGGAGAGAGGGAGAGGTCAGTGCTGCAGGTGGAAGCAGCAGACTCCTCCCTGTGGGCAGGGCTGGTGGTGACAGTGGACTCATGATCTCCACCACCAGCACTGGATGCTTTGAGATCAGTGGTGCTGATCATCATCATCATCATCATGGTGTGGGGGGTGGAGGTGGTGAGACTGCTGGTGCTGGTGCTGCTCCTCCTCCTCCTGTAAGAAGGAGAGGTGCAGGAGGACTGCAGCTCCCTCCTCTGCCTCCTGGCCATGATAACATGGAAGTGGTTCTTGACAGCATTGTCTGTTCTGCCTGGGAAGAGCCTGGCAATGAGAGCCCATTTGTTGCCATACAGCCTGTGGGCAGCCAGCAGCCTCTCCTCCTCCTCCTCCCCAAATGACCTCCTGTTGATCCTTGGGTCCAGCTGGTTGAACCACCTCAGCCTACAGCTCTTCCCTGTAATGTTTGGTGTTACAACCAAAAATATTTTTTTAAAAAAAAAAAACTAATTATATGCAGCAAAATAATAATAATAATAATAACAACAACAAAAAAAAAAAAAAAAAAAAAAAGTTACCTGATCTTCCTTGTAGTTTCTCAGCAATGAGGTTCCAGTTTTGGGGGCCATACTGGGACACAAGCTCTTTAAGCTTTGCATCCTCAGCAGGTCTCCAATGGCCCCTTGCACACAGCTTTTGGGGGCCATCTCCATGGCTGCTTCCCCCAGAAGCTGCTTCTCCCTCCAATGGCTGCTGCTGCTGCTGCTGCTCCATGGAAAAGCTCATCCCACTGCTTCTGCACTCTACATCTCCATTGGAAAGCCCAAAACCCCCATGAAATGGTGGTGGTGGTGGTAAAAAAGGTGGTGTGAAGAAGCCCATTTCTGCTGGAGACTTAACCTGCTGAGGACCCATATTTTTTTATATATTAAAAAAAAAAAAGAAGGGCTTTTATGGGTTTGCTCAGTTTGAAAGGTGTTACAGAAAAATGGAGGGATTTTTTCTTCTCTTTTTCTTTTTCTTCTTCTTCTTCTTCTTCTTCTCTTTCTTTTTTACTATGCCATTGACAAAAAAAAAAAAAGGAGGAAAGAAAACAGAGCTTTTTAGAAACAGGGTTTGAGGAGGGGGAGGACACCAATGAAGCAGCTGTTCCCAAGAAGAAGAACAAGAAATAAAAAAACAAAAACAAGGGAAGCAGAGGAGAGGGAATGGTCTCTCTCTCTCTCTCTCTCTCTCTCTCTCTCTCTCTCAATATGTGTTACTCTTACTTTGAGAGAGTTGGAGGAGGGAGCCACTCGTGTGGGTTTGGGAGTGCTCAATGCAGAGAACAAGAGAGAGAGAAAGAGAATGGTGGGGGGATTTTAATAGCAGAGGAGAGAGAGAGAGAGAGAGAGAGAGAGAGAGAGAGAGAGAGAGAGAGGTTTTGGTTGTGTTGTGTTGTGTTGTGTTGTGTATCTCACCACCTTGACATATCCACCAGAGCTCTCTTTGTCTCTTCTTCGTAGTTTGTAAAAAAAAATTGAACCCCATTACACCTCCCACTCTGCTTTAGTAATTTGGCTGTTGAGAGCAAGGAAAAGATGAGTTATTATGATAGGGGGTAAGGGCAGGGAGAGGAGGCAAAATTGAAAATATAACAAAATTGGGTAACATGTGTAGGTAAGTTTATAAACTATACATAGCACAGCTCTACAGCAGCTACATGATTGTGTATTGATTCTGTAGACTTTAATCATAATTTTAAATGATCAAGCTCTTCAAAAGAGAGCAACTGATTCACTTCAAATAAATAAATACACAGCACCCATAAACTTTGACTGTGATTCGATTCAATTCAACCACCACCGCGAGGCAAAATGCTTACCCTTTTAAATTTAAAAATAATTCACATATGAAAAATTATTAGCTATTAGAAGTAACGTGTATGCTAGCTATTGATATCTCACTTGAATCATAAATGATTAACCCACATTGTAGGATAGAAATAGAGCTGATATTGTCGACTACTATAAATGTTTCTTAGAGCTGATAATGTCGACTACTAGCATAGTTAGTAAAAATATTATTTTTTATAACAGTTCTATCTTATGTGCATTCTAACCATATGAGTAATTAATGTGAACATAGTTAGTTTGAAAATAATAATAAATTGTTAAAAATTAGCTTCTTTTCTATCTCCACCACACTCTGATCAAGTTCCTCTTTCCATGAGCAATTTTAGCACATGCTGATCTACTTTAGTATATATAATAATAAGCATAAATTATAAATTAAATAACTCTTCATTTACATGGCAATCTATAGATATATTAAAAGTTAGGTTTTATTATAGCCACGTGTCGACTTCTTAGCACCCCCCTCCTTCGATCCCTTCGCGAGCGCGCGAGGAGCGCGGGTTGTTCTATAATGATCATTTACATGCATTCAACTAAGTGTGTANAAAGTTAGGTTTTACTGTAACCACGTGTCGACTTCTTAGCACCCCTCTTCTTCGATCCTTTCACAAGCGCGCGAGGAGCACGGGTTGTTCTATAATGATCATTTACATGTATTCAACTAAGTGTATATATATATATATACTAATTTAAATACATCTACTTTATAAATAAAAAGTTACATATTGTTACTTTGTTAGTGTTACTATATTTTTAATCTGATCATCGTGAAATTTTGATTAGAAAAAAAAATTATTGCCAAAAAATAACAATCGAAATATTATATTGAAAACAGAAAAAAAAAAAAAAAATGTGGTGAAAGTTAACTCGGTAATTCGATAATAACTTATAAGTTCGGAATTGAACTACGAAACTACTAATATTTTTCATACACTATAAAATTTATCACATCAAATGGATTCTAAAATACATAAAGCATTTCTTAAATTGCTAGTAATAGTGCAAATTATAAGATTAGAGATAGAAACTAATTAGGGTAAACATATTACTTGAGAACTCAAAAGATCACAACTGCTGTCCAAAAGCAACCAAAATGCCATGATACCCATGTTTCCATTTTTAGCAACTAATAATTCCCCTCAGTATAATTCAAAGGAAAAGGAATTGTACATACAAATGTGAAAAAGAAAAAGAAAAAGAAAAGGTAAAAAAAGAAAAAGAATGAAACAAAAATAATAACAATAACTAATTTATGAAGGAAATGTGTGTGTGTACAAAATTGTTTGAATGTGAGTGTCAGGGGAACCGCCATGCAACTTGTTCCCCCTTTTCCCTTCTATTTTACATATCACACTTCTATGTAACACTGACATGTGGGGCCCACTCATTTAAATTTAAAAATAATAACATAAAATGCATGGGGAGACCCTAAAAAAAGAATATTATAATAAAAAATATAGATTTCTTAATTTTCTTTCATAATGCTTAGTTGTTATAACTAGTGAAAAAAAAAAAAAAACCGACCCTCCCTAAAGCAAGTGACAAAGAGCTTAATAGTTGGTACCTGATGTCCCAAGTTCTAATCCTAGTTGATTCACATTTTCAGCTAAGTTTATTTCTAAATAAAATAAACGAAGCCGGCAGCATGCTATCTATCTCTCAAAAAAAAAAAACTAGTGAAAAAATAATTTTTTATATTTTAAAATTATATAAAATTATATGTAAGGTATTTCGATAAAGTTAAGAGGATATCGTCGCTAAAATTAAAAAGCCTAGGACTCTGTTTGCTAAAGTACTTATTTCTAGGGTTCAAAAATGCATCACGAATGAAATTATATTCTAATGGGTGAAATATTTTCACTAATTATATGTGACTAATAGTTAACACCTCACCTATGGCTATTGGATGGATAAGATATAAGATGTACGGGTGTACGAATAGTATTTTTTTTTATTAGAAAATTTTTAGAAAGAAAAGAATAAAAAATAAAAAATAAAAAAATCTCCTACTCATTGCCGCGTATCTCCACGTCAGATATGGAGAGGTGATGATGATGATCACAAAACGACAAAACCGAACTGATTCGGGGAAAAACCAAAACAAAAAAGAGTGAGAGAAAAAAAAAAAGAAAAAGGAGGGAGGGGGTGGGGTCCACTCAGCTTTAACGTTCGTGCGGTGGCACGTGCGGAGACGAGACACCCCGTCACCGCCGCTCCGTGACGGAAACCGTTTGGTAACGCCAATTACGTTACGGCTCCTTCCCGCTTTTTGTCCGCATGCGAGAATACCGTTTCGGCCTCTCTTTTCTTTTTTTTTTTTTCCTTTTTTTTAAAAAAATTTGGGGATTCGTACGGGAATCGCACGTGGGGTTGCAGGGACACGTGTACGGTGGGGACTGGAGTGATCAGGAGCCGTAACGGTGGGGGCGGAGGGGGAGGGGGCAGAGGGAAAAAGAATTTGTACATTCGAAAACAAATATAAATTTTATATTTTTTTATTTTAAAATTTATAAAAAGGATTAATTTCATATCGGTCCCGACAAATATGATAAATTACTAATATATTCCTGCAAAGTTCAACTTTCATAAGTTATCTCTACAAAAATCCTAATATATTCAAATATGCCCCTCTACTTAGGATCTATTACAGAACTGTTTATTTTTAACAGTAGGTTCGTGAAATGACATTTTTATCCTCATAAATATATCCCTCCAAAAGCCCTCTCAATTTTTTCTCTTTTTCTCTTTCTCTTCTTTCTCGGGCTGCGGGATTGAGCAGCGGCAGCGGCGACGACGTCGCGGAGCTTGTCGGAGTTGCGGCCGACGAGGATGAGACTGAGGCCCGCAGCGGCGAGGCGAAAGGCGAAGGTGGAGCCAATTCGGAAGCGCTTGTGACGACGGCCCACACGAACACAACAATCGGATCATCGACGACGACGACGACGAAGAAGAAGGAGGAGGTGAAAAAGGAGGATACGAAGAAGAAATGGAAAAAGAAGAAAAAGCAGGACGAGACTGAGGGCCGCAGCGGCGAGGGAAAAGGCAAAAGTGCAGCCTATTCGTAAGCGCTTGTGACGACGGCCCACGTGAACACAACAATCGGATCATCGACGACGACAACAACGAAGAAGTAGATAGAGGAGAAAAGGATGAGGAAAAGGAAGAAGAAGAAGAAGCAGGGGAAGAAAAGAAAGAGGAAGAAGAAGAATGGCAAAATTATCAATTCACATTATAATTAATCCTGGTTAAGTATTTTAACTGTAGTTAACTAGATTTCTCTAACAAATCCTAACGGCAGGTACATATCTGAATACATTAAGACTTTTGAAGGAATAACTTATGAAAGTTGAATTTTATAGGAATATATCTGCTATTGCAGGGACCTGTATGAAATTAATCTTTATAAAAATTTAATAATATTTTTTAATTTTATAAATTTATTTTGAATTTTTTAAGTGGTCAAATACTCCTATTCTCTTTCTCTTTGTTATATTTTTTTTCCCATTTTCTCCCACTTCCTTCCTACTCGTACCGTCGTACGTCATCGCTACTCTCCTCCCCAACCTCGTGAACGGGCGAAAGGACAATGACAAAATTTGACTCGCTTGTGACCACAGCATGCAGTAGTAGTTCTCGACGTTCTCCGATGAGATCGCCACAGTAAAGATGAGAGTGGCGTTGCTCGGAGCATCGCCGAAGATAAAGGCGGAGTTAGCGAAGGAGAAAGGCGATGATCGTTGGTCGAGAATGTTCCTAAAGCAAGTTCGTTAGCAGGTTCGCAGTATGGCCCTCAATACCATACCAGCCAACGGGCAAAAGGACAATGACAAAATTTGACTCGCTTGTGACCACAGCATGCAGTAGTAGTTCTCGACGTTCTTCGATGAGATCGCCGCAGTAAAGATGAGAGTGGCGTTGCTCGGAGCATTGCCAAAGATAAAGACGGAGTTAGCGAAGGAGAAAGGCGATGATCATTGGTCGAGAATGCTCCTATAGTAAGTTCGTTAGCAGGTTCGCAGTATGGCCCTCGATACCATACCAGCCCTAAATCTAAGCCCAACCACCCCCCCCCC
>NC_033634.1:4019561-4073739 GCF_001540865.1 Ananas comosus | reverse complement strand
TCTCTCTCTCTCTCTCTCTCTCTCTCTCTCTCTCTATTACATTAATTAACTAATCCTAGAATTCCATTTCTTTTACTTAGTTCAAAGTAGGTAATTTATTAATTAATTTTCCTCTAACAAACCATTTAATTTAAAATACCCATTATTTTATCTAATTTACATACTAATTAAACTCCCATAATCCCATTACCAAGAATCTATACTTTCTATACCCTCCACTCAATTCGACAAAACTTGCAATCAATTTTTTGAAACTAGTGAAAGGGTGCATCTCTCAATAAAATTTAAAAAACCTAATTAATTAACAACTTAATTAATTACTAAGCTCATGCATGGTCACAACATAAAAAAAAAAAAGACCATGCCTACTCTTCTATCAATGTAATCACAGGTACCTAAACTCACTCACGGGTTCTTAAGGTGTTAATTAAACATTAAATATGATCTCTTAACACACACAATTTTTTAAAAAAAAAAAAAAATCATACTAATCCATTTCCTCCTAATCTCATTTGAATACTCATTACATCTCTATCGCGCTGCACAATATATGTTTCTACTCAACAACACTTCTTGGGTCCTAATTTTTCACGTCGATTCGCGAAATAGTCGGCGGCCGGTCCCTATCGCCACAGTCGATCGGTCCGTGCTGCATCCACTGATACCGACGTTTTCGCGATCGGGCTGATGAGTTGAATATTCTGCGTGACACAAACTTTTGATTAATGGGACCATTAGAAGGGCCTAATTAGTTAGTCATTTGGTTTAACTAACTCTTTTAAAACAAAATCATTTAGATTCTCTTCTTTTGTTTGGAAGTATAAAGATTTAACTTGGATTTTTTTTTTTTTTTTTTGCCACCTTACGTGAGACAAGAGGCTTTTTGGTGGTAATTAATAATTTGATTATATGTTGAATATGTATATATAAAAAAAATATTACCCTTCTCAACTAGCTTAAAGTTTAAAGAATAATGATTATTTTATACTAGTAAAATGTAAGAGTAGTCCACATATTATTGCAATAATACAACATAGTGCATGTATTTTTTTTTGTCTAAGTGCTCGTCGCATATGTTATACTTTAGTCTCAGATCTGCTAAAACAAATTAGTTTGAGTAATGTAAAATGACACGTTTATCTTGTTTAAAGTAGACTAAAATAAAATGAATCGTTTCAAATGTGAAAAAGAATAAAATTGTTACTTTAATTTATAAGAGAAACTAGAGCTTGTTTGTTAGCTATTTTACTTTTTTGCCAAATAAATTCTAGGTAAGTGGATATATCGACCAATGGACTTTTCAATTTTTATCATCCTCATCGGGTGAGTCCGCGCACGACTTTTTCAACAAAAAGTCAACGAAGTAAAAGAAAATTTTCTTTTAAATCTTTATTTTTTGATTGTGAAATAAATATCTTGCATGTACAATTACAAGTGATTCACCATCTAATATTACACTCTTTTTATACTATAATTTTATTTTAAAAAAAAACAAAATAGCTACGATCGATGCCGAGTAAGACCTAGTTTTTTTTTTTATTTTGCTTTGTTTTGCTTTATAATTAAAAATAAAATGGTGTAATATATGCAAAAGTTGTTACGTGTTGAAGCAAAGCTATTCAGAACTAAATGAAAATATTGGGATAGGACAAGCTATATTCTTATATTTTTACCATTTTTTTTCCAGTAAAAACATATAATTCTTACCTGAAACTATAAACCATTTTGAATAGATCACTACTAAATCTTTCAAACTTTTAATTTTATTATCTGATCTTTTAATTTATTTGATTTGAATTCGTCAACAATATTTGACTTTTAAAAATTTAAATTAATTATTTATTTTAATGAATTAATTAGTTGCAAGAATTATGTAATAACATATTTGAATTTTAAAGTCAAAGTGTCAACTCAAAATTGTTCAGAGTTCAAATAAGTTATTATTTACCTTTTTACCTTTGTTTTTTCAATAAATTCGTTGATGCATGAACTCGCCAACGAAATTGCGATTATCTCGTATCCAGCGCCGCATTCACGCATTAATTGTTCATTTGTTGAATTGTAACTTTTTATTGTAAATTTCTTTAATATAATATTCGGCGCCGACTATTATGTTACCATTATTATATTATTAATTGAAGAATTTTGATGTGATCTGATTGATGACTTTTGATTCAAAGAAAATAATAATGTATAAAATTTGTTTGCAAAATATTAGTAGATACATCAAACAATTATCATGGCCCAAAATTATTTTTTTAGCGAAAAAATAATTGCCCAAATATTTTATTTTTAAAAATTAAATTTTGCCATATGAGCGATCAATGTTTTTCGATCAATCAAATTGCTCAGCTAAATCTTTGCAGCAGATGTCTCCTAATCATTCGTTATCGCGTGATTTTTACGTCGGTTGAAACCGAATGATTTTTAGTAGTAATTTTGTATTATTCTGCCTAATTTAACATAGATAGCCTCTTCCTAAATATTTTAAGCTTTTCTTAGGAATTGTTTGGTTGCATATAACTACAACTGTATTTTAGTGTTAACCACAAGCAGATTCAAATTTGGTATTTGGTATTTGGTTACATGCAGTTGAATTCAACAGCTACAGTTGGAACTATATGTTGAGGCACAACTATATCATTTAGAACTACGTCCAAATTGGTCGTAGTTCCAGCTACAGCAATTGAAAAAAAAAACTTTTAAGCAAAAGATAAACTTACCTTCTTATATATATATATATATATATAGAACTAGGCTACTATGCTATTAATAGCACCAAGTCACTGGTGCTACCAAGTTTTTGGCCATTGCATTAAGAGATGTGCGGTTAGGATGATGTGGGCCCCCTAGGGTTGAGTGGGTGGTTGGTTGAATAATATGATCTAACGGGTGAAAATGATCACAAGGGTAGATTTAACGGCGGAAAACTTGGTAGCACCAAGTGCTTTGTGCTATTAATAGCATAGTAGCCAGACTCTATATATATATATATATATATATATATATATATATATATNATTACCATGACTCTTTGTACCAGTAACCTGTGTTAATAAAATGGGCCTAATAACTAATCCAACCCAATAACTTATCTATGCTCTTGATTCAGCTCAATGGCCCAGCCCAGTTGCCCTAATTATTCCTATTATTAACTAAACAATATCTACATACATTATGTAGAATGGTTTTAAATGAATATAAGGGGTAGTTCGATTCGATGTAATTAGAAATACCCCGTAATTAAAAATACATACAGTTGAAAATATAGCAGTTATAACTATATACATTTTGTTTAGTTGGATGTAATCTCATCACCGCATATATAAAGTTATAAAATTTAAAAATGCACTTGTCGACTGCACCCAACCAAACAAATTATTCATAATTGCAGTACTTTCTATTACATCCAACTAAACAAAATGTATATAGTTATAACTGCTATATTTTCAACTGTATGTATTTTTAATTACGGGGTATTTCTAATTACATCGAATCGAACTACCCCTTATATTCATTTAAAACCATTCTACATAATGTATGTAGATATTGTTTAGTTAATAATAGGAATAATTAGGGCAACTGGGCTGGGCCATTGAGCTGAATCAAGAGCATAGATAAGTTATTGGGTTGGATTAGTTATTAGGCCCATTTTATTAACACAGGTTACTGGTACAAAGAGTCATGGTAATTTAAGAGAAATTTAAATGTCAATTATTTTTAGACCCTTTAATTCAAGAAGAAAATAATTTTCAAAAAAAGTGAAAGAATATGCCTTCTCTTTTTAGTTATACAATAAATAGATTTAAAAATTGTTCAATAGACTATCGATTTTGATGGTACTTTTTTATCTATTTTTGGAGTTGCAAAGTAGATAGACATTGAGATTTTTTTTAAAAAAGTGATATACTAACTTGTTTTAGTAAAGTTTTACAAGTTAATTTGCTAATTATCCCAAAAACACTAACATTTCTCTACAATAGAGTCAAAGCAAGAAATTTTAATTTTAGTTTTGCCTTTTGAGGTCGAAAAACTCATTATAGCTACATGCCATAACAAAAGTTAACTAATCTCGAATGAAAAAGCTATTTTAGAAGGCAAACTAATATATATTACAACCATCCTTAACCACTACTCAGATGTTTATTTGCAGATGAAGTGATTTGCTTCAAGAACTTCAAAATAAATTTGGATACATCGCATGACTAAAATAGTTTACTAATATCCAAATTTAACAGAACATATTATATTACCTGACAAAATATTTTGTTAGAAACTTTGAAAATGCCGAAATTAATTTTCAGTTATATGTGACAGCTATAAATGTATGTGATCTATCCAGCAAAGCAAAAGGCAATTTAAACCTGAATTCAAGTTGAGGATCATGAGATGTTAAATCGCACAAAAACAAGCATGAGATAATGTATATTTCTTAGCTCAAGTAAGTGTTAAATAAAGATAAACACTGTACTAGCTTAAACTTCGACATACTGAACAAGCATTGATGAGTTGGACAAGCAAAATTGTTCCTCATCAACAGATCAAAAATGTCTACCTGAAGCAAGATAAAACAATTGCAAGAGATCGATTTAAAGAGCTTTTTATGCAACTGGTGATAAATATTCGACAGGAAATTAGCGCGCAAACACAAAGTCAGAACAGCTTTAAACATATTCCATTCTTTATCAGCATGAAGTATCAAAGTGGCCGCAGAATCCAAAATCTAATGGCTACAGTCTGGAACCAAAATCTGACATAAATTAGTACGAACTGGAAAGAGCTGCATACACAAAAGTCGACAGGAAGAGGTTTGTACTAAGGTTTTTCGATCAATAGACAGTGAACATCCCCAAAAGATGGCACCAGCATCTGTTACAGCAGAAAGGAATTACCTCAAGAAACAAGAGCTGAAGGTCAATGTCTCGATGACAATGCGACCACGAAGCTGAAGGGATAGGAACTAACCAAAATCTGATTGGTGCAGTCACTTCAGAAAAGGAAGTATGCAGAAGATGATAAATTGCGATTTTGAAAGCAGGTAGATACGAGTGAGAGATCTCTAAAGAATCTTGACAGATATCGCTGTCAAGAACAAATAAAAGATAAAAGAAGTCAAAATATCACATACCCGATTGTAGTGAAGTACATACATGTGAAATTTCATATGAGTATCCTAATAGGGCAAACGATAAACAGTACAATTTTTTTTTTTCTCGAACTAGATCAACAGCTATGTTGGAACAACTTTGATGATGATGATGACGACGACGATGATGATAACGTCTAAGACAACGACAAATATTATACCTTCCATGATTGTAATCATATAATAACTAAAATAATGGAGGATCTTGTTAAATATTATTATAGTCTAAAATTACAGTGTATAAAATCGAAGGGTCTGATCTATCTAAATGGTGCTCTGTGCCTGATTCGGTGGAAATAGAACTTTTGCAGTGCATACTTCACATCAGACATTGTACATAATTTTGTTATACACAATGATAAAGACGCAATTTTCACGCCAAACAGTAATAAGACCATTGCAGACCATATTTTTTCTTGTTATTGTAGCTTGAGGGTGACGATACATTGAAAATGATGCTGTTGGTATAATCTTATATGTATAGAAAGAGAGAGAAAAATAGAGAGAGTTGAATAATTCTAGAAGTAAGCAAAGCCATTTTACTTCCTCGTCGTTTCCAGAAATGGGGCATCAGAATCGACGATCAGAACTGTTAAATATGATGTAGGGTATCTGAACTTTCTAGGTTGCGAATTTCATAATTTCTTAATATCATTTGCCTAGTCTTCATGTTATTCAAACATTGACATTTTTTTAATGGCTAATATAAGATGAATTTGACACCACCTGATCAATAGGCAAATTATATTGTAAAATTGGGAAATTTGGTTTATAGGAAGTTCAAATAGGCTAGATTATGTGTAACGGCACATATCGTCAATTTGGATGTCCTATTGCTGTAAACAACGTGCCAGTAGCCCTCACGCTACAATAACAAGAAAATGCACTGTGCAAGATGGGCAATCACTGGCAGCATGTATAGCATGAAATGATGAAAAGAAATCCTCCGAATAAGAAATGTAAGTTCATCCTCAATCACTAGCAATTCAAAGCTGTTACTTCATACAAGTTTCAAAAGAAGTCATCCTACTTACAAACAGAAAAAAAAAATTAATCCTAACAAAACTCAAATATTATTTTCCTCACCTAAATAAGGAAGAAGATATAAATATCAGACCTTAAACTTTCCAAAGCTGCACCAACCCTTCTCCATCCACATTGCCAATCACACAGTAGAGTCACCACTTCAAAAGCTAACCGGAGTAAAGGCTATAGACAGTAACTTCTTTCTCTACTATTTACAAGCGTCATCTCCCAAGCAATTAAACAGATCCTGAGACGCCCGATTATTTGCCCCAAAAGCATTTTTATAAAAAGCATTAGCAAGCTCTGCACCATCTGTCATAAAGCGCTTCCCCATCGAAGCGATAAGATAATAGCACGGCCACAAAACCCTTATTCACAACCATTTAGCACATACAGGCCAAGATATATTGAAAACCACCAAAGGGCCCACACATGCCTTCTTATGAGCTCTCCCGAAAAGACTGAGAACGAGAAAATGCCGCTGGGTTTGAGAGCAAGACGTGAGCATTATCTGAAGTCTGACCTTTGCTTTCAACCTTAGATTGGAAGGGCTTAAATATACCCTTATTGTTAGGTTTAATTCCAAGAGTAGACCAAATCGAACTCTTTGCCGCCTCATCTGGGTCGTCGATTCTGAGAGTTTTCGGAACCCACAATGATTTTTCCATTTTCTCCTCACCTTGCAAGCTAGAGTCTCTCGAATGCTTTCCTAAGGTTGGCGATCCATTTCCTGAACAATTACTATTGCTTGTGGAGGATGAAGGTGAAACACCACCATTAGATCCAACCCATGGCATGGACCATGGCCCATTGGGCCAACCAGATAGGCAGGCCCAAAAAGAAGCTGGCACAAGAGGGAAAGGGATGGTGGATGCACAGAAGCCGGGGGGAGGCATCACAGGAGGAGGGGCCCACGCAGTTGGGCCTGGATTGCCATTCTCTGGTCCACAAGCAACATTGGTATATCCTGGACCCCAAGGGTAGATAAAAGGAGGTCCAAGGTAACACGGAGGGAGAGTAAATCCGTTACAGTAGCCCTGCATGCCATTTTGTTCATTGTGAAAAGCACTTTTAGTTGGTCCATTTTCGGCAATATTTGTAGCTGTCACAGAGGAAGCACATGATGGCTCCTCCCGGTTTTCATCAGTATTATTATTCTTCCCCTGTTCTCCAATATTAAGAACAGATGCCATGGACTCACAAAGCGGCATTTCAGGCCCGAACTGTAGTACAGTTCCATTACCTTTGACAGGCCTCACAGGGACAGCGGGACCGCATTGAAGAGTCTGGTGATGGACCAAATCAGGTCCATCAGATTGCACCATAATGTGACGATAATGAGAAGAAGAGTGTTTGTTCTTACGCCTCCCTGCACCCACAGGGACGTTCCGCATGGTTCCGCCAGCAGTCCAATACCTCTGGCAATTCTTGCAAAAGTGTCGGGGTTGGTTGACGTTGTAGTTGTTGTAGTAACAGAACTTGGTATCCATACTGTTGCAACGAGGGCAAGGGAGAACCTTGTCAGGCTTCTTGAGGACCTTCTCTTGGCCCGGATCATCACCTTCAGTCTTAACTTGCTCTTTCGAATTTTCTGTTGATTTACTGTCTTCAGAGTTTGCTCGGTGGCCATCTTCATTGACGTTGCTCGGACCTGAAGAGTTGTCATGCTCAGTGTGGCTTATCACCTCTGGTCCATCTTGTTTCACATCATTGATTTCTGTATTTTCTACTTCTTTGCTGATAACCTGAAACGATATCAAGATGATTCAGTTTTGGATGAAAGACAACATAGCTTATCTCAAAAATCTGCTTTAGACATAAAGGTCAAGGAAATCTGTCCGAAGAAGCATTAACAAATTTTCTACTAGAGTCACCAACAACTTCCGACTGCAACTAGAAGCAGAAGATTCAACTTAGAGCATCTCCTTTTGGGGCTCAGAATCTTATTCTAGATTTACACATAGCTAAAGCTCCAATTTTATCTGTCAAATGCGTAGCTTCTACTACTCCAAAAGAAAAGCTGTTCTAAGACAGGTCAAATAAGAAAAAAAGACAGCATACTTTGAGTCCCTGGTCAAAAAGTTGTCCTGTATTATGTATTTAATGACAATGACAGCATAAGCTTTATGGACTAAAACATGGACTAATCAATAAAGAAGATAGCTACCACCAAAAGCATTGTGTAAACCACAAACAAAAGACCTAAAAGAATTTTAAAGGCGCATCCAATATGCTTTCCCTGTAAGCAACAGTAGCTTTGAAAGAGATCGTCTTTTTCAAAATTAACCTCATTTAAACAGTTCTTTTGCAAAATAGCCATTAATTTTTTTTTTGCTCAGTTGAATGTTACTCCACAAGTAAAAGCAGAGCCACTTCAGAGTTGCACAATACATGGTCACAAATCACATCCTTTTTAATCATGTTTAAACAAACAAAATTGTTAAGCTTGGTTAATCAACCAGTGTGTTCAACAATCTCAAGATAATAGAAGGTACACAAATAGCAGAATATAGTAATCCGACCAAGTTTCCAACTGAAATGGTTAACACAGTAATCAAATGACCATTTCTCCACAGGTAAAAGGAAAGAGGACATGGTATTAACTTGGCTTCATTTTTTTTGTTCGGTTGAAAGGCCTTATGGGAGGCCCCTATTAATTTCAAAGACAATATTTGGTTAACAAAACTTCTTATAAATAAATCTCTATAATTCTCGGAGACGCCTTTGCAATGAATCGGGTGTAATTAGCTTCTACAATACAAGAACATGGAAAATGTTTCCCAGACATCATAATCTCTTCTAACATATCAAAGATCCCTAGAAAGATAAGGGCTGCAGCAAATATGTCATGAAATTTATTTCTGGTCTACAAGAAAAAAAAAATCTATATTTTACATAGTAAAATACCAAATTCATCATTAAGTCTAAGGAGTACAGATACCAAAACACTAATAAGTACAAAAATAATTTTGAAAAAAAAAACAACAACAACAACAACAATCTAAACACACTAACCAAGATTAAGAGGGTGCTGTTCCCGAATTAGGGTTTAGGATTTTTCACACTAAAGATGACCCCAGAAAAAGGTAAATAATTAACAAGGTTTGAACTTTCTGGTTAATTAAATGCCAAAAATCAAACCCCAGAAACTTTAGCATATAGAAAGTAGCATATAAAGAAGCATATTCCCACAGTCCCAAAAGCCGCAAAACGAATTATAATCTACTCAATACTAACCCAAATGGCAAAATTAGTAGGCCAAAAAGGTGAAAAAGCTGATGAAAATTATCAAAAGCATGTTAATTTCATCGTCCAAATCACCAACATCGCAAATAATATTAAGCTTTCATAGCCTTAACCCTAAAACATAAGCACCATCCATCAGAATCGACGACAAAACCCTAATTAGCTCCTCAAATCGGATCACTAGATCCCACCTACGACGTTACCCGCATCAAGCAAGAGATCAAACTCCACAAAACAGGATTGGGGCAACCGATCCCTATCTCAGAGCTATTCACGCCAAAAACCAAAACCACAGAAGCGGGGAAGGGGTTTCGCTTCTCCTCACCTTATCCACTTCCGGCGACTCCTCCGGCGGCTCCACCTCGTCGGACGCCGCCGCCGCCGGAGTTGGCATAGGCGGCGGCGCCACCGCCGCTATGGTGCGGCCGAAGAGCTTGATCGCGGGGTCCCGGAGCTCAGCCATGACTCCGCCGCACGATCGCGTTTCCAAACCCCAGGGGGAAACGTATCGCATGTTCCCTTTGCGCGAGAGAGAGAAAGAGAGAGAGAGAGAGAGAGAGAGAGAGGATGAAATATGAGAGAGAGAGAGAGAGAGAGAGAGAGAGAGGATGAAATATGAGAGAGAGAGAGAGAGAGAGAGAGAGAGAGAATGAAATATGAGAGAGAGAAAGAGAGAGAGAGAGAAATGGGTGGTGGATATGTAAATATATAAAACTTCGAGGGTGTAAATGGGAAAAGAGCCTGGGGCTGGGGGTGACCGGGAGATGCCGGTGGAGGGTGACGAGGACGACAGGTGGCGTCCGAGTCAGCGCGGGAAAGGATTCTGAGCCACGAGTTTTCGTGGCTGGGAATGGACGAGGTGACGTCAGCGTGCGAGGGGTTTAAACTTTACGGCCGCTTTGTTTCGCGTTACATAACTACATATATAAATTTTCTAAATCATATTACTTTACAAAATTCAGTAATATATTAATAATAAAGTATAATACATCCTAAAATAGCATATAATTTATACTCATTTTATTTCTTAGTCATTAATATTTTATTTATCGCATTAATTTTTTTTATTAAAATTTTTTTAATATTTTATAACCTCTTGGAGGAAGGATGTTATAAAAAATATTTTTTAAAAATTAAAAATTAAAAAGGTACCACCAATACACTGTGCCTTTTGTAAGGGAGAACAAGTAAAGTTATATAAAAATAAAAAGAATAAAAAGTGGGGAAAGCTCGTATACGAAGTACCTTTTGGACTTTTATCTTGTATTTATTTTATTTTTTTTATTTTTTATTTTTAAATTAATATTTAAAGAGCTTTTGTATAAAAAAAATAAATATATATATTTAGAACATTTATTATATTGTAAAAGTTGATTTCTAATATCAAGAATAGAGAAGGATTTATTGTATGATATGTAAAAAATTGGTTTTCAAAAGTTATCCATCCTATGCTGTTGCTAAGAATCCAATTAAAGTAAATAAAAAGGATTAATGGTTGAGTTGCAATTTAAGATCTAATAGCTATAAGATTGTTTAGTTGCATGTAATTGTAATTGTGCTATAATTTTAATTGCATAAGATCTTTGATTTTGATGTATCTAAATCAAACTACTAAAATTGAAACTGTTATAATTAAAATTGCATAAGGAGGCTCAACCGTAATAGTTGAAACTATGTCCAAAATAGTTGTAGTTTCATTGCATAAGGAGACTCAACCGTAATAGTTGAAACTACGTAAAAAATGGTTGTAGTTTCGACTATAATAGTAGGAGGGATTAACTTTAAACAAGAGATAAGCTCGCTTGCCTTAATCATCTTTCAAACAAAAAAAAAAAGAAAGAAAAAAAATTCTTCCGCTTTGAGATAATATCACCATCCCGAGGCCCAGATATAAAGTGATAATTTTATAAACACAATTTTTAACTGCATGAGTTTGACAAATTTGTTATAACTACAATAATTTTAAATAAGGATTAAAGTATCCATCGACACCGGCCATATCTACCATAGCGTATCGTGCAAGTAAGATATCAGCATGATACAGTTCTCGTGCCGATAGCAAAACTCAAAACCCTCTATTCTTGAAATTAATATTAATGTAGTTTAAAAAACTTGATAAAAATACATAATAAATAATTGGCATATTTTGCTGCTAAAAAAATAAATATTTTATATCATTACATGTCGGTATACATATATTTTTTGTGACCGACACCGCCCAACACGTACCGTGCCGTATCATGCTAGCAAGTTTCCAACACGATTCCATATCACGGCACTTAAATTATTTATTTTAAATGTATTTAACCAAATAACATATATATACACGAGTGAGGCTACTATGCTATCGGAAGCACGGAGCCTTCCGTGCTTCCAACTCGTTTTCGATGTTGCGACTTTCGAATCGTCGATCGGCTCCGTTAAACTTGATCTAGAGTATTTGAAGTATCTAGAAAATAAATTTTATGATTTTACGATATCATTTGCCTAGTGAACGAAGGGGCACAAAATCAACGGCTGAAAATAAAAATCTTACAAAATGTAATAATGTGACATTAAAATTTTAAATCAAAGATATTGATCTTGTTTTATATAGTATAAAGAATTTTCTATCAAAATTTCACGTGATTTGGATATTTCTACACCGTTAAACTTGCAAACGGCTTACTACGGCCATGAAATTTGTTGATTTTGAGCCCATTCGATCACTAGGCAAATGAAATCGAAAAATAATAAAATTTATTTTCTAGGTACTTCAAATACTCTAGATCAAGTTTAACGGAGCCAATCGACGATTCGAAAGTCGCAACATCGAAAACGAGCTAGAAGCACGGAAGACTCTGTGCTTCCGATAGCATAGTAGCATCACTCTATATACACATAGCTATTATTGTTTTTAATTGTATATTTATCTTTAATTATACTATATTTATAATTATATTCCATAAGTGATAAGTCTTATAAAACGTAAAAAAAAAGTCTTTTAAAATGTTGATCAATTGAAAATAAAGAAAAATATTAAGAAACTCCCATGTTATGAACCTATATTAATTAATAAAGTCATATCTATATCTATACATTATTTCTCATAACTTTGCAACATGGCAATTCCTCCTTCACCCTTGCCTTCTCCCCTCTTTTCACTCCATGGTGCTTTGTCTTCCCATCTCCCATCTCCACCCGATGTTTCGTCATCTCACTCGCTCATCATTTTCTAATTAATGCATTCATATGCCAATTGATATCTGAACAAATCACTTTCATAAGAAAAAATGAGTAAAATAAAGTTTATTCATACTCTTTTTTCTCATACTATTTATATTTAGGGATAATTGTCTATATACCCTTCATACATTTTAAAATATCTGATTTACTCCTACCTGTTTTTTTCTTCTAAAGCACCCCTCATATGTTCCACCATTATTGCAAAATACCTCCGCAGTTATCTCTTGTTAAGTTAACTTGAGTTAAACGTGAGTTAAATATCTACCACAATTAAAAAAAATTAAAATACCAATTTTGCCCTTAACTTAAGAGCAAATAAGAAATGTTGGTGACGGTAAAAGAGTATATTGGAAAAGACCAAAAGTCAAAATACTTTTTGTGCCCCTGACTTTAAGGGCAAATAAGAAAGTTAGTGATGGTGGAAAGGTATATTTGAAAGGGCAAAATAGTAATTTTACAGAAATAACAGAGTTTATTAACAGATTTTAACTCTAGGGGTATATTAGAAATGGATGGGAACATAGAAATGGTATTTTCAATATTAACCTTCTAAGAGGGACAAATCGGAAAGTCGATAACTTTTTAGGAATATATAAACAATTGCCCCTTATATTTATTGATGTCTTATTGCAACTCAAAAATTTTAAAATTGTTACTTTATCAATCTTTTGTCTTTTTTATAGTATTAGCCCGTCGCAATGCGCTGGTAACTTCACCAGTTAAGAATTATTTCACTAAAATGACTCATCTAACTCTAATAAAAAATAGTAGGATTTTAAGTATTAGCACAGCAGCCCTTGTGCTCCTAACTTTCTAACCACCCATCAAGTTTGATGGATGGTTAGAATGAAAGAGGGATGAGATATTGAGAAGAAATTGGGTGTCTTAATTTCTCATCTTTAAATTTTTCTCTCAATATCCCATCCCTCTCTTATTCTAACCACCCATCAAACTTGATGGGTGATTAGAAAATTAAGAGCACAAGGGCTGCTATGCTCCTAATGGCACAGTAGCCCTACTCTCTCTCTCTCTCTCTCTCTCTATATATATATATATATATATATATATATATATAAAGAAAGAATAGGGCTACTATACTTTTATTATGAGTATAAAGTCTTTCGTACTCATAAGTTATTGTTAATGATGGAGCTTCTGAATTGACTATCTGTACTGTTAAATATGATCTAGAGTATTTAAAATTTGTAGAAAATGAAGTCATACTTTTTTGAAATTATAATAAAGCCCATCAAGTGGGCATAAAATGAATGGCCAAAATCGAACGACATTCTAAAAATGAATGATTGGATACTTCAATTTAAAATTGGAATTATTGATCTTTATTTAGATAGTGAATAAATTTTTTTATCAAAAATTCAACCGATTTCAATTCTTTTATATTGTTAAACTAGCAAGTATTCTATACCGGCCGTTTAAAATTGTCAATTTTGAGATCTTTTGATCTTAAGGTAAATAATGTTAAAAAAATTATGAAATTTAATTTCTAAAAAATTTTAAATGCTTTAAATAATGTTTAACAACAGACGATTCAGAAGTTCTATTATCGAAAACGACTTATAAATGCGAAGGCGGTCGTACTCATAAGAATATAGTAGTCAGACTCGCTCTATATATATTTATATATATGCAACATACAAAGTATGATACTATGTATAAAAATAAATAAACTATTCTTTTATTATATTTTTTTACACCCTGTTTGGTTCGGGTACAAGGGGAAGAATAAAACATTATTAACCCTTTTGTACCCAAACAAAAAAGGAAGAGGTAGGAACAACAGTTCTGATATCCTAATTTTAGGATTAGCTATTAAGGTGGGAACTGTTATTCTCTCCCTTAGATGGTTGTTCCTGAGCTTGTTCCAACCTGCCCTAGATCGGAGAGAGAGAGAGAGACGTCTTCCTCGCCATGGCCACCTTCCTCCGCCTTTCTCCACCATGGCCACCGAAGAATCCCCACCCCTGTCGCCACACGAGGATCCTCGCATGCAGCGGAGCTCTGTGCAGTGCCCCCGTCGAGGACAGTCGCAGAGGCATAGGAGGAACTGCCATAGGGAGAGAAAAGGAGAGAGAGAGCGGAATTCTCTTCTTCGTCGTCCTTTGCCATTAATGGAGAAGGAGAAGATGCAGAGGAAGAGGTACATGAGGATGAGTGGTATTTTTTGAAAATAGAGGTTTAAAATGCGGAGTATTTTTGGCATTTTAAAATATAATTACTCACTATTTTTTTATTCTTTTTAATCATATGTTTGTATTTATTTAAATTTATACTTATTTCCGAAATAAACCGTTTTTATTTGTATTTAAACCAAACCGGGTCATAAAAATCTCTTACTTTTTCTTTATTTTGTTTTAAAGGCCAAAAAATAATAATAAAAAAGGCCAATTTGCATAAAAAATTTACTTGTTTTGGGCTTTTGCAAAATCGGGCCACCTTTTTTATTTTTGCAGATTCGGTCCGCTTTTTCAGCAAACTGACCAAAATACCCTTATACCTTTTCCTCTCTCCTCTTTTTTTTTCTCTCGTTCTTTTTTTTCGTTCTCTTCCCAGAGAGCGGCGAAGGCGGAGGAGGCGGCTTGTCCGGCGCATCCTTACCCTCGTCCTCACACCCCCGCACCTTCCTCGTCTCCGACCCTGCCGAGGCCGTACCGTGACTTTTTTTTTTCTTCTCTTACTCTTCTTCACCGTTTCCGACGACGACGCCTCTCTCACCCTTCCTCGTCCTTCTCATCCTCTCTCTCTCCTTCCTTCTCTGCTGCTTCCAACGACGACGCATCTTCGCCGGCACCGACAATATGCCGGCGCATCCTTACCCTCGCATGCACACCCCTGCACCTTCTCGCCTCCGACCCTGCCGAGGCCACGTCGCGGCTCTTTTTTTTTTTCCTCTTAGACTCTCCTCCACTGTTTCCGACGACGACGCCTCTCTTGCCCTCCTCCGCCCTTCTCGTCATCTCCCTCTCCCTCCTCCTCTGCCGCCTTCGACGACGATGCATCTCGGCGCCGGCGCCGACACCGTGGAGGTCACTGCGGCGTTGCAGCCTCGGAGCGGGAGGTCCTTAGCGGCATCGTCGCCGGCGCCGTGGCCGTTGGCAGAGAGGGGTAACCAAAAAAATTATAAAAGAAGCAAGAAAAAAAAATAAAGATAAAAAATTATAGAAAAATAAGGATGAAAATGAAATTGCATCGTTAACTGAAAAAAAAATTATAAGTTTTATTACTTAAAATGTAAACTGCAGCTTTAAGATGAAAATTACACTTTTTAAACAAAAATTACACTCTTTGGGAGATATTTACACTGTTTCTCCTCTTATTGCACTATTTCAAATATAAACTATATCCATTAAGATGAAAGTTACACTCTTTAAATAAAAATTGCATTATTTCTCTTCTTGTTGCACCATTTCTCCTATTGTTATACTATTTTTTATCTTAAACTGCACTCATTTAAGAGATATTTATACTATTTCTCCTCTTGTTGCACTGTTTTTCTCTTGTTGCACTATTACTCCTCTTGTTACACTGTTTTTTCTCTTAAAGGATGCAGTTTAAGATAAAAATAGTGCAACAAGAGGAGAAACAGTATAAATATCTCTTAAAGGGATATAGTTTAAGATAAAAAATAGTGTAACAAGAAGAGAAATTGTGCAACAAGAGGAGAAATAGTGAAACTTTCGTTTAAAGAGTGTAATTTTTATCTTAGTAAGTACAGTTTCTCCTCTTGTTGCACTATTTTTATCTTAAATTTGCAATTAACGATGCAATTTTATCTTCATCATTCTTTTTATANTCTGAAAGAGTGCAATAAGAGGAGAAACAATATAAATATCTCCCAAAGAGTATAATTTTCGTTTAAAGAGTGTAATTTTTATCTTAAAACTATATTTTACATCTTAAGTAGTGCAACTTATAATTTTTTTTGCAATTAACGATGCAATTTCATCTTCATCATTCTTTTTCTATACTTTTTTATCTTTATTTTGTTTTTGCTTCTTTTATAATTTTTTTTTCACCCCTCTCCACGGCGCCGGCGACGATGCCGATAAGAACCCCCCGCTCCGAAGCTTCAGCGTCGCAGTGACCTCCACGGTGTCGGTGCCGGTGTCGGCGCCGACGAAGATGCATCGTCGTCGGATGTGGCAGAGAAGGAAGGAGAGGGAAAGGATGAGAAGAACGGGGAAGGGTGAGAGAGGCGTCGTCGTTGGAAACGGTGGAGGAGAGTTGGAGAGGAAAAAAAAAAGTGGCGGTGCGGCCTCGGCAGGGTCGGAGACGAGGAAGGTGCCGGGGTGTGCCGGCGAGTCCGCTCTCTGGGAAGAGAAAGAAAAAAAGAACAAAAGAAAAAAAAAAATAGGAGAGAGAAAGAGGTATAAGAGTATTTTAGTCAGTTTGCTGAAAAAGCAGACTGAATATGCAAAAATAAAAAAGATGGCCCGATTTTATAAAAATCCAAAATAAGCGAATTTTTTTATACAAATTGGCAATAAAAAAAAAAAAAAAAAGGCAAAAAGGAGATATTGGACACTTCTTTATTATTACCGGCCACAACCGGTGAGCCATTAGCCGCCCAAGGCTCCACGTCACGCTTTAAATTCCGCGACATAGTGGGGCCCACCTCAAAAGGCGAGGCGGAAAAGGCCCCTTTGCGTCACCGGAGCCGTTAACCTCGCTCGCCCTTTTCACGAATTTGTTCCCTAGACCCGGTTCACCACATATCTCTCTCAAATCCAAAACTTTTGAAAAATTTTACATAGGCCCTTTCCATTAGTTCTAATCTCACCACGCCACTCTAAAATTTTAAAAAATAATAATCAGAAATATCTGTGAATACTCTTACCAATAGTTATATTTTACTCCGACTGGATTTAGGCACCTGCCAATAATTACTAACTGCAATAAAGCCAGGTGATTATTTAATTATTATAATTATCTAATTTGGTAAAAAAATATGATGAGTTATAGCAGATTAGGTAAGTTCGATTTATCAAAACTTAAATTATTTTCAAAAACTTTAAATCATATTGGTTGATAATTTAAAAAATTATTTTATAATAATTATTCGATGTATAGAGAATAAAAAAAAAATTAAAAAAAAAACTTAAAGAATTTAAAATTTTTAACTTTATAAACATAGGATGGACATAGGAAAAAATATTATAGATTTATCTAATCATTTAAAATTAAAAAGAAAATGTCAATGATGAAATATAGGAGGCCGGTGCACCGTGGACCACGGTCTACGGAATAATCTCTCCTGTTATTAAACTCGCTCACCAAGAAACAAAAAGCCAAAAAAAACAGGTGGACCCCACCACTCCAACTCGGCCGACCAATCAGCGTCGAGTACTCACGTGCTCGTGGGCCCCACCGTTCCCAAACGTCGATTTAACAACAGCCACACGTGGCGCCATCGCAACGGTTTACCGGTGTGGAAAGGTACGCGCCAATAGGAACGCGGGGCGGAGGATAAGGAGGAAAAAAAAAAAAAAAGCCCATGCTTTGCACTTTTCCTTTTCACTCCACTACAAAATCATAAATTATTTTTTAATATATTTAGTACTTTAATATTTATATATTACTACGAAAATAATTATAATAATTAATAATAATATTTTGTTATTGAGCTAATAGTGATTATTATTCGTGCGCACGTTTTTAGAAAAATTAAAATAAAAAATGGGAATTTCCTGGCATTTTAGATCATTCTCTTATTTGCTTTCATTCGGAAAAGATGTAATTATTTTATTTATTTTTATAATCTATTACCCAAGTAATTCAATAGACTCTTATTCTATCTAAAGTGACTTATAATTAGCATGTTATTTTCATCTGAATATGTGCACATAATCTTATAAAACTCAATTATATAAGTTATAGTTGCATTGAATATCCAACTTAAAGAGCGCTTAATTTTCTTTAAAAAATAATGAAAAATAATACTATATAATTATATATATGATATATATATAGTATATATTATTTTATATTATATATATGTATAATATATTATATATCTATATATATTATATCGATTATTATATATATATTAAATGGTTCACTTTAAAATAATTTATAATTCCAAATTCATTGGCTGAGATTTTAATTCTAATCTTTAATTTATGATAATTAAAACCATCCATATGACATAAAAAATAAATGAACTTCTTAAGAAATATTCCTTCCCTATAATTTAATATTTCTAATTGCACTTTTTCTTGACAACACGCTTTTTAAAGCGCAGTTTATTCCTACATATCCACACGCTTTCCGTGAAGCAGTAGTCACAAATTGAGGGAACTTTCCAAGGATTTGTTATTGTCAAACTTAATTAATTACTTAATTAATTAATCAATTAATTAGTATATTAATATAACTTAATACTATAATCTATCTATACTATATAAAAAGCCTATGGAAATGATATAAGGAATCAAAAAGGAATAAAAGAATATTCCCTACGAATTTTTATAATTAATTTGTTAAAAAATATTTCAAATAAGAACAAACGGTTATGATCAATTTGTTAAAAAATAGCATTCATATCCACCTATAAATCTAATTTTACGAAGAGTTATGATTAGTTTGTTAAAAATATTTCAAATAAAAACGAACGGTCATGATCAATCTGTTAGAAAATAGCATTCCCATCCATTTATTTTACATTAAAATTTAAATTTGAGTTTAAACCGTGAATTAAATTTAATTTTTGATATCAAATTTGAATTAACAATTAAAAAATTTTAATTATAGTGGATCAAAATTAAATTTTAAATTTTGATGCCTTTTGTTTAAAATACATGCTTAAATTATAGATCATCAAAAATCAAACAATGTATAAAAATATTTAATGTATATAAAAAAATATATAATATTGCAAATATTGTTTAATAAAATATAACATATGAGTTTATAAAATATAATTTTTATTGTAAATTTTTAAATAAATATAATGCACAAATTTATATTGATTTAAACTAAATTGAAATAATTATTATGTGCATTTGTATGTACACTCAATTAGTTTCATTAATTAATGATAAATACATTGACTTCGATGATGTTATCTTACTTATGAGCTCAATATAATAGTGGACCCCAAAAAATGGGACTCTTATCCCTTCAATCTTAGCTGTTTTTCAAACAAATTGCTTGGTGATTAGGTATCAAGATGCCGACTTTTATTTAAAAAAAAAACTTCAGTGAGGAGCTTCCCAATAATATTTTATTGAAGAACTTTCGATCTACTGTTATCCGTTAATTTTACCTCCATTCGAGAGTGTATTAAAGAGAAAAATTATAACCACTTTAGATAGAGACGACATTGACACATGACAGTGAATCGAAATTCTTCAACGAGGTGTTATTGGGGAGCCAACGGCTGAAGTTTTTTTTATTTTCTGGCGTAAGATCGAGAATCTTAGCATCTGTATGAGTTTAAATTTCGAGTTTGTGTACATAACCTTTGATTTTATATCGGACAGAACTACTGGCAAAATCACGCCCAATAATTTAAATTAGTAGTTATAAAATAGTTGCTTTCAAAATAGCAAATAGTTAAGGAATCTATACGCAAATTTATCTAAAAGATTTTTTCCACACCAAAGTTCAAAATTGAGTTTAAATTGATACAACCCACGTGGTAATACGCCACGTGGAAAAACTCCCACCAACGATAACTCGACACGTGGTGTTGTGTCTACTGACGTGGCGAATAAGATCTATTTCGAAAGACCATTTCCCACCACATCTTTTGACCCTCTCTTTGCTCTCCACCGCAACTTGAAAATCCCACTAAATCAAAAAAGAAAGGAATTAATTTTATACGTGTCCCTATAAATATAATAAATAATAAATATATTTTTATAAAATTTAATTTTTATATATTATTTTTATAAAAATTCTAATAATTTTAAATATGTCATTCTAATTTATTATAATTAGAGAACAGTCAAAAAGCTATTTATATTTTTAATTTTGCCATAATAAATATGTCCCTTCAAAAATTATTATAGTATAATATAAGATGGGCAAAAATGTCAAAAATTAATTATGGTTAAATATTTAACCTCTGGTTAACTAAATTTTTCTAACAAATTCTAACAACAAGAATATATTTGAAAATATCATGACTTTTATAGAAAAAATACATAAAAATTAAAATTTATAAAAATATATTTGTCATTTGTTATATTTATATGTACCTATATGAAATTAATCCAAAAAACCAAGAAGTGGTCCCAAAATTAATTGAGTTGGATATAATTTGCCACGTGGGTCCCTCACTTTTTTGAAGATATAATAACATCCCACACTCAAAACCCTACCAACCACACAAGCCCATATAAGAATCCAAGCTCTTATGGCTGTGGTTGATCACAAGTAGTTGAGGAGAATTGAAGTGGGAAGGAACAAATAAATAAATAGATAAATAAATAAATTTATGGATTATTATTGTGCTTTTTTGATATTATAATTTGATTTCTGGCCGTCGAGTTTTTATATATAAATAAATTATGTCGAACTTTAGTCCTTGAATCTTAAGAAAAATTTTAATTTTTGTTATAAAAGAGTAATATTTATTCTGCTTAGGTTAAACTAAAATAACTTACGCGTTTTACAAAAGGAATAAGATCGATCAGTTAATAAAAAAAGATATTTTTGAGGATCAAAAATTAAATTATTCAAACGAAAAGTTCAGAAACCGAGCTGCTATATTTAGCCAAGAAGAAGAAGAAGAAGAAGAAGAAAAAATCTTGGAATGAATGGTTACAAAGTGAGCAAAGCTAGGGTTGGGAGGGATGGAGAGTTCTCCTCCTCAAGCTTCCACCAATTGTGTGGGACTCATTGATCTCTCTCTCTCTCTCTCTCTCTCTCTCTCTCTCTCTCTTCTTTTTACACACATAAAGAAGTGCTTTTGGGGAAGCAAAAGCTAAGGCCCAACATATGAAAGGGTGGGCATGTGGGGAGCCACATGTTTTGTCCATGTCTCACTAGCTTTTCTTTGTAGTTGAAGTGGCTATAGGCTTATATAGCTTTGTGTGTTTGGAAAAAGCAAGAATAGCTACAAATTGGAGTGGGATCAATGTGGAACTTGGGTGTACTTTTGAATATAAGAAGAGCTCAAAAGAAAGCAAGCATAGGTACATAGGGTGATGGGAAAAGGGGGTGTGACACTTTTTTATTTTGTTTTTAATTTTCCTTGCTTTAGAAAGTGAGAAAGGAGAGGGTTTACTTGGATCCTAGCTAGCTAGCTAGGGCATTGAACAAAGTACACTTGATCTAGTAGTACTAGGACCCAACATTCATGATTCATGAGCTTAAGTTTGGTCCTTATGTAAAGTTAGCTTCTTTTGGTAATACTAAGTGATGGCCATAAAAGGAAAGGACTTAAAAAACTAAAAAAGGAAGGGGTGTATGTTTATTTTTTTCATTTTTAAAAAAGTTTTCATATTTATGTTAGTAAAATGGGTCTAAGTTCACAATAGTTTGCTTTCTCCAATCACGTCACACCAGTTAAATGTTACGTTCGAATCTTTTGAATGGTTATACAAAATTTTTTGAAATGGTCATACTGAGAAAATCTTTAGGATTAATTTCATTCAGATCCCTACAAATAAAGTAAATAGCAAATATATTCCTACAAAATTCAACTTTCATATATTGTTCTTATAAAAGTCATAATATTTTCAAATATATCTCTACCGTTAGAATCTGTTAGAAAAATTTAGTTAATCATAGATTAAATACTTAACTCTGACTAGTTTTTAATATTTTTACTTCTCTTATATTGTATTGTTATGACTTTTGGAGGAATATATTTGTGATGGCAAAATTAAAAATATAAGCATGTCTCTAACGAAAACGATCAGAGAGACGTATTTAAAAATATTAGAACTTTTGTAAGGATAATATATGAAAGTTGAACTTTGTAGGTATATATTTGACATTCACTATATTTGTAGGAACGTGCATGAAATTAACTCGAATCTTTATTATAATAATAATACAAAAAAAAGGAAAAAATAAAAATGAAAATATTTCAGTTTAGAGAATTGGGGCTATAAGAGACCTAATTAGGCTTGGGCTTGTGGGCCCGATTGTAATCAGGCCTAGTTGCCTCGATAAGCGTGTCATCCCAAAAAGTATGGAGCAAAGCATTAAATTTCGGCCCAATTTCAGTTTTTTTTCCTTATTTTTTATGGATTTGCATTTGCATCTCAAACAACTCCGTGAGTAGAGAACCTATCTGAATTGCGGACCATTTTGAATTAGCACACGCAACAATTATTTAATTTATTTTAAATTAATAAAAATTTGCAAATTATATTTATTTAAAAATTTAAAATAAAACATTTTATAAATTTATATGTTATATTTTATTAGAAAATATCTACAATATTAAATTTAAATTTTAATATAAAATATATGGATATATTTGATATCAAAAATTAAAAAATTAATTTAATTCACAATTTAAACTCAAATTTAAATTTTAATGTAAAATGAATGGATATAAGTGTTTTTTTTAACAGATTGATCATAACCGTTTATTTTTATTTTTAATATTTTTAACCAATTGATCATACTCGTTGGTAGAATTGAAGTTATAGATAAGTATAAATTTTTTTTTTAACAAATTAGTCATAATTGTTCGTTCTTATTTGAGATAATTTTTTACAAATTGATCATAAATTTGTACATCATATTAATTCAAATATATATTCACAGTAGATATTTTTCGCTTGGCAAAAATTTGGATAAGTATATATATTTTTTTTCTATTTTAGAGATAAACAGAAATTAAAATTTGTTTTATTATATTATTTATTTTACGTACGAAGAGGAATCAATATTATTTCTCGCTCAAAGAATGGGTCTGTTGACAGACCCAAACTTAAAAGAAATACGTGCTTTTAGAATATAGTATACGACTAGTAAAATGTAGGTGTTAAAATGCACGTAAACAATTATTATAATTTATTTAAATCAATATAAATTTGTACATTATATATATCCAAAATTTTACAATAAAAATTATATTTATAAATTAATATGTTATATTTTATTAGAAAATATTTACAATATCCTACTTCTTTTTTTTATATACATCGAATATTTTTATATACTTTTTGATTTTTGATGAATCAAATTTAAATATGTGTTTTAAACTAAAAGCATCAAAATTTAATTCACATTTACTTTAAAATTTAAAATTTAATTTTGATTCACTGTAATAAAAAATTTAATTATTAATTCAAATTTGATATTAAAAATTAAATTTAATTCATAATTTAAACTCAAATTTTGATTTTAATGTAAAATAGATGCATAGGAATGCTATTTTTTTAATAAATTGATCATAACCATTTATTTTTATTTGAGATATGTTTTAACAAATTGATTATAATCGTTCGTAAGATTGAATTTATAGATAGATAGAAATGCTATTTTTTAATAGATTGATCATAACTGTTTTTATTTGGTATATTTTTTTAACAAATTGATCATAACAATTAGTAAGAAATAGATTTTTGGATATAGTAGAGATTTAATGGATTGATCATAATCGTTCGTTTTTATTTGAGATATGTTTAACAAATTAATCATAACTATTCGTAGGGAATATTATTTTATTTTATTTTTGGATATAGTAGAGATTTAATTGTTGATCATAACCGTTCGTTTTTATTTGAGATATTTTTAACAAATTAATCATAACTATTCGTATGGAATATTAATAATATTTTTTTTTTTTGGATATAGTAGAGATTTAATAGATTAATCATAAATGTTCGTTTTTAGGGCTTTTCTTGCATTTAGTCCCCTGGCAAATTTTTATTTTAAAAATAGCCCTGTCAAAATTTAATTTGTAAAAATAGCTCTAGGTCTGCCATACAGGCGCCACGTTAGCACCACGCTGGCCGGACTGGGCGCGGTAGTTAAGTTAAACACGGTGAACCATTCACCGTGTCTAAACACGGTGAATTGTTCACCGTGTTTAGTACGTATTTTTTGTATATTGAAAAGAGGAATAGGGAGTTTGTATTCCTTTTCTTCTCTTTTTCAAAAATTCGAACCTCAATCCGAAAATCAAATTAAAATCCAAACCCTGATCCGAACCCGGCGGATTTTAAAAATTCATACCCATATCCATATCCGACCAAAAACTCGAAATCCGAACCTGAATCCAACGGGTTTTAAAAATCTATACCGTTGGATGAAGATCTAAAAAATAAAAATTATTAAATATTTTATATATTGTATAAATAAATAAAAATAAATTATGTATATATATATAATTTATTCGGGTTTGGATTCGGATAATATTTCGGATATCCATACCTATTGACATCCCTACTACCTATTCCTCTTTTAAATATACAAAAAATACGTACTAAATATGGTGAACCATTCACCGTGTTTAGACACGGTGAATGATTCACCGTGTTCAACTTAATACCCTGGCCCCAGCCCTGCCCGCGTAGCGCTGACGTGGCACCTGCGTGGCAGGCCGAGGGCCATTTTTGCAAATTAAATTTTGACAGGGCTAATTTTAAAATAAGAATTTGCCAAGGGGCTAAATGCAAACAAAGCCCTCGTTTTTATTGAGATATTTTTAACAAATTAATCATTATTTTATACTTTTTTGGATTCCGTCTGTCATTGTCGGAATTCTTATACGCTTTTATATATAGTATTGATATAGATATAGATATTTCAAGTAATTTTTGTAACTATAGATTTATTAAAAATATAATTAGCCTAAATTTTAAAGTCAAAATACTATTGAATAATACAAATCGAGCAAATTGAATTGAAAGATTAACCAGTCCATAGTTTGGATAAGTAGGGATGTCAACGTGTCGGATTCAGGGCGGATTTTTAAAAGCCCAAATCCGAACCCGACTCCAAATCTAAAATCCGAACCCGATCGGTTTTTAAAATCCATATTCAAACCCGAACCTGACCAAAAATCCAAAACCCGAATCCGACCACGAAAATCCGAACCCGAAATAATTATTTCTTTTTTCAATATTTCAAAAAATATTTTATTAAATTTAAATTTTTAAAATACAAATTCAAATATAATATCAAATTTTTATATGCATATTATATATAATGTAAAATAAATTCAGATTCGGATCGGGTTCGGGTGATATTCGGGTTTGGGTCCGATACAGTCAAAATCTATATTCGTATTCATATCCGTCGGAATTTTGTTTTTGATATTCACATCCAAAACCATATTCATTTAGTATCGAATAAATTTGCTTCGTTCGGATTCGGGTTCGGATAAAATTTCGGATATCCATAGTCATTGACATTCCTATTGGTAAGCTAAACAGATTTTTACCAATTTTATGCCAAATTGTGAGGGGATACTATGCCAAATTGCGAGAGGGATACATTTGTAATTTTACCTTTTGTTTGGGTCGAGTCGTAAAAACGCAAGAGACAATCCCCGTCTCCTTTTCCGCTGAAACCCTAACGCTAAAACCCTAATCCTCGTTCCGTTTCTCTCTCCCGCGCCTCTCCTCCCTCTCGATCTCATAGGCATCAAGGTAAGAAGAATCTCTGCAACAATCCATATTGTTCCTCTCTATTTCTCTCCAATTCCAGGTTTTGCCCCAATTTATTCCTAATTTCCTCGTAATTTTTCGATTTTTAGCGACTAATTTTGACCTAGGATGGGGGCGAAGGCGAAGAAGGCTTTGAAGAAAAATCTGAAGAAAGTTTCTGCTCAGCTCACGCTTTCTCGTCGCAAGAACGAATCTTCTGCCGATTTTTTGGTATTTTTCAAATTTTCTTCATATTTTCCCTCATTTTTTAGAATTTATCGCACTCTTTTTTGCCTATTTATTATTTATGCATGTTATTTGGTAAAAATATGTACAGGGAATTTATCAACTCTAGGGCACTCTGAATAGAGCCCTTAGCTATGTCTTTTTCGATCTGAGACTTCTCTTTTGATTTATAGGGATTTTGCTAAATTTAGAAGTATTTATGTTAAATATAACTGTTTGTAACATTTTTCCACCTGATAGAACCACAGATTTTTTTTGTTACTGTAGATGATTGATAGCTAAGAGAGTTGTTAATTTAAACGAATTCCCAATTCAATGTTGAGAAAAAAAATTTTAAAGCAATTCAATCAAATGAAACAATAGTTCAGCGGTTGAGTTTAGGTGGCCTGTAGTTGAGGGGATCTCCATGCACTTTCACCTCATTATTATTTTAATCTTTTTGGGATTAAAAATGCATTCTTTTCGGTATAATTGTAGCCTTTCGAAGGGGGTCCGGGGAGGGAAATAGTGGAAAAGGAGGAGCCGAAGAAAGATACTGCGACGGTTTTGTACATCGGGCACATTCCTCATGGGTTTTATGAGGAACAGATGGAAGGTGACTTGCTTTTTTGTGCTGTTATTAGAGAGATCAAACTTTCTTGTGATTGTTGTAGATTGAGTACTTTAGAAGTTCATTTTGCTTTAATGCAGGATTCTTTAAGCAGTTTGGGAAAATTAAGAGATTGAGACTTGCTCGAAACAGGAAGGTATGCATCTTTTTTGAAGTGCTTTGTTATTTTTTTGTGTTTATTTTATTGTTACTGGTGATAGAAAAGCTTTTTTTTGGGAATGCATACAAAAATTTATGCTTTTCGCAAGAACTATGTATTGTAAATCACATATAGTAGCTATGCTTTGTTTCATAATTGTGTGTTTAAAACTTTAAGCTGAGGTCTAGCTCTTTGGTATGTTCCTTTCGCATATTTTGAATGTTCAAACTATCTCTCTGTATGTCCTTTTTTCCCTTTGTATGTGGATCTCCTTTTCCCTGTAAACTAAGTTTTCAAGTTTTTTGCGAAGAAGTAAATGTTCGAAATCAATCTAAATCACCAAACTTGATGAGCCACTCATCTTGGACTTAACCTATATAAGAAGCTAAATGTATTGTAAGGACGGTCATTTGGAGGCCATTTATGCGCTGAAGGTAGGTGAAGAAATTGAAAATAGGTGATACAAATACAATAGATAGGCAAAGCATTTAATAACAGCCAATTCTCGCCTATCAAACGATAATAAGTTGCTCAGAAGTGTCTAAACTTTACATATTTCGTAGTTTTTTTATTTATGTTGTTGCTTCTGGGATTACGAAAGCCACTCTTGATTACCACTAAGGGACGCTAGTAATGATGTTTATCTTTCTTAGCTTTAAATGGATTGCTTTTTCAGTGTTCTTACATATGATTGGATTATGATTTTTTGTAGTTAATATGATCCTTTTTGTATTGTATATTTTCGTCTATTTGTTCTAAACGTTGTGTGGTTTTTTAGACAGGAAAATCCAAGCACTACGGATTTCTTGAATTTGAAAACCCTGAGGTAAATTAAGAATCCCAACATTATGTTGGTTAAACTTTTTAGCCTAGGTTTTATTAAATGCTGTTTTTTGCATGATAACTTGTTCAGGTAGCCAAGGTCGTGGCTGAGGAGATGAACAATTACTTACTGTTTGAGCACACCCTTCAAATTCATCCGGTTCCACCAGAGCGCGTTCATCCAAAGCTGTAAGTTTTTGGAGAACGACCTTTATAATAAGCATTGATATCTAGCAAATTGAGGATGCCATTTGATTAGACTTCTCCTCATATGACCTTATTTTTCACTTATTGGTTATCTCGACATTGTAGAGCCTACGCAATGTCATTAGCTGGGTTTTCTCCTTGCCATCAATAATTTGCCTGAACATTTTAGACCATCAGAATATGAAATTATATACAATGTGCATCGACATACTCACCATCATGCCTTTGATGAAAACTGGGTAACAATGGAATATATCCTATGATGATGGTTTTTCCTTTTTCCCCCCTTCTTGGGCTTAGGTGGAGAGGAGTAAGTAGGAGATTTATACCGTTGAATTGGAAGGAAATTTCACGGAAGCAGCATAACAAGGTAAACCAATCTTTATGATTCTCGAAGCAATTATTCAGTGATTGACTCTACCAGCTTCGATAATACTACTATATGTATGTAAAATATTGTTGCAGGAAAAAACAGCAGAAGAGCACCAAAAGATGGTTCGAGGAATTCTAAAGCGAGATGAGAAGCGGCGCAAACGAATTAAAGATGCTGGAATTGATTATGAATGCCCAGAACTTGTAAGCGAATATCTCATTCTCCTTAATCTTGGGGTTATTTGGTTCTTAAGTCTAATTTTGGATTCGTCTCCAGAAGTAAAATATAAAACATTATACGCAAGCCAGCACCTGATAGTTAACGCTTGTGTTTAAACATGTGAGGGTAAAATGTATGTACAGTCCCCGGACTATCCTGATAATGCGATTTGATCCCTGGAATTTTCACTTCTACATTTTAGTTTTGACAAGTATTGCACTTCCATTGTTGACTGTTGGAATAAATCCGACATCCTTGTCAGCTTTCGCTGTAAAATGACTTTTTCAATCCTGCTTTAATGAAGTTAGTTCACAAGGAAAAAGGATAAAATGACTACTTAACTAGAAGAATAAGATTCTTTTGCCGGTCGAGGTTGGGACAGAAAGATACAATCAGGGACTGAAAAGTTCAAACAAAAGCGCATAGGTACAATCAGGGACTGAAAAGTTCAAACAAAAGCGCATAGCGACCGCAACCAATTCTCAATATTGGGATTGTATAGGGATAATCCATACATTTGCCCCAAATGTAATCCACCTTTTGGCCTAGCTTGTGGATTAGCTTTTCTGGAAGCGTTAACCATGTACTGAAGTCTGAAGATCAGCGGTCATCTGGAGCTAAAATAAGCTTCGTGGCTCCCAATAAAAAAGCTCCTCCTACCTGATGCTTCTACTTCTGCTGTTTCGGTGGGAGAGTATTATTGCTGCTTCTTCAGGCAGCTCCAGCTGCACTAAACAGTCGAACAACTCCAGCTGGGCCACGCATTATGAGGGATTAGGCTATGTATATACTGTATACTAAAGTTGGATGATTTATCGGAGTTATTACAGTACTGTAAGATTATAATATATTGCTTACACTTTTTTTTCTTTTAACTTTTTCCTTCCTGTCTGATGGCAACAGGTGGGTCTTCAACCTACGGCGAAGAAAATCAAGTTCGATGAAGAAGAGGACTAGTTAGTTAGTGTTAGAGTAATGAAGTAATATCTCTCTTTGAAGCAACGACGGAACAGATTTGATCCAATCCTACTTCTAAATTACCCGTTGCTCGTGATCTTTTCTTTCCTTTACAGTTTCCTCTTGCAATGTTGTAAGAACAGGTTTATGCGGAAAGTGAAAGCATAATGAAGGGATGAACCCATCTTTTTGTTTGTTTTTACCCTTTTTAATTCAAACTTGGATGATAATAATAGTTTATTTTTAGAGAATTTAATCTTTCTTTCGAGACTCTTGTATGTTCTTTCATGATGGTTCCTTGCTCTTACTTAATAATTTTTGTCATGTTTTTTTTTTTTGTTTTTAAAATTTTGTTTCCTGCTTTTGGGTTTTTTTTTTGCTTAGCTTGTTTGGTTATGATTTCAAATATTGTTTGAGAGTAAAATCTTAATCTGTTAGAGAGTGTTCGAAAAATGTGGTGGATGGGCTTTTTAATCTCAAAATTATGTTTGAGTAGAACTATTTAAAAAAGAATTTTAATAGATTTGTTAAAGCTGCAAATAGAAGCATAGTTTTAGGGATGCAAATGGATTCAGGCTGGCGGAGCTCCTATTCGGATCCCACACCAAATGGCAAGGCCAAAAAAAAAAAAAAAAACAAAAAAAAATTCTCAGCTTTTTTCCGCGTCCATCCTGAATAAATATTTAATTTAGAATAATTTTTATATTTTTAGAATACTATTTATACTATTTGATGTCTAAATGTTATTTATTTTTAACAAAAATATAATTTTAGAGATAGCTGTAAATTTTATTAATTAATTACATTTGAATAAAAAATAGATAAAAAAATTGGCGGGGCGGATTTTGGGGAGAAATATTTTATTTTAGTATTTTTTTTCTTGCTTTTAGCCCCTCATAATTTTTGTTGTACAAAGAGGTTCACGAAATTTATAATTGCAAAAGTGATCTGTCCCCGCCACGCAAGCGCCATGTCAGCGGCTAGCTGGGTCGAGCTAAATGCGACCCGACCCGTACAGGCTACAACCAAAACCATTGACTTTGCCTAGGCCTCGTCACATAAAATTTAAATCTGATTTAATGCGCAAAAAAAATGGCAAATCACGAAGCAACGGATAAGAAAAACCGAATGGCGAGAACACAGAATAAAGATAATGTTGCCACGTATATGTTTTACGGCGGATAAAAAAAACCGAACGGCGAGAACACAGAATAAAGATAATGCTACCACGTGTATGATTTAGGGGGTTTAATATAGAGTTATAAATAGATGGCAAATCACGAAGCAGCGGATAGGGAAAACCGAACGACGAGAACACAGAATAAAAATAATGTTGTCACATGTATGATTTTTGGGGATTAATGTAGAGTTATAGATTATAGATAGATATTACGCATCCAAATCCGACCAGCTAATAAAATCCGATTCGAAAATCGACTCCCCAAATTGAATCTGTGGGGGCGTTAGATCGTATCCGGATCGTCCGTCAAGGAATGGATGAGATCCACCGATATCTCTAAGCGGTGGACCAATCTTCGCCGTTCATTTTGTCTTAGCTCGAAAATGAGGGTTTAATGGAGGGTTTCTCTCTCACCCCGGAGAGGCGCTTCTACAATCAACGCGGAGCGCTTCGAGAGGAAGCGCGAAGAAGACGAAGGGAGAGAGAGAGAGAGAGAGAGAGAGATCCGCGTCCATGGAGGGGTCCGATTGCGCTCCGCAACGGTGCCCTCACTGCACGGGGCCTCTCTCTAAGGACATGGTATTGAATCCTCTCTCTTCTCCATCTGTGATCTCGTTTCGTGATCGTTCGAACTCGCCGTGGATCTATGCGGAATTAGATTTATACTGTTGACCTTGATTTGATTGTGTGGGTTTTGTGATATCCAATTGACATGTTTGAAGGAAACGCGCGCTATCGATCTCTATGATCTCGCTGATTGATCGTTCTTACTTGCTTTCGATCGATGAGAAATTAGGTTTTTAGTGTTACTTTGATATAANAATTTTGCGGTTTTTTTTTTTTTTTTTTTTCTTTTCTTTAACTAATCCTTTGATATGTTGGAAGGAAACGAGCTCTTGGACCGTGGCGCCGTTGATCCGAGACAGCTTCTCCATGGTGAGTCTCCATCCTCCCTTTCTTTGAGGTCATAAATTTGCATTAGTTTTTCCGATCTACTAATTTAATTTGAGGTTAAGTGAAAAAAAAAAGAAATTTAATTAAAAAAAAAAAAACTAGTAACTTAAAATTTTCATTTAAATTTCCTCCGTAAAGCTTGATTTGGTAAGAAAGAACTCAGTAACTATTTAATTTTGTGCGGTCAACTTGAATCGTAAAATAAATTTGTGGGGTTTCTTATTGTTGGAGACTTGGAGCCCCCTGGTTTTATTTGAAAAAAGTTGTGTAGATTTATTTCAATCTATTGAATGCAGTAATCTGGAGATGTTTTGTTGGTTTGCTTTGGTCTGTTCTGATTCTTTTTGGTTTTATTCTTATGTTGACAGATAGGCACTGCTGTTGGCGGAACGGCAAGCACATTTTATGGTTTTAACCATGGTATGATATTATGCTTATGAACTCTCTCTCTCTCTCTCTCTCTCTCTCTCTCAGAATAATTTGGTGGGCGATCGTATGTGTGACATCCCAATTCACAATAGTCCCATATTGAATAATATGGGAGAGCCTGTTGGGTTTATAAGTAGCAGACACATTAAATATAATAACTGGGCTTAAGCATTTTGAGCCGGTGGTTTGGCCCAACGAGTTATTATTGCTAGCGGGTCGGGTCGTTGCAGTTTGATTTATTTATTTGACTATTTCACTATTTTACTAACATAGATATTTCATTGTGTGCTCCTTTTGTTCTTTTGCCAGGATATAGTTGTTCTTTGAGCTAAACTAATCAAAATGTGCTAGTTATTAAAGTAGGCATATCTTCTTTGTTTAGAACACCATTAGCGAACTAAAGATCTTTGTAGGACAGTGGTCCTAGTGTTGTCGTGGAGATTGGTTAATCCCACTGTAGATGCCATCGCTGGTGGGAATGCAGCCTCTTAAAGGTTCCGTGAGTAGAAACGAGTTGAACAGATGACTAGTGTGAGGAGCGTCCATCTTGTTTTCCCTTCTCTATGGTGCTCATATTGTTACGTGTCGGGCATCAAGAAGAGTTACGCTCCAAATGGTTTCGAGACCCCTTATATATGCTGGTGCTTTAACTACATGTATAACAGGACCACTGTATGTTCAGATATTTTAGTCCTCGTCCATGAAAATAAGGCAATTCCTAGAACATGTAAAATGATACTTGCGCACAAGACCATTATAAGCTCACGGCTGTTATGAACAAACCCATTGTATTATTTGTGGTTTATAGAAATCCGTTATTCAGATTGATGCATTGCATAGTTCATCAATTGCCTGTGGATGTGCACAACCTATACTTAGCTGGCTTTCAAACAGGAAGTCCTATACCTCAATGCATAGTATAAAAACCTCAGTTATGAGTACTTAATACCAATAGTTATTATCTATTTCGTAACTCTCATAATTTCTTTTTAATAACTTCTCAGAATGAAATAAGAAAAGTTCTAAATTATCTGGGGGAGGGGGGATGTAAAAGATTTCTTAGTAATGAATTAGAAGTTGTTACTTTCAGTAATTGCGGATTTTAAGGAGATTAGTTTGACATGTTGGTGACATATTCTTGGTCACATCTCCTCTTTGTCACAATATCTCTAAGACTTGGTGATGTTGGTCGCATTACCCCAGGGTTCTTTACAACTGTCAATAGATCATATTCCTATTAGCTAAAATGGGTTATCTATGGCAGATGAAATTCATCAATGAGTCTCTCATGTATCTAACAAGGAGAACTTCCTTTCTTTATCTCAAAAACTTTTTTTTTGGTCTCTCCCTCGCAACAGTTCAACTGTAGAAGTGAATATTTGGATGAAAGCTATCAGTTACTATGTTATCCAAATTGTTTATTGTCTTGGAAGTTAGTATATTTTCCTTTTCATCAATGCCGTTGAGATTATTGAATATAAGTTTCATCAATTCAGTTGAGTTTATGTGAAATTGTGATTATGGGCTTTTGAATTTTGACGTAAACGTGCCGTTCTAGAACAAAGCTTCATCAACCTTTCTTTTTGATGAAAATATGGGAGAACAGAGATATCCTGAGTTCACAAAGTGAAAAGAGCTGAATTTTTAAATAGAAGTATTCCTGAAGTTGATTGCCTGCATCCTAGGGCTGAGTCGTCCTTGTACTTGATAGAACATTGGATCTCTCTCTTTCCTTAATTTTTCTCTCTATCTCTCCGCGTTCAATTTGTCTGTTGCTGGTGCTGCTAAATGCTTTTAGTTGCTATTGTATGTTAGTTTTTCTTTTTAGATCACCGCATTTGTCTATGTGACGTCTTTGTGCATTCCCTCTGTACTTCATTCTTTGATCTCTTTTTTGAGTTATTTAGTCATTATCTGATGAGTTATAATCTGAATATATTTTTCATTTTATCATACGCTCTCTATTAATGGTTGATGATGTATTTCCGTGCTGAATGCCAAGAGTAATTATTATTTTGCATTCATAACTTGTGAAACGCTATTGCAGTTATGCCTGTTGTCAGGAAGTGGGTGAAAGGGCCAATGTGGGTTCATTTCCTTGTTGGCGTACGTATCTTACCTCGATGTAACTTCCATTGATATTTTCATAAAATTTTAGTTAAATAACTCTGTTATAGATTTTCTCTGTTTTTCATAAGCAACATTTCTTCTATTTGTTTGCAGCTTGCAAAGTCCTTTCGGCTAAATTTTAAAGGAAAACATGTTGGTTTTCACTTATTTCTTTGTTTACTGCTTAGTGGGCCTTGCATCTGGAATGGCTTCTCTACTTCTGAAAGCAAAAGATTCCAGAAATCAAATGGTTGCCTAACAAAAGATCTGGGGCTTTTGTTATGGTAGCAAGATAAGATAATATTTTTGGCTATAAAATCAGAGGTTCCACTTTGAAGATTCTGTCTTGCTGTAACAAGAAGCTGTTAAGGAGATTTTGATGAAATAGTTGTTATGCTGCTTCCATAGAAGCTCCATCTGTCAAAACTAGTGCTCATTTGTAAAACTTGTTACATGACACCACAGAACAATGTGTTTCCTGACTCGCATTCTATTAAGCACTGATTAGATTATGTGATCCTATTTCAACGAAGAGAGCATGGTAATGAGATGTGTTTAATTAACAAAACCAATGAGGTACTCGAAGATATTTAGATACCTTTTGAAACATAAGAAATGCGTAAGTTATTTGATCTACAACAGATATTGTGAGTATTATACTTGAAAATTTTCATTAATAATTCTCCTATAAGCTTCTGTAGGGTATATTATGATGCATTATTGGTATGCAAAGTGGCTGTTTAACCAATGGAAAATTTCTTAAATTGGTCTCTTTCCTTCTTTTCTATGCAGACACCACCTGTGATTGTCTTCTCTTCAGCTTGTGCTGGATTGGCAGGTGACACTCTTTTCTTTTGAGATTTTAGTTTGGTTTCATATACATTTTTTGGGCTTTTGCATATTTATCCTTGAAAAAGTCATTAATCTATATAAATGTATTCCTGAAAATCTAGATTGTCATATATACATTTCAGAACCATTTGTGCAAAATACTCTTATCTTATGTCGAGATAACTGAAGTTTTTCTCTAAGATTATAACGTCAATCTTTACATATATTGATTCTTTAATCCAATGCCATAGTGTTTCTTGGTTGGTTTTAGCTTTAGGTTTATTCCTTTCTTCAGTAATCTGTTACAGTAAGAGGCCCCATAGTTACAATAAGATACGTAGCAGTAGTACATCGTATCTACATGGTTTTTTCAATCTCAAGTAGTAGAATAGTTAGTTGCTAGACCTACTGGTTACTTGCTCTCCTTTTTTTTCTTACTGTTAAAAATTATGTACGTATGTATAGTACTTACTTTTTACACATTTATATTTCCACAGGAGGTGTTGTGCCGGCTCTTGCGCAGCTGGTCTCTTCATCATATCACGCGGCAATCTCATCTTCGCCCTCCTTGGCTCGCCCACCTCAGCATGATGATAGCAGCATGCACAAAACGAGAAGCTCCTCCCCACTGTAAATCTCGTTGGCACCTTTTCTCTTTCTAAAAGCTGTTTTCTTTTAATTTGTAGAACTTTGTTCAAACGGTTCCTGACAATAAGCTAAGGTTTACTTTTGTGCTCTCTATCTGTTAGAGTGCTTCAAACAGTGAAGCTTGTAGAATGCGCTTCTTTTATGATGTATATTTATTACAGAGCTGATTTGGTTGCTTGTTTGGCCGAGGATTCCTCTGTAAATCATCTAGTTTTGCTGTTAATAAAGCCGGGTTTTTTAATTCATTGTGCATTAATATCCGATCCTAGATGATGGGGTTGGCGGGATTAGTGCTTTAAGCGGATGTCATACATTTGGTAAATAACAATCTTACAGCTGCTAGTTGGAGCAACAACTTCTAGGCTTACAAGCAGAAGTTTCAATTTGAAGCTTTGCTAGGAAGCTCCTGGTGGAACTCTTTAAATATTTTTAGCTTTATCTCTTCTCTTATCTATTTCTAGCTGTAACCTTTAAATATTTTTTTTCTGTATCCATTAAGTATAATTTTTTTTTTCTTTCTTACTGTTGTAGCTTTCCTGTAATACCAGGGTTTAAAACTAATCGTAGTCACTTTTTATAGCTGTAAATGATAAGCCATAACCATTGAAATTCTAGGGCACTAAGGTATTTTGATTACATGGGAGTTAAATCCTAGTTCTCTATTACCATATTAATTAAGCAGTCTTAGGCATGGAAATATCTCTTATCCGTCTGATCTGACTTATTTTGGGTTCGAATTGATTTCCTATTTGGGATCATTTTGCTTTCCGAATCGGTGAGTTTTTTTTATTTTTTTTATTTTTTTTTAATCTTTAGGGGTTTCAGAATCTTTGTTCTTCGCTATGTTCTTAGAAGTGTGTACTCGTTTTTTTCCGTTTCATGTCACCGCAAGTTCGAATAATTTTTTATTCAGGCTGTATTTAGGTAAGGTATTAGCTTTTTGTTATCTTGGATCTTCCCAAGCCTGAACCACTTACTGAAAATGCTTAAGCCCAGTTTTTTTTTTTTTTTTTTTTTTTTTTTTTTTTTTTTTTTTTTTTTTTGTGAGTAAACAGGGGTATACCCTGCTTAAGCCCAGTTTTTAACAAAACATTGATCCTTGTATACCTGCAAACAAGCTTTTGTCCATCATCCAAAAACCCTTTTTTTCTTTTTCTTTTTTACTTTTTCTTGCACTACGAAGAGCTAACAGATACCAAAAGAAAACTTAAAAGGAAAACATGCGTGCTCGAGATTGTTACCAAAATGAAAAGGGAATAAGTGCACAAATACCCCCAAAACTTTAATCTATTGTAGAATGACACTCTAAACCTATAACTTTTTTTTTTCTTTTTTTTTTTTGAGGGGAGGAAGGAGACAATAGACATACTTCTAGCGCAAATGGCAAAGGGTTTGGTGATTGGTATACGAGGGTCCCAAATTCGCATCCTAATTAATTCATATTTCTAACTAATTTTATTTCTAAAAAATAATCAAAAAATAAGAAATAAATTTTGAACTAAGAAAAGAATTTATATAAATACATAAATTTCGAACGAAAGAAAAGAATCCATATATATAAATACATAATTTAATGGTTTTTGAGAGCTTACGTCGGGCTCTCCCTAAGCCTCTTTTTCCTAACTATCTCTTTGCCTTTTCACCTCCTCAAGAAGCCTTTTCACCAAGACTCTCTCTTTCCTAACTATCTCTTTGGCTTTTCACCTCCTCAAGAAGCCTTTTCACCTTTCCTCTCACCTTTCCAAGAGTTTTTTTATCTTTCCAAAGATAATAGTTCTTCTTACATTCCCAATGAGCCTTTTCACCTTCCCAAGAGACTTCTTTACCTTTTCAAAATGTAATAATTTGTATCACTTTCCCAAGAGGCCTTTTCACCTTACTAAAGGTAATAATTCTTCTCATCTTTCCAAGAAGTCTTTTTACCTCCCCAAGAAACTTCTTCACCTTCCCAAGAGATAATAACTTTTCTCTTTGTATAACTCTCTTATACGTAATGACATTCTACATCTTCTTATAAGCAATAATCTTATACCACATACAATAATTACTGAGCTTTTGAAGTTTGGAGAAAGCCATTTCAAAAGCTTTGCTCAAGTTCTCTTACTCCTCCTTAAATTAGCTATCGTGCTCCTTCCAGCTTTGATCGATTCAAAGTGTTGGTCATAGATGGCCCAATCTATAACCACAACACTGCGATCCTGCCCTACGGTCGATTTATTTTTTTTAAAATTAATATCTTTCCACATATTTCACTTGATTTTTTTTTCTCAGTTCCGGGCAAAATATCCAACAAAAATCATCAAATTATATATTTATATGGATTTTTTTAATCTATATTTTTGATTCAAACAGTTAATTATTTTTTAAATGTATAAATATCTAATTGTTAGTATATTTATGTTATATTGATTTGTATAAAAAAAGATTTATGGAGGATAAGAGTTGAACTACCTCATACTTACCTTTGATGAAATGTGGATTTTTATTTGACTTGAGAGATCCTTTCAGCTATAATATTTAGCTATCATTTGTTTAACTACCATGTAATCGATTACTAATGTGTAGTTTATGCAAAATTTTCAATAAAATATAGTTATTTAATTTTATAGCGAAAATTATTATTATTTTTTAGTCTAAACTTTTAATATTGAATTGGTAAATGTTATGATATTGAGAAGAACAATATTAATATTTTTTCTGAATGGAACATGATTAAATTTTTAATTTTTAATTTTTAATAATTATATATTAATTAATTAAAATTTTATATATCCTCATTAAAGCGCGATTTCTATATTAGTAAATATCTATTAAACTATATGAATCCTCAATCTTTGTTACCACGTGGCAAGTTTTTCTTCACCCTCAATAGTATATGACTCTTCTTCTTTCCATCATTAAACTTTCAATATGCATTTTAACGATCCCATTAACCAAACTTTCAATTAGTGCATTTAAATAGTCCCACTACCTTTCATCCACTATACTTTCAATTAATGTAAATGGTTCCACTACCAAACTTTCAATTAGTATATTTAAATGGTCATACTACATCCCAATCTCTCTATCTCCAATTATTCATCATGCTTACTAAATTTTCAATATGCATTTTAATGGTCCCATTAATCAAACTTTCAATTAGTGAATTTAATGGTCCCACTACCTTCCCTCCACTATACTTTCAATTAATGTAAATGGTTCCACTACCAAACTTCCAATTAGTATATTTAAATGGTCCTACTACTATCTACGATCCTAACCTCTCTATCTCCAATTATTCATTATTGTCCATTTTCCTCCTTTCACCGAACTTTCAATTCTTTATCTCCGATTTGTTCATCAATTCTCTATCTCTCATCTTTAGCTATACACCATCGCCTCCTTCCCTCTCTCCCTCTCTCTCTCTGACAAATGCGCGCCCAATTACTTCTTCCGCCGCGGTCGGAGAGATCGTCGTCGCCGTCACTATCACCATTGCCGGAGAAGGCATCGTCGGGTTCATATCTGCCGCCTACAGTGAGATACTTTCGGTAGATGTACCAAATGAGATACTATTACGGTTTCTACCCACTGCAAACCGCGGGCCTCTTCACTAGTATAATTTGAAAGTTGGGTTATATCAAAAGCCATGGGAGTGACATGTGTCCTCCTCTCTCTCCCTTCTTCACTTCAAATGTGCATTCACCCAGTCTACGAAAATATCATATATACCAAGTCTATTTTTTAATTATTAATATTTTAAAATCTATAAGATATATAATTTGATAATTTGGCAATTCTATCACATCACAAAAATCGTTAATATTAATTATCAGATATTTCATTCATTATCTAATATAATTTTACGGTGTATAAAATATTAGTATACACCATATGCAAGCAAAATTTCTCCTTTTTTTTGAAAATTATTATTGCACTCTTTTAAACATTCTCTACACTTAGTGTATATAAAAACATACACAACATAATTTGAAACTTTAATAGAGATTTTAAAATTTAATTCAGTGAATATAATTAATTTATTAAATTTTATAATTAAGATATATTTAATTAAATTTTGATATTAGATATTAGTTTTTTAATATAAGTTATGGTGTATAGTGTGTTAATATACACCAGATATATATATAATAATTTTTTTTACCAGGTGTTAATGTACACCAGGTATATATATAATAATATATAATATNATGGATTTTTGAGATGGGTTTTGAGAGTTTGTGGAGATGGGAGTGAGTTATAGGGAGGCAAAGGGGAACAAGGGGTTGAGTATATAAGAAACAAGTGAGAGAGAGAGAGAGAGAGAGAGAGGATGCATATTTTTGAAACAAGAGAGAGAGAGGAGATGGATATTTTTGAAACAAGAGAGAGAGAGAGAGAGAGGAGATGCATAGCATGTCTGTGGGGAATGCAAAACGCATCTGTGGACTGATTTTGTTGACTAGTTATTTTGGCTAACTTGCCCTTTTTCTTTTCTTTTTTCTTTTTTCTTTTTCCTTTCTGGTTTTTTTTTCCTACTAACTTATTAACCATTCTATAGTTTCCAAAGCAAATAAAATAATTTTAAAAAAATTTAAAAAAAGTTAGCTCATTAGAAAGCAAATTAGAGGGTAAAAATTAGTGTACTTAAAAAAAAAAACTGCTTCTNATTCACTACCTAAGCTAGTGGAATGTCTTTATAGATGATAGAGACTTATTTGGTTTAATACATATACACATGGAATGCAACTTAGGCCCTGTTTGGCCTAGCTATTTCAAAGTGATTTTCGGCTGAAAATCACTTTTAGGCCCAATAGAGTGTTTGATAAAGGTATCTAAAAAATCTGATTCTGCTTTCTAAAAGTTGAAAACTGATTCTTCAACCCCCAAAAGCAGAAGCTGAAAAAACCTGCTTCTCAAAATTGATTCCCGCATAAGCTGTTTCCCCACTTAAATTTTTTTTTACTAAAATATCGAAATTACCCTTAAACAAACAATACAATTCTATCATACCCTNAAATTTTAATTTTAATTCAAATTCAAATTTATATTTTAAATTATTTTAAAATAAAATTTAATAAAATAGTTAATTTATGCAAACATCAAAAAAATTTTGGCAAACAGCTTTGCAAAATTACTTAAGAAAAATCACTTTTATCTAAACTCAGCCAAACGCTTTACAACTTTTAACCAAAATCACTTCTTCAAACCAAAATCACTTTTTCACAAATCACTTTTCAGAAACTAAGTCAAACGGGCCATTAGTTGCATTGTGTTTTGAATGGTAGCATCATTCAAAACAGCTCACTCACACAACTAGTGCCTTGTTGTTACTTTAAATATTTGCTATTTCTAGTTAATTTTCATTTGAGAAGATTGAGAAAGTGGGAAAGTAATAAACTGTATAATTTTATGAGAAATTGGAGAAAACCAAAACATTCCTGCGTGTTTGTTTCTACGGTTGGATTTCTTCTTTTGATTAGCTTGTATTGTTATGCTTTCAAATATTATTTGAGCCTAAAATCTAGGCTTTGTTTGAAATTGTGGGGAATTGCGGAAAGATTACATTACATGCGGTGAAAAAATACGATGGAAAGATATTTTGTTTGTTTCTATACTTAATATTGCATTTTGCATATCACGATGAGTCAGTTACGATATATTTCTGACTCTATTTTATTTAATAGCGTCAGTTTGATTTCAATATTAAATTAAGTCTTAATTTGTTGGAGAGTGTGGATGGGTTTTTTAAAATCAAAATTATGTTTGAGTAGAATTATTTACAAAGGATTTTAATAGATTTGTCAAAACTTCAAATAGAAGTATAGTTTTAGGGATGCAAATGGATTCAGGGCTGGCGGAGCGGCTACCCTGATACACACCAAATGGGAAGGCAAAAAAAATAAAATAAAAATCTCTTGAGCTTCTTTCCAACTCCATCCTGAATAAATATTTAATTTAAAATAACTTTTGTATTTGTAGAATACTATTTGTCATTTGAGGCCTAAATGTTATTTATTTTTAACAAAAATATAATTTTAGAGATAGCTGCTGTAATAGTAATTTTATTATTTAAAATTTTGTTGTTGCGATTCTCATAAGAAGACAATTTTGAGGAAGATCCACTTTCAATATGCTTAGATGGATCCAGCGCCGCCGCCGCCGCTAGGGTTTTCGTGCTCCGCATTATTCTAGACTTTTTTCTGATCGGAGAATGTTACCAAAATGAAAAGGGAATAATCGCAGAAATACCCCAAAACTCTAATCTACTGTAGAATGACACTCTAAATCTATAATTTTGACACTTTTTCTTTTCTTTTCTTTTATTTATTTTTTCTTGAGGGGAGGGAGGAGAAAACAGACATACTATTCATTTCGTTGTATTAGAAATAAATTCATTTCGTTGTATTAGAAATAAATTTTGAATACCGATTGTCCTAGGGCAAGTGGCAAAGGATTTAGTGATTGGTATCCGAGGGTCTCAAGTTCGCATCCTAGTTGATTTATATTTCTAATTAATTTTATTTCTAAAAAAGAATAAAAAAATAAGAAATAAATTTCAAACTAAGAAAAGAATCCATAAAAATATACTAATTGATCGTTCTAAATTCATACGTGGCGGCATTTCCTTTTTTACGAATAAAAAAATTGTTCTCAGATTTTTTTTTTTTCAAAAAATTTTCAGATATGGTTCATTTTTCCACAAATAAAAAAATAATATGACGCATACGTGACAATCTCTTGGCATCATAGCTCCTTTCCAAGAGTGGACCAGCTCCTTTTCAAAAAAATCCTCTCTCTTTTTCCAAAATATTTTTAAAATTTTTCAAAACAGCTCTCTCCTATCCAAAAAAAACCCAAAAAAATCCTCTTGGTCCCAAGGTTTCCCAAGACAAGTAAATATTAATAATATTAAAACCTTCCCCTCCCAAGAAAGTAAATAATATTAAAAACCTTCCCCTTCTCTCTATCTCTCTCTTCTCCTCTGCCAAGATCTTTTTAAGATCTGAAAATATCTAGATTTCTAAAGCTTGGGCTTTATAAATAGCTCGAGAAGAGTTCGAATCGGGGAGGGGGATATGGGCATCGCACACATGGAATCACATGGAGAATCGGCGGGAGGCGACTGGGCGGTAATCCACATTTTCTGTTGCAAAACAAAACAAAAGCAAAAAAAAGAGAGAAAAAAGAGCAAGAGAAGATAGAAGGAGGAAAGTTAAAAATAAATAAATAAATGTATATATATAGAAATAAAAAAGAAAGGGAACTGTGCTAGATCTCCTTTTCTGTCCGCTGCCGCCGAACCCGCCGACGCCGCCCAAAGGTGTTGCCTCCGCATCCACTATCGACGTCGTCGATCAACTCAAGGTGCCGCCGCCGTACTCACCGATGCTGTCCAAACGCCGTCCGAAGTCGCCGCCACCCATAACTGCCGCTACTTTGTTCCTTGCCGACGCCGCTGCCGCCGTGTCGACCACGTCGGCGTTGCCGCTACCGTACCCGCCGACGTTGCCACTCAGCTTGAGGTCGCAACCCACAATTACGTGGTTGCTTTGGGATTAAGANTTTCGGCGTTTGTACGGTCGTAAAGAAATTTTTTCGAAAAGTTTGTTTTACGGATTGTCAGGAAATAGGGGAAGAGAGAAGAGGAGAGAGAGAGAGAAAGCAATTCATCGAATGGAAAAGGCGTCGTCACTTCTCTTCGCCGGAACCCACTTCGACCGGAAGCGCTTCGGCTCCGACATCGCCCGCTTCAAGGCAAAAAAACAAAACCCTAACCCTAACCCTAACCCTCACCCCGGTTCTGCTCTTCCTCTTCTTCTTCGTAACATCGCTTTCTATGTATCTTTATCTACAGCCGCCGCCGCCGCCGCCGCCTCCGGAGGATGCCAGAAAAGAAGAAGCAGAGCCGCCGGGGTCGCCGGAGAAGAAGGAGAAGAAGAGGAAGCGGAAGGACAAATCCTCCGCTTCCGCGGAGATCGTCGAGGGTTTCAACGTGTTCGGGTGCTCTGGATCCGTTTCTTCTGTGAGAAACCCTAGATCCGGGGAAGCGGATGGCTCTAATACTCATAGGAAGGAAGTGGCAAGGGAGATCGAGGTCGGCCAAGTTGCTGATTTGAGTATCTTGTTTAATTTCTATTTTTTTGGCTAAAGATTTCGTTTTAATTTGGATTTTGTTGTTGTTGGTGTGGCGTTACAGAGAGCTTCGATTCTGCGGAAGAAGCATGGGATTCATATTTCAGGTTATAATGTTCCTGCACCGCTTGAGAGTTTTGAAGAACTGAGTTCAAGGTTGGTTTTTGTTGTTCATCACGTTAGCTGCAGTGTTGCTGATTTACTAATTTTGGATATTTGTGATATGTTTTGGATTGATAATGTTTTTACTAGATTCCATAGGAGGAACAAGTGCAATGCTGATCTAATACTAGTAGGGATCTTTTGTTTTGCATAATATTATTGCAAAGATTCTTTTATATGTAAGAATTAATGGTCTATTTATTCAAGATAGTTATTTTGCACTATATATTGGAAAATAGAATTATATGCTAGAACTTGACTTTTTCGTGTTGCTCTACTGAAAACGGCATTGACAATTGACATTTTTGGGCTTGCATTTTTTGTTGGCTTTATCTTTTGTGAATATTTATTTTGGGAGCCTCAGGACTGATGCCTGAACCCAATCTTAACCATTCTCAACTGCATCTGTATCACGTATCTTATATCTTAATTCATATGCATAGGATGTTATCAAAGTAGTTTATTATTGAGTTGTAAATCAAAGAGGGATTCAAAATCATGAAATCCAAAAAGGTTCTGATGACCTTTTGAGACCTCTGATATTTTTTAAAAATGTGGAAGATTTTCACAAAGTTGGAAATATAAACCTAATTAAATTCAGATATGCAAAAGATTAATTCGTCATCAATTACATAACGCTGATAGAAAATATGTTTTTTCTCAAATTTGATCGTTCAAAACCATATGGTAGTTGCTTCTAGAAGTTAGGAACATATTACTGACCAATTCTTGTCTAAAATATTTTTGACATATGGTCAAGGATTGCCATTCCAGTTGGCACGATCTGGCACAGTCGGCATGTGCTGCCTGTGCCGATAAGCTCTTGCTAACTGTGCCAACATATAAAATGGGGCGTGCGCTGGCGTGGTGTGCCGTGCTGTTGGCACATTAAATGCCCGTACTACTGGCTCGACAATCCTTGCATGGGGTTGTAGTGAGCTGGTCAAGGTGGATATTATGATTCAAGGGTTGGTATTACCTGTGGTGTTGATTTGCCTCTCTCTCTCTCTCTCTCTCTCTCTCTCTGGTTCTGGTTGTTATCGGAGGTTTCTTTCTAAACCATTTTGGGTCATTTCCAACTTTCCATCTACATTAGTATTTCTAATTCTCTACAGCATAAAATTGTAACAACACACCTATGTACGAATCTTATATGTTGTAAATGCCATTGGCAAATCAACTGAATATTAAGAGATCCCATGTTATGTACACTTATTGGAGACCGACCTTTCATTTTTTCCAATTAGCATTATTGAAGTGTCTGTTGAAGCTTGAAAAGTGAAAAATTGAAAGGTTTTAGCATGGGTATAGATATGAACTAAGAATTGTAACGAAAACATCATTATTTAAATTAGGATAGTTTGAAAGAAAAACAAATTAAAAATTTAAATCTTACCTAAATGGTAGAGACAAACTCATACAACTTAGTTTCTTTCTCATAGGATTACCTTAATCAATATTTTAGTATGCTTTACTATTGTAGCGCATTAATGAGGGGCCTTTGTACTCTTTTTCCTTAAAAAAATTATTGAAAAACGGGATGTCAACCAAAAGAAAAAGTTTTAAGCCCTTCATATAAATGGCATATAGTAGAGGGGTCCAAATACAATTTTATATTTATAAAATTTTTTTTTAATACACTTCGCAATAGTTGATAGCATTTCAACAGAGTTTTTCCAAACATCTTTCTATGCCAAATGTAATAATGCGAAACAACAGTTTTTCTCTAAAAGCGTAAGCTGGTAGAGAATGGTGTTCTTATATTTTTTATATTTAACATTCCCCCTCACGTTTGGGCTCGAGACTTTTGATAGGCCATGACGTGGACTCGAATTAAATGGAAGTAAATCAATTATGCAAGGAGCCTGGTGTAACTTGAATTCAGGATCTCCTGCTTTGATACCATATTAAATAATGCGAAACAACCATTTTTCTCTAAAACTTAAGCTGGTAGAGAATGGTGTTTTTATATTTTTATATTTAAAAGTAGACAACACTTTTATAGCTGAATTAGACAAACCATCTACATTTGTTTCAATAACATCGCACTATTTTATATAGCACCTTTTCAACCACACTACACTCGATAGCTTGGCTAAACGGGCCTTCTACCATCTTGCTCTAATAGGCTATCAACTCTACCAATGTTATTTAATCCTTATATACTCTACCACCCGTGTCAACGTTATCAATTTATTGTGGCTCTATTCTATCCAAAAATAATTATCAGGAATATTACCGAGTTGAAAAGTAGACATAAATCAAATCTATATACACCAAATTTTGTAACTTGTAAGAAAAGCAATGAACCTAGTCCGTGACAAGCATACTATAGTATTTGGTGGTGACAGACTCAAAACCCACATGGTGTTGCAAAATTTATTCAGAATGTTGCATATGGTTCGGCACGATACAACCCCCGTACCGACCGCATAGCTCAAACCCCCTATTTTTTAAATTAGTAAGTAATTTTCTCAACAAAAGGTATGATAAAAATACATAATAAATAGTCAGAATATTTTGTTGCTAAAGAAAATAAATATTTCATGTCATTATGTGTCGGCACACATGTATTTTTTGTGACCTGCACGCATCGGCATCACCTGGCGCTCACTGTGCCGTACCGTGCTGGCAAGTTTCCGGTACGACCATGTGCTACAGCACTTAAATTCTTAGTTTAAATGGTACTTTGCAGACTTAGGATTCAATTTCATAGGAACAATTGGGTTTTCTGATTCATTTATGTTGCAAACAATCCAACAGTCTTTGAATTTGCTAGAGAACAATTTTAAGTGTAAGATTCAAAACATTGTTGATCTATAGATGCATGTTCGCTAAATGAAATTTTCGTTGAAACGAAAGAACGCTCAAAACTCTTGTAGCTTAATTTATTCTGACGTGCTAATAATGCAACATTGACACATAAAACTTACAATTTGAATGAATTGAAGTAATGAAGCTTTAGCAGGCTACAAACATTTCAGGATGTGCAAGAATGTTGGATCTTCTACATATATCTTTGTCGCCATTTACATGGGAGAGATGCATACTGAGATCAAAAGTCCGACTCAGATTTTTTCTTTAAACTGAACATTGCAACTCATAATCAAATTTTGTTTAGCGACCAGTGGCAGCCTGCTATATATTTCAATGATGATGAATCAGTAATATTATGTGTTCTTATTTGGTTATGTCATTGTTTTCATTTTTGTCATTTTATTCTTTAATATTTGTACCTCCATAGAGCTCTTTATTATATTCTCTCCCTTTCCACTTGCTCTTGTCCACTCTGCAGTATTCAATGCAGGAAATTTTCATTCTTGGGTATGAAGTTCCTAAATTTAGTTTTCTAACTTGGTATGCTACAAAGCTTGTTAATTTCATAATTTATTAATTGGACAGGTATGGCTGCAAATCCAAGTTGTTGCAGAACTTATCTGGACTTGGATTTAAAGAACCTACACCTATTCAAAGGCAGGCTATTCCAGTGCTCCTCTCAGTAAGCTCTTTTACTTCGCTGGCTCCCTTGTGCTTAATATTCGAGTCCTCCGTTCCAAAGAAAAAAGGAATATTTTATGTTTACTGTAGAAAACTAGCTTGACTTTAGCTGATATATTGCAGAGGCGAGAGTGCTTTGCCTGTGCTCCAACAGGTTCTGGCAAGACATTGGCTTTTCTATCTCCAATCCTTATGAAAATTAAGGTAGTATTTTTCAGTTTGGGTATTATCCATAAGAGAGACACTGGGCATACTTTAAGTCTAATTTGCTGCTAACAGCCAGGAACTAAGGATGGTGTAAAAGCTGTGATTCTTTGCCCTACGCGAGAATTAGCTGCACAAACTACAAGAGAGTGTAAGAAGTTGGCTAAAGGAAGGAAATTTTATATCAAATTAATGACTAAGGAGCTATCTCGATCTGGTGATTTTGAAAAAATGCATTGCGACATTCTTGTTTCAACTCCACTGCGGTTGGACTTTGCTTTGAGGAAAAGAAAGCTCAATTTAAGTAGGTTTGTGCTAAAAGTATCAGTTCTTTGAAAGATCCTTTCTTAGTTTTTCTTTTATTTGCCGTATTATAAAAGATTCAGGAACAATCTATATATGATCTCTTATGCTTCAAAATGCTAGAATGTTTAGATTTTCTCTTACCTGTAGTTTATCTTGCTTTGAAAGGCAAACTTTCTATTTGTAACTCAGTAACTATTTCCCTTGAATCTTATCAATCATGCCTGGTTCTTTTTGCGTACAAGCAACCTAATGATATTCTTGCCATATATGTCTAATGGTACAGTTCTTTTGATGTTGATCATTAATGTCATTTTCTATTACTTTGTTTCGAAAGTGAACTTGTTGTTCGAGTCATTCAAGTATTTCAAACATTTAAGAAAAATCTACACAGTTTATTGAGTTCGAAGTGTAAGGTCGATTACCGTATACTCATATATTATTTTGAATTCAACTGTGAAACCAGCATGAATATTTAGTTGATAGATGTTGCTGAACTTCTTTAATTTGTCAAAGTTACTCTTTCTTGTAAATATTGTTGGTAAATCACATCTCTTACGTTCTAAGTATTTTTGACCTTATGGTTTTTTATCATATTAGAGTTGGATGAAGAAAAAGGGATTTGGTCAGAAAATTTAATCCTTTATTTGTTGCTTGCTGCAGGGTGGAGTACCTTGTCTTGGATGAATCAGATAAGCTATTTGAGCTTGGATTTGTTGAGCAGATTGATTCTGTTGTTAAAGCTTGCTCGAATCCTTCAATTATTCGTTCTTTATTCAGTGCCACCTTGCCTGATTCTGTTGAAGAACTTGCGCGTTCAATAATGCATGATGCAGTTCGAGTCATTGTGGGTAGAAAGTGAGTATTTCCATCAGACTCACACCTGAATTCCATTTTGTTTATCATTTATGCATGTCTTCATAGCATTTCTCTCACAATATAGTTCCTGATTGTAGAAATTGAGTACCGTCTATTGTGTACTTTTCTGCTCAGTTGTTTATTTAAGCCTTATATTTGAAACATTCTAACAGGAATTCTGCTTCCGAGTTGATCAAGCAAAAACTGGTTTTTGCTGGAAGTGAGAAGGGAAAGCTTCTTGCACTTCGTCAAAGCTTTGCTGAAGTATGCTTCTTATCCTTGTCTAGTTTTTTCCACATTTACTTCTGAAGTCATGCTAGTGTATTTTGGTATTTTATGCTCATACTTAAGACCAAAAAAATGATGTATTTCGAATGAAGTAATTTTGTTATTCTTCAACAACAACCTTTTCTGCTGCTTTTTCTGTTTGGATAGTTTGTGGTTGTTGAATATCCAGTCTTGATGGACCCTCTAGGGCTGAATGCGTACGAGAATAACTTTTATGGCATAGCTCCTGTTGTTTATTAAGGGACCATTTGGTAGTTGAATGTCGAGAGGCATGAGAATTGAGAAGTTGCCTAAACTTGATATGAAGGAATAGCGAGCACTGAAGCAAACACTATACAACACAAGTTATCACCATGAAAGATGTGCCGATGTCCAAATAGGCCCTTAGTAAGTAATATGAGATCATTTATGTTATTCTCTGTTATAGGTGTGTTCTTTAATTGTCTGATCAATGAATTCCTTTAACTCATATAAGACTGTTTTATTGAAGCTGATGTTAAGTTCTGTTCTACCTAAATCTTTGACGAACACGTGGAGAGTTTTAGCATCACTAATGCAGCATTAGGAGAAGGCAGTTTCTGTTTTTATTTTATTATTTTGCTGTTTGCTGTTCAAAGTTTCATTTACGAAATGCTAATTAATTTTTAATTTTTAATTTTCTTTTCCATGCAGTCTCTAAATCCTCCAGTATTGGTGTTTGTTCAAAGCAAAGAAAGAGCAAAGGAACTGTACAAGGAGTTAGCATTTGATGACATTAAAGCTGATGTGATTCATGCGGACCTCACTCAGCAGCAGGTACTATTTATAAAAAGAAAAATTACATTTTAAAGCATATCCCGGAGTTGATTATATCTGTGCAAAAATGCCTCTAATATTTATTATTTGACCACTTGAATTTACCAATATCTAGTTAAAGAACACACTACCTTTTCAAATGTGTCCCCCTCTAGGTACTTTGATGATCATTTTTGTCCCCTCACCTGTTAATTTCTTATGCTGCCCCTATTAACTTAGTTCCTAAGTTCTTCATTCTAGTTTTTTTATATATATATTTGAAAAGGGTACAATTAGGGTTTCAAGTGTTGTCCCGTGCCGTATTGTGCCCCCAAGATAGGGGCACGGTAGGGGGGGGTGTTCTTGCAGGACCCCCATGCCACGATACCCAGTGGGTATCGCATGAGACAACACGATACCCGCTGGAGTATCCGACACAGTATTGTGCTGATTTTTTATTTTTTTTGTGATTTGTTATCAAATCTAATCTAGAATTGTCTATTACAGTATTAAAAATAATAGAATATAACTAACTAAATTCGATTTACGTAATTCCAAATTACCTAAATTAATCTAACCTAGTTTAAAAATTCTAATCTAAAATTACCTTATTTAATGTACTCTGATATCGAATCTAATTTAATCTATATTTTATATTTAAGTTCCTAATCTAATTTAGTCTATTCTAATCTTATGAACAAACTAATATAATCTAGAATTACTTAAGCTCTTCTATTCCAATTAGAATTTGTAAATTAGCATAAATATAAAATAATTTTGATTTAGTATTATTAGATATATTAGAATATATAGTTGGTTATAGTAGATTATATAGCCAATTTAATTTGATAATATTAACAACATCTGTACCAAAATTGTCAAATAAATCTTGTATCTGTAAATGACAATATGCTATATAATCCACTGTGACGATCTATGTGGAACTAAGCAGCACGGATTAAAGTGCCCATCGGCACATGCCGTATCCACCGTGTTGATATTTGATGTTTTCTAATTTCAGATTCTTCAATAGACTCTAATTTAATGTTAGCTGGTATTTTATTTTGTATGATGACTTAACGGTATATTTGATCAGCATTTTTTCGAGTTGAAAATATCACTGCTGGATAATTATGCTAACTTCTTTCCATGAATTTATTGTTTTATTTACTAAGCGAGAAGATGCTGTCGACAACTTTAGAGCAGGAACGACGTGGGTTCTGATAGCAACTGATGTCATTTCACGTGGCATGGACTTTAAGGGCGTCAATTGTGTTATAAACTACGATTTTCCCGAGTCAGCTGCGGCTTATATTCACCGGATAGGTATGCAATGTGACTCATAATCCTTATGCTCTTCCATCATTATACCGCCTAGGGATGTTTAGCCAGTTAGACCCTTGATATGATTGTGACTGGTGGTTACGCATAATGGTAGGCTTGATCAGTCTTCATGAAGTTATTTTTGTTATTAGAAATCCCAAGGTCATTTTTCTATAAAGAGTTAGATTTAAGGATCAAATACAAATTTAGTGACTGAAGTTTTACCTTGATTCATAGTTTGTCCTCAAGGTTTTGTAATGACCGAGCCACTACTACTAACAACTTGTTCGGCCAAAATTGTCGGCCAATAGTACTTAAGCCCTGTTGTTAATACAATGATAGCCATATATAAGTGTCACGCACTTGATTCCAGCGGAAGCTCACCGGGCTTGTGCACAGACCCGCCGTGTACACCAAGCACCCCCGGTGTACACAAGGCGTCTACAACGATCATAGAAAGAAGTAGGAATCAATCCTAAACACGGTAATCAGAGCGAGAATATAATTCTACTACACATACATGATACAAGATATACAACAAGTCGAACAAAAGGTACATTTTGAATACTAAGAAATCTCGAATAAAATATAATTATATATCTTTCAACTAAACTAAAAGAAAGACGTCTACGGGTCCATCGATAGCGGCACTGAGGAGGCTCTAGCTAGTCACTAACCCCTTGCCACGAACCCTAGCCTCTCCCGCCGCGGAAGGCTCTGAAACAAAAATAATCAACCAATGGAGGTGAGAACTATTAAACAATAGTTCCCAGTGGGTAAGCTGCCGAGAGTGGCGAAATACACCACTAGGTCAACTGAGGCATGAATATAGTATAAAATGTAGTAAGCGTAAGTGCAACAATTAATTGAACATATTCAATTATAGACATGCCTCTACATGATATGTTCACTAACATGAATATATAACTTTCTACCCTCACATGCACAAGTGGTGTATATGCAATTTACCTGCTTGTCCATCTTTAAGCTATAAGCCATAGTTAAAGAGAAAGTCTTTCATTATAATCAAATAGCTATTGTCATCATAAAGCTACATTTCTATACTAATTAACATAAGCAAGGTTGTCAATGCAAACAATGACCAACATGAATGTCCAACTACTATGAATGCATGAAGTAGTGTCACAAGGTAACCATTTACTAGTATGTCCATCTACTAGGTATGCATCAACTTGTGTCACAAGGTAAATGCCCACTAATATGTCCATCTTAATGACAAGATTAATTAAATTTTACCCAATTAACGGGAGATTTACACGTGATAACGTCCCAGCCTATGCCGTGCCTAATGGCTCCGTGGTAGTCAACATTCCCCTGCTAGGAATGAGCCTTCTCCACGACAATCCATGTCGGCGCCGAATCCCACATGAGCGATCAGTCGTTCCAAAGGCTAACTCTAGAGTGCTAGCTTGTAGGGAGCGACCCTCACAAGCTTGTGCGAGTGAGCACAATGACAAGCAAGCGTTATCACAAACATCATGTCCAAGGGCCACATCTCACAATCATCATGTCTAAAACATGAAATCTCAATCATCGACTCAAGGTCGGATACTATACATAATGGTCATGTTTCATTTCAATTAACTTGGTAGGACTCTACCAATATGCAACGTGTCTCAACATGTAAAAGTCCACATTTCATTCAAGACTCTAACGGGTTTCACCAATTCTAATACCAATATAGTATAAGAAGAGTCATTTACTAATGTCATATCCAAATGAATTACAAGGATGTCCATAGAAATCATAGTGCGTGTCATGCATATGCCTTACTGCATAGACTTCCACTACACGGGGTATAAAATTGTTGTGCAAGCAACCACCTTTCATTTAATCAAGCAAGTATATGCGTTTGCCATTTATACACTCAAATGTGTAGAAAACTCTTTCATCATGTCTAAAACATGGAAGTTCATATAACAACCTAGAGGTTGAGTCCAAGGTTTAAAGTGCCGTGGCACGGGGGCGTGCCGTTACGTCCTTGACACGGTACGGCACGGGCACGCTTGCGTGCCAACACGTGGCACGCTTGCGTGCCGACAGATACGCACGACCTCCTACTGGCACGCTTTGGCATGGATTTATTTAAGTTTTTGTGGTTCCAATAAGTTTTATAATGTTATTTTGAAAGATTTAGAGAAATTATTATTAATTTTTGCTATGTATAGTTTATTATACTCATCAATTAACATGCATGTAAGCATTTTGTATATAAAGTACAATTATACTTGATGTAGAATAGAAATTAAAATTCTTTTGTTTATAATTTTTTTAGAATTTAAAAAATTATAACAGATAAAATGACAGAAAATTTTATTTTTTCTAAAAAGGTTTCAAAATCTATATATTGATTCGATTAGGAAGTATATAATAATTAGAACAACCAGAATAGTACCACAATTACATCTATATTTTTTTTTATTCTTTTAAAAAATATCTGATCAAAATTTGTTTAGGAGATTGATTTTTGTTCTCCTGATTCATCGAAAACTTCGCGGTGCGACAAATTTTGACAAAATAATTTGCGAAGAAAAAATGGATGTCTGTGGTGGAAGCGGAGGGCTCGAGCCAATAGGGGGGGTGCGGGGGGCTTTGTCCCCCGCGGTATGGATCGAATTTGTCAACTAAAAATTTGCTTTTATATTGATAAATAAGAAGTTAAATTATAAATTTTTAATTTAACAAAAG
>NC_033634.1:3971144-4019461 GCF_001540865.1 Ananas comosus | reverse complement strand
GGCTATTGCTTACCCTCGTGTAAGCCGTTTGTGTATGTTTCCGCTAGTGCTTTTCTCTATTGATGAAAATGTACATGTGATGAGCCTTGGGCGGACAGGGGAAACTCTGTCCGTTCGGCGTCTGTTTGACGTGCTCGGGTCGGGCCAAATTGGCATCGGTCCCGGGGCGTGACATTCTCTCTCCCTTCTCCATGCGCACGTGGGTGGCCATGGTGGTCGGCTGAAGGAGAAAGAAGCAAAAAGCTTCTTTATACATTACACCCCAAAACACTATTCACTTTCGGGCAGTTCGAAATCTGATATCTTTCGCCGGAGCTCCCTGAATGTCCGTTTGAGCTCAAACTTGACAGTCATGCTCGGTTTTACTTAACTTAACAAGCTGACGATCACTGGTTCAGTTTCGACCCCGTTCGGTTACCGAAAACTGTACCGAACTGTAATCTTTAACAGACAACTGTGGGATTTTATTTCCCACCTTTCGGGTGTTAGAAAAATATGAAACTTTAAATCTAGCCTCATAAAAATATTTCTGACTTATCCTCCAATTTTCATAATTTTCTGAGACTGTGCATTTTCTGCTAATTTATCTGTCCCGTTTCCAACAGAAAATTCTAGATCTTCTGTTTTAATTCCGATTTCAGCACAGGTCACTTCTGACTTATGTTTTACCTCTATAAATCTAATAAAAATAGTTTCTCACACTATTTTTATTTATTATTATTTTTATACCAAAATCTGGTATATTATATTCTCTACCGCTTAAAAAGAATTTCGTCCGCGAAATTCAAAACACACCTCAATTCAGCTCCTCGAGCAATTGAGGGCACCAATGCACTTTTTCACTTCGGAATGGCTCTACACTCTTTGGAACTATCCAATAGGACTACTACGGAGCTCATGATACCAAACGCATCCAACTTTGCAAGGCACATCTCACAAAGTGCATTACGGTCTCCGTCACTCTAGGGGGTAGCGCAAGTCGAAACTCGACGACTCTATGCGCTCTAACACCACCTGCCACTCGACACACAAAGAACTTTTCTTTGCATTGACTCCCCCTTCAGGGAATACATTCCTATTCGATCACCGACATTGCTTAAAAGCGATATCACCGGTGCATCGCTTCGTCGTGAGTGCTCTAATTTCGCACAGACCCTTAACTTTATCGTGAGATGGCCCACCTCGGCGCATCCCAACTCTAATCCTCAAATTCCACGTGGCTTGCTACTAGCTCAAGGTCTCACAAAGAGCACTCCATCCTCTAATACCATATGCCACGGTCAACATTGAACTAATTTCGCAACGAGCTTACACGAACGCTTCATTCGTGGATTCGAGTCAGACTCCTCGATAAGGCTATCCGCCAAACCGCTCTCTTCGGTCTCCACAGATGGACCAAAGGCCACCCATCCTACATAGGCCTACCGCCTAAACCTGTCTCGCTACGCAGCGTCTCTCGCTCGCAATGCAGACCCAATCATCATTGGGGCGAAATTCTCACTTGGGAATTCGCACACACTCCAACCAGGAGCAACTAAGATCCCAAACCGTTACAGATTCCCGGGTTGGGTCACACTCGCACTCTCAGTATACTATCAATCGCACTACATGCTCTATAGCACAATACGTACCACTATCGGCTCCTATGCACCTAGTGCGAGCCACCAGCCCCACGAGTGATCCGTGGCACGCTTCACACCTAGCAACGCTCAGGTGCTACTGCCAACACACTCATCCGGCTAAACTAAATCCGCACTCCACGAGTAACTATACTCGTGTATCGCACGCCTCTAAAGCGCTCCACACTATGTCCAGCATTAGGCAACTCTTGCCTATGCACACCGGCCACACGAGCATGGCTCACCTACCTCGATTTGAGGTACTACTAGGCAAAAGCGCCAGTAGTTGGCAACAAACCGTTCCATCGGAGCAACATCCGGAATACTCGAACCATTCGAGTGTCCACAAGTGTCACGTCACAATTCTCGCAATCAGCTATACATTGCTCTGCGAGTTAGTCCGTCACTCCCACCTCTACTGTGAATCTCATCATTAGACCATCACTAGCAACTCGCTAGTGCCATCCAGTTCTCTACCTGCACCGGCAGGTGCAACGCTTTCACCACATAAGCGTGCCCGGGTGTTTACATTTATCCGCTCACTTGGTCCCTACTATGCTACTACATAAATAGTAGTAATTAATTACATGCTCAATGCATGCAATGCACCAACTCTACATTATGCAGAAACACATAACTGCATTAACAGCTCATACCCACCATGACGTCGTCGGCAGCAGGTTCCATATCTCGGATACAGTTCACGATAGGGAGAATTCCCGTTCGTATTCTCTATCTGAGCGGTCTCCTTGCCGCAGCTTCCTGAACTTGTCCTGAAGCTTTCTCTTTTCACTGTCGGGGGAAGTAAGTAGAAGATACCAATCCCCAAAACTCATCCCATGCCATGGAGGAATACTAGGCGATCGGTTCCGTCGAATGCCTTTCCACCACGCCTTAGCCGACTGTTTCAAACAATACACGGCTAGGGGTACCTTGTCCCGCTCCAAGGTAGACAGCTCCCCGAAGAGCGTTTCCACGGAGTCAATCCACGTATCCACAATCCACGAATCGACATTCTCTCCATCGAAGATAGGTGGATCAAACTTTATGAAGGTCATGAGGGCTGCCAAAGCCCGCTCTTCCTCTTTCTTTTTCTTTCCTTTCTTCTTCCTCTTCTTGTCTTCTAGAGAGAGAGAAAGAGAGATATGAGAGGGTGTGTGGATGAGAAATGAGAGAAAAGAGCTCTCATACTCCTCACATAGCCCCACATGTTGCATAAGTGCAAACAAGCCTCTCAACTTTTACTCTTTTACACTGCCCTGACTGGGCCATTTTCAGGTTCGGGGACCGGTCTCCCCGACGAGGGACCGGTCTCCGAGAGCTCTCCCCGCGGTCAGCAGAGCTCACGCACGATGCATCCGGTCTCCCCCGATGGGATCGGTCTCTTCGGGACCGGTCTCTCCCTGCAGGGACCGGTTCCCAAGAGCTGTCCACCGGGGACTTAGCCTATTTTTTCCTCCCTTTCGCTGTCTGCGCGTGCGGGGACCGGTCTCTCCCACCAGGGACCGGTCCCCGAGAGCAGAAAACCTGCAGTTTGCAGATTTTGATTCCCAAAGCTCTCGAAGATCCCCAGTAACGCACTTTTGCATTATTTGACGCCTTCGGCCTTTCCGAAGTGTACCAACCTTGCTCTTTGGTCAATTTGACCAAGGTTTGATGTTCGCTTACCGAAGTTTCGGTATATTACACCTACAACTTTTCCGAAGTCTCTTAATTCGCTCCTCCTAGTGCATAGCAGCCTCCTGCTGCCGCTGCACCACATCTGCTCGTTGCCTCACCACACCCACAAGTGTGTCCAACTGTTCGCGAAGTTCCAAATCTCCGCTCGCCTTGGATTGCTCTGGGACATCACTTGTCCCACCCCGCGTCGATCTAAGCGAAGATCGCCTACGCGGTGCCATCGTTACCTAGAACATGACAACTCAACTAACTCTCAACCTTCTAGGTCGAGTACGAAACAACCGACATCAACTCAAATCGGGCAAAAGTCATACAAGGGCATCTATTCTCATCACTCGGTTTCATGTTGTACGCGTCCAACATGAACACCCTTGGTTGAGAATAGACCACACCTTGGATCTACCTCTAATCTCCTTTTTAGAGGTTTACAACACAACCCAATCCCTTAACCTTTCGCCAAAGTCACAAGTCCTCGTCTCTCACGAGCCTTAATCTCCAATGGTTTACTATCCTAGGGTCTCCTAGGTTCATCTAAACCACTTTCCCATTCTCTACTTTATGCTCTGATACCATCTTATCTGTCACGCCCCGAGCCCGCCTCTTTGGTACGGATTCCGGACGCAACAGACCGCGCAAACGGACAGGGTTTTTCCTGCACGCGGACCAGAGTCTCCCCTGTACGTTCAAGGCGTCGCAATCAATACAAGTACAAGAGGTTCCAAACAGGAACAATTTTCAACAACGATAGCATAAGGAAGGTATCAAACAACATAACACATCCTATGTTATTACATCATTCATCTCACATTTTACATCGATTTTCATTACATTGATCCTCAACTTCATAATATACAATCGATTTCTATAATAATATTAACACATCGATTCTTTTCTTTTCTTTTCTTTTCTTATACCCTAAGAAGCCGACTCAGGTGCTGCTATCTGGTCTCTGTGGAAGGGCGCCTACACGGAGCTACGCCCTTCTCCTCGCGCCTGCCGCGACGCTCGCGTGTAAACCTGTACCCCCAAAAACAACAACACGAGGTGAGACTATTGTCCATAGTCTTCAGTGGGTACAGCCACCCAAGGGAAGAGCTCAACCACCAGGTCAAAAGGAGGCACTGCAACATGTTAGTCAACAGATATATTAAGTATATAATATAATATATTATATACATATCATATGCAATACATGTTCATGCCTCACAAATATGCAAATTATGCAAACTCTTGGTCAATTCTTTACCATTAGCCTTTCTTTAGAATTTGTATGTCTTATCATTCGCATTCTTTACTCTTATTCTTAATTCTTTATTCTTTATTCTTTCTTTATTCTTTATTCTTTGCTAAGGGACTCGCACCTTAGGCGCATTATACACCTTTGGCCATTCTTTATAACATTAACAAACGTTTTCTAATTGTCATTCTTTCTCAATTGTCATTCTTTCACAATTGTTACCTTACTTAGCAACTATGCCACTCGACTCGGTTTTGAGTCAATTCATAATGAATACAAGATCACTTTCCAATTTATATTCTTTTTGTCTTTGCTCTTTATCTCACGGCTAACCCGGGGGTTTCGCCACATTAACTTGTCTTCACATTAAGTCCATCATGCAGAACTCACCAGCTAGGACCGTCCTTCGGGTTTACTCCAACCCGTGATGCATAACTCCGAGCCGCATCGCTTGAGGGGAGCTACCGCCTCAAGCACGGAACTCATGCAAGTATGATCAATCTTAACTCTAAGGATATGTAGTTGAATCATGGCTTTACACTAACTTTAGTGTTTCTTTACATCACATTAGTGCTAACTCTAGCAATCATTATTCTTTATACACAATTATCAATTACTTTAGTAATTATCATTCTTGATACACACTTGTTCTTTTATTGCCACACATAATCTAGTGTTCTTTATGTCACATTTGGTTGCTAACTTTACCATTATCCATTGTTTTACACTTTGCTTGTTCTTTATGCCACATTCTTTACATCGCTCTAGCCATTATCATTATTCTTTATATCACATTGCTTTGCCTTGTCTCAAGCATTATCATTAGTTCTCACATTACATCTCATGCATACACATAGATATATTTAGATTCTTAATCATTCTAATAAGCACGTGTACTCGCATCATGCAACATTACATTATTATCATCACATTGTTTTACATTATCTTTAGCCATTATCATTATTCTTTGTTGTCCCACACTAACTCTAGTGCACTTTACCATTTCGAATGCCACTCGATCTATGTTCAACATGCATATATTTTGTCTCCATTGGTGGTCAGTACTTAAACTTTTATGCATTCGTTAACATTTACTACATGCATTCTCGTTAGCATAATCTCATACTTTCATTTGAATCTGTTTAGCATTTCTATAATCATCACTGTAAATTAACATCACTCATGCATTTATTTGCATTCTATTCTTTATCATGCATTCTTTAATAGCACATTTATCATGCATTCTCAAATAGCATACTTTATATGCATCAATAGTAAACATTCTACACTTTGGCACGGAAAGCGACCTAATCGCTTCGGTGAGCACAACCCACCTCAAAACGCTTTCGATTGCTGTCGACACTTGCAATCGGCCTCGCCGGCACCCGTAATCCGGTTGGCCCGATCTTTGCGCGACTACCCGTTGTAACGATGTGAATCCTCGAAGTTCGGGGTTGCACTTCGTCCAGGATCGACTAATGGTCGAATGGATGAGCTTTGGAAAAGCTTAGGATGCACGAGAATCGAGAAGTGCATTAGAATGTAGTCCGCGAGAGCAAATAATGCAAATAGCATTTTTGGGCTGGAGTTGCTCTCGCGGATCGGTCTTTGGAGGTGAGAGACCGGTCCCATCAGCCGAAGGCTGTGGGGTTGCTGATGCAACCGGTCCCTGGAAGAGGAGGGACCGGTCCCAGCCTGCGACATCAGTGAGAAGAGCCGAAAATCGGCTAAGTCCCGAAAGTATAGCTCTCGGGAACCGGTCTCTCTGAGAGGAACCGGTCTCCCGAGGACCGGTCTCTCAGGGAGGGACCGGTTCCCGAACGCGTGTCCGCGGGGGAAGGCCCCGAGGACCGGTCCCAGGTCGGGGAGACCGGTCCCTCCGCGCGCGGGATGCCCAGAGAGGGCTGTGTAAGAGACGAAAAGTTGAGGGGCCTTTGGGGATATTGTTACAATATGTGAGAGGGTATTAGAGAGGGATATTTCTCTCTCTCTCTCACACTCCCTCAGCCTCTCTCTCTCTCCCTCTCTCTGATCGTGCAAAGGAGAAAAAGAAGGAAAAAGAGAAAGAAAGAAAGAAAAAATATTTCATTGAGTAGTTTTATCACAATATTTATATATAATTTATTTTGTATGGACCCATAATTAATTAGATAAGTTTATAAAACTATAAATATAAAATATAAGGAATAATATGTTTAATGAAACATAAATAAAGTTGTATAGGAAAAAAAAAAAAGACAAAGAGTGTAGGAGAAATGAAGAACTATTAGTAATTAAAATTATTTTTCTAATGCAAATGGCACTTCTTCCCAGTTGCATGAGTGGGTACTGTTCGTGTTTCACCTTCATTATCCATCTATGATGTTTTGTTCATTCCTTTACTAAATTGCAATCTTTTCTCAGTCAGCCAATTAATCAAGTCTTACAATTTTGTTGTCATATTCTTTCCAACTCATTGTGTTTTATAAAATATCTATACCAAGGAGAAGATTGGCAGTGGTAAAAGGAGTGGAGGTTTGTACTATCTAGATGGTGACTTTCAGCACACAAATGGAGAATTTTAGGCCCACATTATGAGTGACACTTTGCAGCATAAAAATAAAAAAATAATTTGGCTATGGCATAGGCGATTAGGACATCCTTCCATTGGTTACCTTAGAAAATTGTTCCCATCACTATTTTATAATTATAACTAGTGAAGGCCCGCGCTTCGCTGCGAGAAATTTATGCATTTTTAAAAATATTTTGGACAAATATCATTCATTTTTTTTAAATTTAAGTTTAAATTTTTTAATTTTCTAATTTTAAATTTTAAACTTCAAAAAATAGAAGAGAGAGAAAGAAATAATAAAAGTTATTTAAATAGAGAGGAATAAAAAATAATTTGAAGATTGAAGAGAGCAGAGAGGAAAAAAAAAAGAAAGAGGGAAAAAAAAAACGCTGCTCCCTCCCCGCTCACGCGCCGACCCTGAGAGAGAGCAGTGTCCGCGCCACACCGCGCCCCGCCCCGTGCTCTAGCGCGTCCGCGCCACACCGCGGGTCGCCCCACACTCCTGCGTTTTTTTTATTCCATAAATTAAGAGGAAAAAAATTAAAGAAAGAGGCAAAAAAATAAATAAAATAAAATCCCTCTCCTCTCTGCCTCGGCTGGGCCTAACCCACGCGCGCTCGCGCCCCGCTGCGCGACTGCGCTACGCTCCGCCCCGCCCCGTGCTTACTCGCCAGCGCCCGCCGCGCCTACGTCCGCTCGCCCGCTGGCCCCTATGCCCACCACGCCTGCACCCGCTCGACCGCACCCCCGCCTGCTCCCGCTCGGCCGCACTCTCCCGCGCCGCCCGCCCGCTCTGGGAAGAGAGAGAGAGAGAGAGAGAGAGAGAGAGCCGGAGGGGGAAGAGGAAAAGAGGGGGAGAGCTGGGGGGCGGGAGAGAGAGGGGCGGGAGAGGTAAGGAGCGCGCACCCGCCGGGCGGGGGTCCCGCCCACGCGCTCGTGCGAGGGAGAGAGAGAGAGGGGGGGACCGCGCACCCGCCGGGCGCGGGTCGCGCGTACGCGAGAGAGAGAGAGATAGAGAGAGAGAGAGAGAGAGAGAGAGAGAGGTAGGGCATAGGGGAGGGGGCTGTCATGCGCGGGCAGCCCGCACCCCCCGCATCACGCGCAGAGAGAGAGAGAGAGAGAGATATAGAGAGAGAGAGGGAGAAAGAGATCTGTGGGGATAAGAAGAGAGAGATCTGTGGGGAGATGGAGAGAGGGGGAGAGAGAGTGAGAGAGAGAGACGGGTGGGGGAGGAGGGCCCACTGAAGCCCCGAGAGAGAGAGAGATGGGGGAGTCGGAGAGAGAGAGAGAGAGAGAGAGCCGGAGGGGGTCCCGCTGGGGGGGTCCCGCCGAAGCCCCCGCCAAACGCGGGGAGGCTTCGAAGGAACTCCCAAATTAATATATCTATAGATCCTTCATATTTTAATTGTGAAACATATATAATGGCTAAAAGCCATCGAGCCATCTTTCCCTTGAATAATACTAAGGTTAATACACCTTTCTCCCTTATACATACTGATGTTTGGGACCCTGCCCCGCTGCCCCTTCATAATGGAATAAGATGGTTTGTTACCTTTGTTGATGACTGCACAAGGATGACTTGGTTATATTTGCTAAAACATAAGAGTGATGTGTGTAAAGTCTTCCTCCTTTTTCGTAAAATGGTGACTGTTCAATTCCAGGCTCGCATAAAAGTTGTTTTATCTGATAACAGAGGAGAGGGGATATTTTCAGCAAGAATTAAAAAATGTCATGGACTCTTCCAGCATTATCCATCAAACATCATGCCCTAACACCCCCCAGCAGAATGGAGTTGTTGAGAGGAAGAATAGGCATTTATTAGAGGTTACTAGATCATTGCTAATGGTGGGAATGTTCCATCTTACCTCTGGGAAGAAGCCGTAAGTTCTGCCGTTTATTTAATCAATCGTCTTCCCTCAAGTGTTCTAAATTCAGCAGACCATTAGATGCCTTTTATGACCATTGCACCTTGCCTCCAATTGCACATTTAAAGCCCCACACCTTTGGTTGCGTCATATATGTAGAACGCAGCGGAAATATTCATTCATACCTTTTTACGGAAGCGATTCGCGTTAGAACGCAACGAGCCCGGATCGTAGAGGTTGATTCACGTGTCCTAGGATCGTCCTTGAAAATCTTCTATCGCTCCAAACTCGCGGTGGATCAAACTACAAACGAGCACGATCTCTAATCCACCATTCAAGACCCTTTAGAATAATAGGTTAATGGCGGATGTGGTTTCTACGTTTATCTCTTAGTTTGCATGTTCTCTTTTTCTTATTTTTTTTATGTGAGATCGCTCGTATATTTATAAGTGATTCCAAAATCCTAATAAGCACGTAAGAGATAAAGCCAAATCGGTTATTAATTGTTATCCTAATATGATTAGAATTTATCTCTAATTAGCTTTCCAATTAAAAGCGAGATTAATCCTGTAATATATGGTAACTTGGAAAATCTTGAGATAAATGCTTGTAACAGCATAGTTAGCATTTTATGTTTTTAATACTTATGCAATCTATATACTTGCTACTGTTCCTGGTTGGAACCTCGCGTATTGCATTGTTTAGATTGTGACGCCTAGAACGTACAGGAAAAGCTCTGTCCGTTCGGCGGTCTGCCGACGTGCCCGAATCCGACCAAATTGGCGGAGCTCGGGGCGTGACAAATCCTAATTCAATTAGACAACATAAAAACCGTCGGATCGAGCCCAATCATGGGCGCACCGGTGCCTATTCGATTTAACCGAATGCCAACATCTCCCACTCACACATAGCAGGATCGATACTATCGTAACCACTTCCTCAACATTACACCACTATTGATTCTATTCATACAGAAAAATAAACAGTGTGACCGCCGAGTCAACCTGCATTTTGGGAGCTCTATACTAGAAACCGCATACGGCCAGCATAGAGACATCAACCCTCAAAAGAGAATATTAGACTCGTGATGCCCTAGACTATCGAATTACCTTAGGTTCAGCATCTCTAATCCCTCAAAGAGCCATGCTAACCTCTATTGCGCATATTATGACACTATACTCATGATTGTTTCGCTATGCTAAAGCGACACAATCTGTCGACAATGAGTCAAAGTGTCTGAATATAATTCAACTAGTCTTCCTAGAGCCCTCATGGCACTAAGTTAAGAACTGATTGCTTTTCCAGCAATGCCCCATAAAGCCGCATCACTTATAGCCGTGGAAAATATGCCAAAATAGCAACATCAATTCTTTCACTTAATGGCATAGTCAAAAGTCACTAAGAGCATCTAACATATATTGGACATCGCCTCAAAATAATGTCCATAAGAACTCACACGATGAGGAAGCAGGGATCCATTCACCCATCTTCTTTATTTTGTCGCCTAGCACATATAGTATGAAATACATGCTATGACAGAGAATCTCAATGAGCGTATGTCTTTCTCAATGTCATACGAATCTTAGCCCAGTCACTCTCGGAGTGTCTAGCCTAAGTTCTCCATTTGCTCGCTATCTCAAGCGCCAAACGGTGAGCTCATATCTGGCTCTTAATGTACAGGCCATACGAATCGTGGGACTATTTATATGCGGTCTCATTATTGACTTCATCTTGGTGCCAATCAAGGCGGCTTCTATTAATGTCTCATTTTCGCTCGCTTTCTACAGCTCCGAAAAGAATGATTGTCCGTGTGAGATGGTCAATCGGCCTGCGACATACTATCAATCCGTTCTACAACAATACAGGAAATATATGCACGTGTGCTAATCTTACTAAATATCTTTGCCAAAATACTAATTTGTAATTAAATAACCAAAAATATTACAAAACGAAATGACAAAAAATAGTCGACTGTCTACACAATCAAATCCTACGGATTCCAAGAGCTTTAACATAAGCCAAAAAGGATTCTCTAACAATAGGCTTAGTCAGAGGATCTGCAACCATACGACTCGTAGAAATGTGTTCCAGGGTTATTTCCTCCTGCGCCACTGCCTCACGAACAAAATGATACTTTAAGTCGATGTGCTTAGTCTTGCCATGATATTTTGGGTCCTTCAAGTATGCAATCGCTGCCATACTATCACAATAGATCGTTACAGGAACGGAAGTACAAGCGACAACCCCAATATCTCGAAGGAACCTCCTGAACCAGATAGCCTCCTGAGCCACTGCAGAACACGCTACGAACTCCGCCTCCATGGTGGATAGAGCTACGCAGGTCTGTTTCTTACTACTCCAAGATATCGGTCCATAATCAAGCAAGAATGCATATCCTGAGGTCGACTTACGCTCATCTAGGTCACCAGCCCAATCCGCCTTCCTATAACTGATGAGACATAAATCCGTACCTTAATAGCACAACACATAATCTATCGTACCTCTGAGGTAACGAAGTATCCTTTTAACAGCCTTCTAGTTGTCCAATCCCGGATTGGACTGAAAACGGCTAACCAGACCCACGACATAGCATATATCAGACCGAGTACACATCATAGAATACATCAGGCTTTTACCGCATTAGCATATGGAATCCGATTCATCTTTTTTTTTTTTTCTTCAGAAGTTTTAGGGCACTCTTTAAGGTTCAGACTCTCACCTTTAGCAATAGGAGTGTCAATAGGTTTGCAATTGTGCATCTGAAATTGTTCTAAAACTTTTTTTAGATAAGTCTCTTGAGACAGACCTAAAAGTTTCTTTAAACGTTCTCATAGGATCTTGATTCCGAGCACATAATTCGCTTCGCCCATGTCATTCATCTCAAAATTAGAGGACAGCCACATCTGAGTGGCGACAATTATTTTCTTATTATTTCCGACCAATAGAATGTCATCAATATATAAGGAAAGGATTAGAAAATATCTTTTGGACCGTTTAACATACACACAGTGATCTTTTTCAATCATCGTAAACCCATCTTCAGTGATGGCTGGATAAAATTGAACATACCACTGTCTGGAGGACTGCTTCAATCCATAGATGGATCGTCGGAGCTTACAAACTTTATACTCCTCACCCTTTACAGAGAAGCCAGCAGGTTGATCCATATAGATCTCCTCATCCAATTCTCTATTGAGAAATGCAGTTTTAACATCCATTTGGTAAAGTTCCAAATCCTAATACGCGACAATAGCCAAGATTAGGCGTATAGAAGCAAACCTTATGACAGGAGAGAAGGTTTCCTAGTAATCAACGCATTCTCGTTGGGTAAAACCCTTTGCTACCAGGCGAGCCTTATACCTATCGATTGAACCGTCTGCCTTACGCTTAATCTTGAGAACCCATTTATTCCCGATTGTTTTGTGCCCTGGTGGCAAGTCAACCAAATTCCAGACATGATTTGACTTCATCGATTCTATTTCCTCCATCATTGCATCCAACCATTCCTTATGAGTAGGTGATGAAAGAGCCTCTTGGAAAGACCTAGGCTCATCATCATCATGTGCAGCAACAATGAAAGCTTCCTCTTCAATCTCAAAACGACGACGGGGAACGCCCATACGTGTGCTCCTACGAAGTTGAAGCTCCTTATCTAAAGATAAGTCGCTCCCACTATCCCTAGGAGGTATCGGAGTTGCCTTCTCGACCTCAACTGAACGAATAGAAGCGCCAATATCAGAGCCATCCATCTCATGGAACTCAATTTCATTTCGAACCTCACTTCTATAAGGAAAATCCTCCTCGTGGAATTCAACATCTCGTGACTCAATCTCAGTCAAACTTTCTATCTGGCTGCTTTCTGATAAACACGTATCTCTTGGAGTGTTCAGGGTATCTTATAAAAATACACTTCTTTCCTTTAGGACCCAACTTTCCATGCTTGTGAGAAGTGTCGTGTACATAAGCTGCCGAACCCCAAGGATGCATGTGCTTCAAATTTGGTTTCCTGCCTATCCATAATTTATAAGGGGTGGAAGGTACTGTCTTGAAGGGTACACGATTAAGAATGTAGACAGCAGTTAACAATGCGTCTCCCCAAAAGGAGATAGGCAAATTTGCTTGTGCCATCATTGACCTAACTATGTCAAGTAAGGTGCGATTTTTTCTCTCCGCTAAGCCATTTTGCTGCGAAGTGCCAGGATTGTCAGCTGTCTGATTATTCCCTTTTCATCACACAATTTCTTGAATTGTTCAGATAGATACTCGCGGTCCCGATCAGTTCTTAAGATTTTAATTTTTATATTTAACTGATTCTCAACCTCATTAATATAACATCTAAAACAATCCAATACTTCAGACTTATGGGAGATCATATAAATATGACCGAAGCGCGTATGGTCATCTATAAATGTGATGAAGTAAAAAGAACAATGTTTTGCCCTCACACTCATTGGGCCACAAATGTCGGAATGAATCAATTATAAAGAAAATTCTACCCTAGAAGCTTTATTAAATGATTTTCGGGTAGCTTTTCCTGCTAGGCAATATTCACATGTGGGCAGGTCGACTTTAGTAAGCGAGCTCAATAGCCCGTCTCTAACTAATCTAGTCATTCTATCCTGCCCAATATGATCAAGACGTGCATGCCATTTAATTGAAACATTACGATCATTCTTAACAAAAAATAGCAAGGAAAAAAAACCACTCTCATTATAATTATTATCATTGTCCAAAATCATAAAACCATTTGAAATAAAACCTTTTCCATAATAAATAGTTCCAAGATGAATCTTAGCTACATAATTCTTAAAATGAAAAGAAAAGCCTAACTATAGCATAGTAAGAATATAAAACAAGTTCCGCCAAATTTTTGGAGTATAAAGTACATCATGAAGGTACAAAGTTCGACCAAAGTTCGACCACCTTGCATGATCAACTTGCACGTGCCAACGCGTAATACATCGACACTGGAATAGTTCCTATGTATACTCTTCTGCTCCCAGCAAGCACACAACGATACTCGATGAATCCCATTCGATCCCTCGCTACATAGTTTGTTGCTCTTGAGTCTATAATCCACAGAGGGAGAGATTCAGCAATAAAAGTGCTAAAAGAAATAAACGATCAAGAATTAGGATAAAGAGGTACCTTCTTTGGCTCAGTGCAATCACGAGCGAAGTGTCCCAACTGATTACAATTGAAGCAGGTCATCTTTGACTTGTCCTTCTTGCCACCTCGTTTGCTTATCTTTCTTTTAGTGTTCTTCGTGTCCTTAGGCGCGGATCCACTACGACTTTGAGGCCCAGTAATCCTCGTTCGCTTGAACCCGAATGTTTTGCGAAAGTTTAACTCAGCAGCATTGGCAGTTGGGGTTTTTATAGCGTCACGACGCTCCTCCTCCAACTCCAGATGCCGCGCAACATCCTCAAAAGTTTTGACACTTTCATTATGTGTCAAATTTACTCGCATATGTTCCCACGAATTGGGAAGTGAGCGAATCACAGCTTGGATCTGCTGCTCATCAGTCAAGATGCCGCCAGCCGACTTTAACTCGCGAATCGTGTTTGACATTATTCTCACGTGTTGTTTCATAGTCTGATCAGTATGCTTCGTATAACTGTCAAACCGCATTGTTAGGCTGCGCAACCTTGTGGCCGAAGTCGCACCAAATTTAGTTTTGAGAGCCTCCCACATGTCATACGCAGTCGGATACTGCTCATATTCGCACAAAAGATCATTATGCATACCGCTCAGCAACGTAATGCAAGTAATGCGATCCTTTTTAAGCCAATTATTATAGGCTTCCATATCTCAGTGAGCCTGAGCACTGGTGCCCTCTGTGGGTTGGTCCATTTTATTACTCATATTTTCTAAAACCTCTTACTCAGCGAAAACATATTGAATTTTATGGTGGCAAATATCATAATTGTCACCATCCAATTTCTCGCCTTTGATCAAATGAGCAGGAAAAGATATTTTATAATTAGCACACGATACAAATATTTAATTTTGCCGCATCTCTAATTAAATAAATTAAAATTAGATCATAGATGGGTAAAGAAAAATTTCGCTATGCTCATAATCACATAACACATCATATGTCAAAATTTTTAATTATTTAATTAAGTTGCACAAAATATTTGGGAGTAAAACATATAATTTACTCTATCAAAAAATAAAAAATTCCTACTTGACAGGGCATGTATAAAAAAAAAAAAATTTATATTATGCCAAAAGTTAAATCTATACATCATAAAAGGCATTATAATATTTTTAATGCATACTAATATATCACAAAAGCATATTAAATTATTTTAATAAATGCATGCAACATATATCACAAATTCATATTAAGCCATCTAATATGCTTAAAAATAAATTATTCATTTTATTATAAAAAAATGCAAAAAATAAAAGAAAAACTAAAAATGAAGCTTTAGTAGGCCCGCGCCGGTTGTGGGCCCGCTCGCGGGCCAGCATGCGTGGCTGCGGGCCTACTCTTGGGCCGGCAGCGCGCTGGCCCGCGCGGCTCGCGTGCGGCAGCATGGCTCACTTGCGCATGGCCTGCGCGCGGCCCACGTGGCCTGCGCGCAGCGTGTGGCCTTCGCGTGGCTAGCGCGCAGCCCGCGCACGGCCCGCGTGGCTTGCGCTCTGCTTGCGTGCGGCGCACGTGGTCCGTACGCGGCCCACGCAGCCTACGCGTGGCGCGCGTGCGTCCCTACGCGGCCTGCGCATGGCGGCATGCGCCTCTCGGGGCTTGGAGCAGTAATTTTTTTTTTAAATAGATAGATAAACTTCAAAAAAACATATCTTGAGATTTAGAACTCCAAATATTACAAGAAATATATCAATAAAAAATTTAATGGGGAGCTCTTCCAAATCATGCAAGTTTCACAATAGGATATGCATCAGCATCAAACAAGCCACCCGCAAAGTTTCGACTAGGGTTTCGTTTTTCTCATAAAATACAAAACAAAATTAAATCAAACTTTGTAGATTTAATCTACAACATAGGTGCTATAGATGTGTAAAAATCATGCAATAATATTCATCCTAGAAAAATCCGCCATTAACGCCCATAAGCATGCAAGAAAAAATCTAAACAATGATAGATTTAAATCTACACATGCAAGTCGTTAAAGAGTTAATCTAGGGCACAAAATCAACCTAATAAGGCTCTGATACTGTCACGCCCCGCTCCCCGCCAATTTGGTCGGGTTCGGGCCGCGTCAACAGACGCCGAACGGATAGGGCCTCCTCTGCCCGCCCAAGGCTCTAGCAATAAGTATAATAAAGCAATCAAACAATGAGATTTGCAATTATGCAAGGCTTGCACGAGGGCAAGCAACAACGGAAGCAAAAGCTCTAAGCTACAACATACAACCATACCTGATATTTGATTATATTTAAACCAAATACTTGTAAACTAAACTATTACATTCATTTTGCTTTTATTCAATGTTTCTTTACATCTTAATCATTCCACCAAAAATACATGATTTGTTTACAACTTTTACAACTATAGATCAACAAAATAAAAGTTGATACATGTACACAAAAGGGATAACTAGATGCAAATATCCGGTGGCCGCTAGCTATGGCGCAATACCTTTGCCTCGATCCTCCGCCGCCTCGCTCACGCTCGGATCTGTAGGGTTAGTGGCGTGAGAACTACAACGAAGTTTCCAGTGGGTTCGGCAACCGACCTCGCCGACTTACCCACTGGGTCTATTTAGACATAAGTATTTCAAGGAAAGAAAAACTGTAACCAATACTAATGCTAATACTATGCCTGCCAGAAAACTATAAGTGAATAAATAATCAATATAGAATGATTATGCATGCATGCTCTATTCAAAACTTTAACTTGGCTTATACCCAATCGTACCGGTTAACCTTGTTAACCCCAATAACTCATAACCCAAAATCCCTTAATAACGGGGGACTCGAACCTCCCTGGAGACCGTCTTCGGGGACCTCGCTCCCCGTGGTGACTATTCCGGAAAGCACCGCTTGAGGTGGAGCTACCTCCCTCAAGCCAAGACTTATCGTGAATATTGATCCAATTATCAACTTGAGAACATATAGCCACTAGCCACAATGCCACTTTAACAATGATAGGTTTCTACCTTGTCATACTTACCACTCTTAGTTAAACCTTGTTTAACTATTCTTGTCTCGATGCCAATCTTGTCTCTATTGTCAATGTCACCTTTGTTTACTATTATCATAGTCCAGGTCTCACATTCATACAAATATAGGGTCCAACATTCATGTCTCTTATAGTTCATGTTCAATCACTATGTTCATCTATATTTGAAATTCTAATCACTAATCACATGCCAACTATCCTATCATGCATGAATGGTACTATACATATATATGCTCAATAAAATGTGACATAGACATAGAAGGGAATCCAACGATTCCGGAATGCACCCCCCACCTCGAATAATTGTAGAAGGGTTGTAGTTCAACTCTCGTGCTCTACGAACTCCGATCCCACACGCTACGGCGATCTACAATAATTTTAGAGCCAAATTAGGCTTTATACTACAAACTCATATCTAGTCTTTTCGTTTCGATGAACGGAGTTGTCCCACGCGTCGGGAATATCCCCAATTAGGTTTCCATAGGTCAATTTAGCTCGAAAACGATCGGAGGCAAAAGCCCAAATTTTCATGCCCTAATAATGTCATATAGAGTTTTTCTCCTAGATTGATCTTATTCCTAAGCAAAAGCTATCTTAGAATCAACTAGGAAGCTCTCTAATACCATTTCTAAGCCATTCGAATCATTCCTAGGGCATCTAACATGAACACTAGGAGTTCACCATGAGAGCTCATGAGAAACACATGGATTTCATGTGTTCATGGCCTCTAGAGTGTTNAACATGAACACTAGGAGTTCACCATGAGAGCTCATGAGAAACACATGGATTTCATGTGTTCATGGCCTCTAGAGTGTTTCTAGCTTTGCAAGAAGACCAAAACCTAAAGATTTAGGGTATAAATCCAAACCCTAGAACCATTCTTGCAAAAGAACTCACCTTAGTCCAAAGCACTCCCAAGTCCACCTTGTAGGAGAGCTTCTTGACCTTCTAATCCTCCAAAATACACCAAAAATCTACCTCCTAGCCTCTCTCTTGCCTTTGGAGAGAGATTCCTAGAGAGAGAAAGGGAGAAAAATGAAGTGGAGGAGGGTTCACAGTTGCTGTGAAGAGAGGAGGGTGTTGGCGTATTTTATAGGTTGCAACAATAGCAACTAAGCCCCCCAAAAATTCTTATTTGCAACAGACCTTATTGTTGCTGCCAGACCAAAGTGTACCGGTACACGGGCTGCTGTCACCGGTACACTTTTTGCGCAGAGGCAAACCCGAGAGCAGCCCTCTCGGGTTTTACCAAAGTGTATCGGTACACACCAGAGGTGTTACCGGTAATACAGTCAAAATTTCTCAAACCCGAGAACTATTTCCTCTCGGCCTGCAATGTTGTACCAGTTACAATTCGATGGTTGTATCAATACACTTGCTCCAGACTGCAGTTTTAGCTCCGATTCGACTCTACTTCGCGCCGGTCGATGCTAAAACCTTTCTAACCTCTCTTAAACTCATTTCTAACCCTTCCAACATAGTTGGAAAGCTAATTGGAACTTGTCCAACCATTTCTCTCGGCGCTTTAACCTATTTTTGGGTAAAGTTCGATAATCGCTATCGTACTTCAATATGTTACAGATACCAATGTAGAACGCAGCGAAAGTATTCATTTATACCTTTTTGCGGACGTGATTTGCGCTAGAACGTGATGGGTTCGGATCGTAGAGGTTGATTCACATGTCCTCGGATCATCCTTGAAAATCTTCTATCGCTCCAAACTCGCGTTGGATCGAACTACAAACGAGCACGATCTCCAATCCACCGTTCAAGACCCTTTAGAATAATAGGTTAATGGAGGATGTGGTTTCTACGTTTCTCTTTTAGTTTTCTTGTTCTCTTTTTCTTATTTTTTTTTATGTGAGATCGCCTGTATATTTATAAGGGATTCCAAAATCCTAATATAAGAGATAAGGCCAAATAGGTTATTAATTGTTATAATATGATTAAAAATTATCTCTAATTAGCTTTCCAATTTAAAAGCGAGATTAATCCTAATTCAATTAGACAACATAATAACCGTCGGATCGAGCCCGATTATGAGTACACCCGATTCGATTTAACCGAATGCCAACAATATATGTCCACTTGCATTCACACCAACATACCAAACTCGAACCACGGGCCATGGAATGTGTGTTTGTCGGGTAAAGTATGACACAAAAGGGATATCGAGCTTACCACCCAACATCAAAATGGTTTTATGTCTCTATGGATGTTACATTCCATGAACAGGACTTATTTTACTCTACAGGAGCTTTAGAGGGGGAATGAGAATGATGAAGTGCAGAACCACAACATCTAGGATATAATATTACTTGATTTGGTAGCTGAAGTAGTACCCAATGTAACTTCTACCGAGTCCATTGAGTGTTCAACTGAAACCCAGAAAACGATGGTATAAGACATCTCACTCTAATACCACTAATCCAATCTACACAAGAAATTCACTTGAAGTATCATCTAACCATGATCTTACTGTGCATGAAACTAATATTGCTCCTACACGTGAAATTCTTGATACTTCAAGTCCTACTCCTGTCATATCTAATCCATAGTTAGTTAATTCGGATTCGGCAAAAATTCGGTACGGGTNAATTTAATGATCATTATCTCCGTCATCTATTAACTCTATGTTTTTTAGGTATACTAGACCTGTTGAAGACCCTACTGTGTACTAAAGGATACCCTATAAACCGGAACCTAAAATCTAGCCCAAGTATGGACTAACCTCCAACAGGTGCCAATCTTGCTCAATCTTCTACCATAGCTGAGTGATATCTCCATCTTAGCCTACGTGTACATAAGAGTACTTCTAATCTAGTATCAATCAATTAAGCGCTTAATAAGCGCTTAAAAAATTTTTTGGTTAATTTGCCAGCTTAAGCATAAAAAGGCTTTTTAAGCTTTTTTTTGGCGTATAAAAACCCATTTTTATGCTTAAGCACTTATTAAGCGAGCGGCTTAATAAGCGGTTTTTCTGCGCCGGAACGCCACCACCCGGAGCGCCGAGCGCTCTCACTCGCGCTCGCGCGACCACGACTAGCGTCCGGAGCGCCCGGAGTGCCGAGCGCTCGAGCTCGCGCGCCCAGAGGCTGGAGCGGCGAGCGCTCGCTCGCGCTCGCGAGCTCGCGTTCGCGAGGTCGCACCGATCGGGGGGGTTTTTTTTTTTTTAGGAGAAGTGGAACGTGTTTTATCTTTTTTCTTTTTTTTAGTAAAAGGGAGAGGGTTTTTTTTTCTAAGTGAGATAGTTTTTCTAAATTAAAAAATATTTGATAGAATTAAAGAATAAACTAATTAATAAATAAATAAAATTCCATATTATGTCAAACGATAAAAAAAATTGAATTAATCGAATTAAAACATCGAGAAATAAGAATATAAGAATTCTTTATACTTATAAATATGATTGTCGTATTTAGAACTTTCTTTTGTTTAAATTAAATTATCGGCTTAAAGAATAGGGCTTAAAAATTAACCACTTGCATATTATAGGCATATTTAATGCATAGGCTTATTAATGGTTTAGGCAAAAAATCGGCATAAAAAGTTGCTTAAATTTTTAATTTTCTGCTTAAAATAGGCTTAATATATGCATGGCTTAAAAACGGCTTAGGCTTAATTGATTGATACCAACGACCTCGAGCCCCCTACTCCAAATTCGGTAAGGGAAAGAGAGACATCCAAAAGAGAGAGGAACTTCACTCTAAATCACTAAACTCGAATAAAAAGAAGGAGAGAGAATACGAACGACCAAACCTTCTGAACCTAATCGAAACTCCGTACCTTTCTCCACAGAACTATCATAAAGGAGTTGGGATTTTATCCCTAAACGACTCCTCCTAGACATTTTTCCATATGATAGGTTAGAAAAGTATCAAACTTCGATATTATCACTCCAACTCGAACAAAACTAAACAACTAATGGTCGACCAAACTCTTCTGATATCATCGACATCTTAGTTCCAAAACGACACTAAGAAGTTGGAATTAGGTTCCTCTTCGACCTAACTTCAAACCTTCCACTAATTGATCGATAAAAGAGATGAAACTACGACTTTTATCATTACAATCACTATCAAAACCACAACAAAACCGCTAACAAGTATCGTCCTATATACTTGGGACACCGACTCGAAACCCACTAAGAACTTCGATCAAAACAACACCGAGAAGTTAAGCTTTGATCCCCTTTTCGAGTTAACCTCGACACTCTTCCATATGATAGATCATCAAGGAATCAACTTACTTTATCAACATCAAATTACGTTAAAAATCACAAACGTACGTCGTCCAAGCGTTGCCTGGTAAGCTAGAACGAGCCGACTCAAAACCTTTGAAAGATTCTAACCTAAACCACAAGGTTGGACTTGGCTTCACCCCTAAGTTCATAATCGTGATATGATCCATTCTCAAATGGATCTATTCTACTAATACACTCTTAATACACTCAAAATCACGACTCTATGTTCAAGTCGAAAATCGACTAAAGCCCAACTAACAATACCATGAACCTCCGACGCTTAACAGAAGTGAGTGAACTAGCTGCTCTCAGCAGCTGATAAACCACCCAAACTGGAGTGGCCTTATTCACTTAAGGGAGATACAAGAATCATTACGATATCTTAACGACTAATACACATTAACACTGTTACCTAATGATACACTTCACATCAAACTTCATCAATCGTATAGATGAAGGATACCGATTACATCTAGAGATATTTCATCTCTTAACATTCGTTTGTGTAGTACGTCGTACGTATCAATTACAAGTCATGTCTACATATTTGTATCTCGATCTTAACTATAAGTATACGATCACCGTAACACTTCCTTAACACACTACGTAATCAACATTAGGGTAATATACCGTAATAGTATAGAGATACCTAATCTCTTATTTCCGTGATTTAGATATCGTACTATTGATCACACGAACGCATCTGTTCAATGGTTACTTTTATCATACGAATCTGATCGTAGTTAAAGTACAACACCAATATTAGATCAACTATAATCGTGAAATATAACATGAATGTAGGGCTGGATATCCAGCCATCATCTGTAAGGTACAAACTCTGTACTACTGACTCCTGAAAACTGATACCTAGTAGGAACGAACGGTAACACGATTAAGCGTGTATGAACACTCCCAGCGAGGGGTGTTCGGCCGTGTGGCCTCGACCGGATGCGCTGTCTAACGAACGGGCACACCCTAACCCACGGCTTCACCTAACGGCACCCCTCACATGGTGTCCCGGTAATCCGTCGACCTAATGGCACACATCTAGGAATACTTAACTTGTTTTATGATTTAACATAACGATTCCCAGTAATGAACTATCACACGTATAGTATTAACACTATAACCTTTGGATCATTAAAATCATAAGTGATCAACGATAATAGTAGCATTAAAGATAGTACATCATCAACATGGATAAAAGAAAATAAGTCGTACTTGGATCACCACATTAAGCGACTCCAGCTGCCGAATGGGTGACCCCTGATACAAATTATTAAGAGTGCGGGAAAAACAACAACAAAATAAATGTCTCGGTAGGTGACGCCCTCTCCGATCCCTAGCGACGTTCCCTCAACGCAGATCGATCCGCATCGACTCTCAGGATGATCCACTAGTGGAGCGATGCACCAAACAACTGCTCCCACTACACATGGGTACATATCTCTATGGTGAACATGTACATCAACTAAAACCACTGAGACACTACATATACATACCAATCTCTCAACACAAATGTCAAATACGAAGATGAAAGACAACTAGAATCATCTCAAACATGATTAATAAGAGATCAACAATCATGAAAATACAGAAAAGATACGAGACTATGATACAATCTGAAAGACAACTAACCATATAAAGATCGTACCAAAACCATCTGCGTAACATATGACGTCCATATACCGCCCAGACACGTACATAGCCCATACGAAAGCGACTATGGGTCCGCACTGTCGTTATAATAGATCTTAAACCTTTATCCTTACTAATTTTCAATTCATGTTTTCTTCATAGGTTAATTGTTGTGTATTTAGGCTCGGTTTGAATTAGTTATGTCTTTTTCACAGTTCTTTTGTCTTCATTTTTCTTTCATCTCTCTTATGTCTCCCTTTCTTTTAACTTAATTTCTTCGCTTTCTTTCATTTTTTTTCCTTTTTCATTAATTTTGTTTCTGTTAGTTCCTGTCTGATGTTTTATGTATCTTTCTTTTCTTCCTTTCATCCTTTCAAACATGATTTTAGTATAGATATTCGAGAATAATTAAGAGTATTAAAACAGGTGCACTGTCCGAATAGAATTGATAACGACACCCCAGGTAGAGGAAATAATGAGTAGAGGAAGAAAATTTGGATGGTAGAAAATTTCTAGCACAGCAAAAAGGAAAGCAGAGAAGCCATCTTCTTTTGAAAGTCTTTGAAACACCAAAGGGTAAAGCAAACAAACCAAAAGTACGAAAAGAAAATTTGAGTAGTTTTAGATTAAACTTTAGGGTGAAGAGAAAATGGATTTGGGGAATATTCAAGAGAGGGGGAAGGGAGTGGGGTGAAGAAAACCGTACCACCACCGCGCTAGCTCTAGCTCTAACCCTTGCGCTATCTCTCGTCCTAGTAAAGGGGAAAAAGTTGGAAAAGGGAGTAGTTAGATAGCACTCTAGTACTTCCTTTTTAATTTTAAAATATTTCAAACCCCCGGTTTTACTTTAAAAAAATTTTTCACCACAACGGAACACCCGGTTCAGAGGTGCGTACTACGTAGTACTAACTGCGGGCGGCGGGTGCGAGGAGAGTGTTCAGTATCACGGTGTGCGATTATGTGAGTGCATTTAGAGAGAGAGAGAGAGAGAGAGAGAGAGAGAGAGAGAGAGAGAATGTTAGTAAAAGAAAAGATAGTGAGAGAGTTAGAGAGGGGAGGATGGAGGGTGGAAAACCTGGCGGCACGCCGGCGCGGCTGACGACCACGACGAGCGGCGGAGCGGCGAACCCGAGCCGCGGAGCCGGATGCGGGGAGACGTGAGGCGTCAATCAAAAAGAAGCAGGCGAGCACCGTGACAGCGTCCCGGCTCAGCGGACGAGAAGTTGATGTCACGCCGCCGCGCGATTTTCGGATTTTCCGATTTTAGGAATCCGGCCACCGCTATTAGAGAGAGAGAGAGGGAAAATCTAATAAAGTCAAGTTATTCTCATAAATATAAGATCGTTAAATTAAACGAAACATATTAATTATTAACACAAACGGACAAACCATAACCTAATAAATTATAAACGATAAAACGAAGAACGGAAGAACTAATAATTATTAAGCTCAACAGGTATTAGATAAATAATAAACTAGTACTAGTTGTTAATACTATTATTACTATTAAATAAGTATAAATTTAAAATTAAAATTTTAAAAAATTTTTAAAAATCTTGGAAGTTTACTATTGAATAACCTAAAATTTGAAAATCATAAACTCTTATACTTCATTTTATCATTTAGGTTTTAAAATTAAAAAATACTTAAGGAAGAAATACTTATTCTGATATTCTCGAAAAAGAAAAGATCCGATTGACAATCATTTTATTAATAATAAATATTAAATAAAAATCTAAAATAAAAAATATGTTAAAATATATTAAACGTTTAATGAAATATAAATATATTTACTTTAGAATTATGAACTAAAAAAAATATATTAAAAACATCTAGAGATCTCTTAATCCGGTAATAATAAAATTACCCTTTACGTTGATATGAGCTAAGTAAAAAATTTTCTTTTTCATAATTTTTAAACCTTCGATTACTTGTTATTCGTTAAATATCTCTACTCCGAAGCTCAAGGGTTTGATCAGCAAACTTTAGAGGTTCTTATTTTCAATTCCTCCGATTATTGTACGATAAACTCGTACTAGGATGTAATGCTGGAGTTTATACCCTAATAGGACAACTTGTTGTACTACTTCAAGCTGCCCATATATATTAATCACCAGATATAGTTGGCTCTGAAAACCTTATAGGTTTTTCACCCGGAGAAAGAGTAATCGCAGCAAAGGTTGGAAGTACCAAACTTAGTAAGTTTAGTACCAATCTTATAAGAGGTTGATTTCTACGACGTAAAACAGATGGCATGAAAGAAAAATTGGAAGTGACAACTACCAAAAGTGTTAATCTTCTTTCAGTTTTTTACCTTTTTCTACATAAAAAGATTTAGTATATCCATTTTTTGGTTTGAGCGGACTATTGCAACGGCTTTTTCGAACGCTTCTTAACTACTTTGTTAGAGTTGTATAAGTCTTACGCGAAATATCTACACTCTGGGGTCTATCAGGATATATACTCTATATTATACCGATTTGAGAATTGGCCCGAATTCGTAAAACCCACCACTGTTCCGGGTTCTCCAATTCTCTCAATTCGCACGATCCTGCCCTCATCAGGAACCTACCCACTGGGGGACCTTTCAACCCCACAGTGTCAACCATAGTCTCGGTTAATGGTTGGCCTTCACACTCTACTCAGAGCCGACTCGGTCCCAGACCTACTGCCCGATCGCTCTGCTCAGAGTGTAGCGGACCATGAACACTCAGACCCGGACTGCTCCTGCAGTCCCGAATTTCCTCCCCTCTAATACTCTGGGGTCTATCAGTATATATACTCTATATTATACCGATTTGAGAATTGGGCCGAATTCGTAAAACCCACCACCGTTCCGGGTTCTCCAATTCTCTCAATTCGCACAATCCTGCCCTCATCAGGATCCTACCCACTGGGGGACCCTTCAACCCCGCAGTGTTATCTGTATGCAGTGTTGTTTTTCGTTTGCTGCGGGGTTATCTGTATGCAGTGTTGTTTTCCGTTTGTTAGTAAATGCAGAATTTCGTAGTTATTAACGTCAATCTATAAAATGAAAAGTTCCTACACGATACTCTCCAGTTCTACTTTCACTTCTTAGATAATTAGCCCAATTAAAAGACCTTTACAATTTCCACAAAATAAAAGAATTACTTTTATATTGTTTTCAATAAAATCTTTTACGAGGTGTTTTACGAAGAATATTAAGTGGCCTATGCGTTTTTCTTTAAAACGTTCAAGATCATCTCTTTCATTCTTCTTTTTAAGCTCTATTTTAACCACTGAGTTTTAAAAGATATTACCAACTACTTCGTGCGCTACTCAGTTTTTTTCTCGTTAATCGATAGCAAACTCTAAACAACTGCATGTTCTAAAATAAGTACTTTCTAAAAAATCAGAACAAGTGTAGAGCCTATGATTTCGTAATTGACACTTTTAACGTTAAATAAGGCAAAAAAGAGTAATATCAGAACTACAAATTTTATAAGCGCCGGTCCCAATACGGCCCTACTCATTATACTCTCCATTTACCTTACCTAATGTTCGTAATTAAAGATTACTAACAGGGATACGAATGATATAAGTAACAAATCGGGTAACAGAGGTTAACCGAAACCAACGCCGTAGATTTCTACAAGAACTCTAAATACTTAAAATGAGTTTTAATTTATGATATCAGTTGTAACAACCTAGAAGATGGTTTGCTTTACTACTTGATTTCTTCAAAGTATCAAAACTCTATCGGCTTGATTAACTTTTCTTACTCAAACTCTGTCCTTGGTCTGAGTTAATTCAACCGTTAAACGTTTCCTGGCCACTATGAGCAACCTCAAGTGCGAAGTTTAGATAATGTTCAAACGATTCTTACAAATTTCGTTGTACACATTAAAATCTCTTATAATAACTACTTCCTAGGTTACGACGAGTTGCGCCACTTCGTATAAATTGAGTATTCCGTACTGTAGAAAGCTTAAACACAAATAAAATGTAGAGTACTTTCTTTATTAACTCCACTCGACGTAAGAAACAGTTGTAAACGTTACATTTAGAGTTCTATAAGTATTACGATACGTAGAACACCGTAGTTGTTTTATTGAATAAGTTTTCAAATCTCTACTTTCTATCCTAAGAAAAAAACTGTTTCATTTCAATAAAACACATTTCGTACTGTATCTTCAAAAATACAATCGAGGAATACACCCTTCTCCTTCAGCACGAGCGGAAGTTGCTCTAGTGTAATGTGAACTCGTAGTGATAACTCAACTATAAAAATTACCACGTTATCTAATAGTTAACGTTCTTAACTTATGTTTTAAATCACTATTATATTATCTCAATGAATGAGATTCAACACGAAACCTAGGATTTCTACCAACGTTTAGAAAATTATAACTACTATAAACATTAGAACGTTTTTCCATAATAGGAGTTCTAAAATGGCTCAAACTTTCTCTTCCCAATTTATATCTCGAAGCAGTAATACTTAAAATTTAAAGCGCTGTAAGGCTGAACGTTTTTAACCGTTGATAAAAACTCAATACAGTTACCAATCATTATTGTTCTTTCAGTCTTTATATAGGTGAAGAGATGGCTAATCAATTGAAACATGACTAAGAAGGTCAAAGTTCACGTTGATAACTTGCCCGTAAAAGACGAAACTTGTAATAGTTTTGGCTAGAGGCCTTATTCTACCTACTATTGAAAGAATGATTAAGAAACTAGCACATATAACTTTCTCTTTAACGGCTCTTCAAGTGACAACTAAGTTAATAACTACCTAAAGCACTGAACTTCCTCGTGCCTCGTCATAAGATTGAAAACGTACCATTTGTTTTAAAAATTTGAAAAGAAAATTGGATTAACAAAAAGCTAAGCTAAGTGTAGAAGCTAGAACTGGTACTAGAGCTAGAGCTAACAACATCCAAAAAAAAAAACCTAACGAGAAAACCCTCGAACCTTAGTATAACCTACTCCTCGTGGTGAAGTTCAGCCTCCGGATGCGCCCTCGCAGCTTCAGCATGACATTGCTGGGTCGGGTGATCGTTATTATTGAGCAACCCGGTTTGTTGGCCGGGTTTTACGAATTGGGTCAATAATAATGATCACAGATTCAGAGAATATTTGGGTTACTGTTGGGGTAAGTGTAGGCTACACCCTGATAACCCCACAGTGTCTGAGGGGGGCAATTCCAGGACTGCAGGAGCAGTCAGGTTAGTGTGTGTCGGGTTCTAGTGGTCCGATACACTCTGAGCAGAGCGATCGGACAGTAGGTCTGGGATCGAGTCGGCTCTGAGCGGTGTGTACAGGTCGACCACTTGGCCGAGACTATGGTTTACATTGCTGGGTCGGGTGATCGTTATTATTGAGCAACCCGGTTTGTTGGCCGGGTTTTATGAATTCGGGTCAATAATAATGATCACAGATTCAGAGAATATTTGGGTTACTGTTGGGGTAAGGATAGGCTACACCCTGATAACCCCACAGTGTGCATGAGTGTTGTTCGCCCCTGCTAGACGTTCTTACCCATGTAGCACTAGTTCCCTTCCGGCACGTTCCAAACCGAGTAGTATTAGAGCTAGGCAAGAAATACAAGAGACACAATTTAAGTCTAGAGACACAAACGCTATACCAAAAACGATTTCAAAGAAGAGCCAATGCACAAACGAGCTACTCGTTAAGCAGAAAATATACCATTTATACATGAGTCTAGGGCAGTCGATGTACAGTAAAAATAAATCTGTTGAGGAAATGGAATAGAACTAACTCTATGCGGGGAATTGAAAACTAAGGAACTTAGCATAATAAATGAATCCAACTTTAAAAACGTATTACACAGAGGGGGGGGGGGCTTGATTTTAAGACTGAAACAGGCATTAAGCTCCATACGATGAGATGTTTTTAAATAGGCGACGTAGCGCGCCTAGGGATGTGATTATATATTATTATTAGATATGGATATGTAATAAAGAGTATTTGAAACAGTACACCGTTATAGAGTAAATCGGAACGGAAGAGGAGGAAGTATTTTTAGCTTAAATAATAGAGAGTAAAAGCGCGCTACAAAACAGAAGAGTGGACGGATGAAAAACTAATTATACAAGTGTATCAAGTAACGGTAGATTTGTTTAGTTAAAATACTTTCTTTGTTTATTTTATTCTATAAAAGTATGAGAAAAAAAAAGTGAAAAAAACCGCGTATTCTTTCTAAGTATAAAATATTATAAAAAATTAAAAAAGAGTAAAAAGAATTTCAATACATCCTTAACCTTAATCCCAAAACCTTTAATGCCACACCGTGCCGGCTCCCTTCGTTGCTACCTAAGCCTCAATCACTCTCCCTTCTTCATCACCCACACCCCCTAGGCAGCCCTAGTTGCACCGACACTGGTTCTTCCTTGAGCTGTGGCGGTTACCGCCACCTCCGCTGTACCTCTAACCCTAAGGGAAAGTGTTTTTTTTCCTCATTTAATTCTATAGAAATATGATAAAAAAGAGTTAAAAAAAAAAGAAAAAAATCTCCCCCTGTGTTTTTTCTAAGTATAAAATATTAAAAGAATTAAAAAGAGAAAGAATTTTTTAACCAACCCCTGCTTTAATCCCATTACTCACCACGCTGTATCATCCTGATCATCGTTATTTAAACCTCAACCACTCCCTTTTCTTCACCACCCAAACCCCTCTAGACATGCCCTAGCTGCACCAGCACTGATTTCTCTTCGAGCTGCGACTATTACCGCCGTTTACACTGCACCTCTAGTCCTAAGCGGAGGGGCTATAGACGTTACGTTAATTCCACGTATACCTCATCACAAGATAACAACAAAGAAAATAATAACAATACACATTAAATAAACGATTTTAATATTTAAAACGATATAGACAAAGTATAAAAGATAAACATAAATAACTAAAGAGTATTGTTCAGTTTTTCAAAATTTTAAATGAAACAATTAAAAGACAGAAAATACCGTAATCGGGTGACGTTACACACCTATTGATATATATTTGGGACGTTTATATTTCCTAAAAAGTTTATGGGACGTTTACTGAAACAAACATGTCAACTTGTACGTTTTTAAGTTTCTTTTTTCTTCACCCCCTGTTACTATTCTTCTTCGTCGATAATATGGCAAGTTCGCACTGATATGTAACTCTTCGTCGGATGGCACGAGCGGGTACTCTGACTTACTCCTGCGGTAACTATTAGCTCTCCCGAAACCTCCTCCTGCCTCGCCCCCAAAACCCCCTCCCCCCTCCCCTCCCGCTCGTCTCTCGTCCCAAAACCTCCCCTCTCCCTCAAAACCTCCCGATTCCCTTGTGCTTATCGAGACCACTTGTCACCCAAAACCTCCCGACTCCCTTGTTCTTATCGAGATAACTCATCACCCTCCCGATGTTCGAATGTCCCTCTCAAAAAAAACAGCAAAAATACCAAAACAACCTTTAGTCAGTTGCTTACTTTTAAAAGATAACGCCCTTTTAAAAGTTGCACTGGTTGGTCGCGAGCCCTCCTCCTCCTTTTTTTACATTATCTTTTCTAAATGAATATCAGTATCGTTTCGTTATCCATTAATGTTTTATTCCTACGAGTTTGTTTTAAATTTTATGTTTTCTTTTTTATTTTATCGATTAAATATAGATTTTTTATTCATATTTTTTCGTCGTTATGCATCTTTTATTCGTAGCTATATAATTGGTGTATAGCTATAGTTATCGAGGAGTTTTTATAAATCTTCAACATTTATACTTACTTTTCACTTTTTCTACATATATTATTTCGAGTTGTTCCTCCTTTTTTTTTATATATAAGTTTTCGTTATATATTTTTTGGATCTACTTTTCGATTCATTCTTTTATCACATACAGGAAGCTCTAGCAGACTCTAGATGGACCTAGTCTATGGAAGAATAGATGATAGCATTAAAAAGGAATACTAGTTGGGAACCAGTCCCATTACCAATAGGAAAGAAAACTGTAGGATGCTGGTGGGTATTCACTGTCAAACATAAAGCTGATGGAACAATTGGGTGATGCAAAGCCCAGTTAGTTGCAAAGGGATATACTCAGTCCTATGGGCTAGATTATCAAGAGACATTTGCACCGGTTGCAAAACATAATACTATGAGAGTGCTTTTGTCATTGGCAGTAAATCAGAGCGGGCCATTCCTCCAATTTGATGTTAAAAATGTGTTTTTATATAGAGAATTGAGTGAAGAGGTTTATATGGATCCTCCTCCAAGCATACTAGAATACTCAAATACTCCTATGGTATGTAGAATATTAAAAAGACACTCTATGGGTTAAACCAGTCTCCAAGAGCTTGGTTTGGCAGATTTACCAAGTCCATGAAGAACTTTGGCTACAAACAGAGTAATTCGGATCACACTCTCTTTCCAAGGCAAAGACAAGGTAAAATTACTACTTTGATTATCTATGTTGATGATATGATTGTATCGGGAGATGATTATGATGGTATTTCTAGTTTACAAAAATATTTGGCTTTTGAATTTGAGATGAAACAACTTGGAGACTTAAAATATTTTCTTGGAACTGAAGTAGCTCGAGCAAAACATGGCATCCTCTTATCTCAAAGAAAATACACTATGGACTTGTTATCTGAGATAGGTATGCTTGGGTGCAAACCGGCTAACACTCCCAAGGAACAAAATCACAAGTATTTTTTATGTTCAAGTGCAGTTAGTGCTGACAAAGGAAGATATCAGAGGCTTGTTGGGAAGTTGATTTATCTGTCCTATACTAGACCCAACATAGCATACGCAATAAATTTTGTAAGTGAGTTTATGCATGACCCACGAAAACCTTATATGGATGCAATAGAAAGAATATTGAGGACTAAAAATCTACTCCAGGCAAAGGAATATTACTTTCAAACCACTGACATCTCAAGGTAGAAGGCTACACTGATGCTGACTAGGTAGGTTCAGCTGACAACAGAAGATCCACCTCAGGATATCTTACCTTTGTAGGAGGAAATCTTGTAACTTGGAGAAGTAAAAAACAACCTTTAATAGCAAGGTCTAGTGCTGAAGCAGAATTTAGAAGCATGGCATTTGGATTATGTGAATTGTTATGGCTTAAGAATTTACTAAAAGATATAGGATTTGAACCAAATGAAGCCATGAAACTTCACTGTGACAATACCTTAGCAATAGAAATTGCTCATAATCCCGTCAACATGATAGAACTAAACATGTAGAAATTGACCGGCATTTTATTGAAGAGAAATGTGAAGCTAGGATTGTTGCTTTTCCATTTGTAAGGTCTGAACATCAATTAGTAGATGTCCTTACCAAAGCAGTTGCCGGTAGTGTTGTTTATGATTCCCTTGTCAAGTTGGCAATGTGTGATATCCATGCACCAACTTGAGAGGGGGTGTTGAAATCAGTCAACATTGTGATTAGCTATAAATAAGGTTGTTACATAGTTTCAGCAGTATATTTCTCCTATTCTTTTGTAACTATTCCTTCCATTTGAATCTTCTATAATTGTGGAGATAATAATGATAGGACTTTTAAGTGTGTGTGTGTATATATATATATATATATATAGAATTATTTTTTTATAAAATATAATAACATGTCCCCCAGCGAAAATGGTCAAATATAGTCCGATTTTTTACAAAACTATTTTCTATATTTTTTTTAAATGCGAATTCGGATAAAAATATGTATCATATGCTAAATTTTCACATTAATATTCACATCCTATCGAATTTGGTGTTAGATTTGATAGGAGTTTATCCTAATCACTTTTACTATGTGTAGGCAGGTTTTACGGTACTGATCAATATTATTAATATGTAGAATAAATTAAATTACACTTTTGATCCTCAAACTTTGAGGCAGGTGACACTTAAGTCATATATTTCAATTGAATATATATTTGTTGTATATTGTTGAACTAACATATTGCAGTGCCTCCTCGGACCTATCGGTCGAGCTTTTCCTTTGGGTGGCCGTACCCACTGGGAACCATGGAGTTGGTTCTCACCCCACGTTGTTTCGGGGTGTTTTCAGGCTGTACGTGTGCGGCGCGGTGGCGCAAGGCGAAAGCGTAGCTTCGTAGATAGCTCCCTACCCCGGAGACCAGAGCTAGCAGTACCCCGAGTCAGCAGGGCCTAGGGGTTAGAATGAAATGACAACATCCAACTTGTATTAAATGTAATAATGTGATTGTATTTGGAAGTTAAGCAAATGTAAAGGAAAAAAAAAATGTTGTGTAAAATGAATGCTTGTAATAGCTGTTAGTTTTATGTATTTGATACTTCCTTATGCAATCTGGATTGATATCCGTTCCTTGTTGGAACAGTCGTTGATTGTTTGGATTGCGACGCCTAGGACGTACAGGGGAGACTCTGTCCGCGTACCGAGGAAACCCTGTCCGTTCGGCGGCCTGTCGACGGCGCCGCGACCCGGTCCAAATTGGCGGTTGGTCGCGGGGCGTGACATTTGGTGTCAGGTTTCCGTCGAGGCATACATCATATGCAGTTATTCTAACACCTAAATTGGTGTGTTGTGAGTTAGTTTGTAGTTGGTGATAGGTTTCATCTTGATTCGAGAGACTCCAAGTTATTGTCGGAATTCTCAAAGCTTTGATTATAGCTCGGTTGTGGTGCGAAAATCGGTTAGAGAAACCGTTTCCTAAAGCCTCAGTTGGTACGGTTCGCGGCTTACTGTCGCTAGCAGCTTTCGGATGTTGAAAGTAATAGGACTCCCTGTGAGTCGGTTCAGGGTCGTTCTAATTTCGAATGTCGATCGGTAAAGTCGATGTTTCGATAGTAATGGTTGTGAACTCTTGGTTCAGTGAAGAGGTATCAGGTAGCTTGATATTTCGACGTGTCGCGCTTCCAACTTGTTGTTGGTAGTGGATCTTCGTATATTTCGCTTTCTTTTGATAAGTACATTGGCTGCAGAAAATGTACTGTCAAAAGTGGGACGAAATACCCTTTCCCTACTTGGGGACTCATGGATTGGGTCGGTATCTTTCTCTAGATTGTCTCGTGGGAAAGCTAGAGTGTCGGTTTTCTCTGACCACGTAGCGAGCCTTGGGTTATTCCCTAGCAGGTTTTGCGCAGTTGATTTATCGTCACTGCTGGTTTTGACCCTGGTTCGAATCTAGGTTAGCATTGGTTTTATTGTTGTGCCTTCCACAGCTAAAAGGTTTGTTTGGTTAGTAGTCTCGGTCTGTTTGCCGGGAGGTGCGAAATCAATGGTTGAGTGACTTGAGCCTGGTTGTTGGCTTTGATTGTCACAGTCTGAGATAGTGTATAAGGTTTGCAACTTGGCTTACCATGCAAACCTTGGAATGATATGTTTGTCCGACTATTTGGTGACAGGTGCGCCTGGGTCTCAATGAGACAGGTATTTTGTATTGCTTAGAACATCGATCGCTAGGGTCCTTTGTAGGACGGCAGCGATAGGGTCTTGTAGAGACAGGTGTTGAGCATCACCGATGGTTATTATCGCATACTGCAATTGGCAACCCTGTGCACCAAGGAATGGACTTGCAAAGAGCATTTGGTGGTCTGTTGGTACTAGATTAAGTTTGAGTAGACAAAATTGTGTAGCTCAATTGGTATTGTCAGTTGGACCTTTTGGTCAGGTGGAAAGTGAGGTTTTGGACCTAGGACTATAGATTGTCGCAGGTAACTTTCCATTGATGGAGGTTTCGGCAGTTTGTGTGGTTACTGGTGGGAGACTGTGGTCTCCGAAGCGAGTGTTTTGACTCGGGTTTTAGAACAGTATTTCGTTTTCGTTTATGGTGAGCAGGTCGACGTTGTTGACGAGTAGGAGTGTGTCGACGTTTCGGCCTACGGAGACATACTCCAGACTTGTGTTGTTGTCACGTGACTTTTCTACGTGAACTTCCGACGTAGTCTAGTCGGTTACTGTTACACGAACCAAGGTTGAGTGGATCTAAAGTTTTTGAGTGATGAAATATTATCTCAGATTTGGTAATATTTGGGATCAGATAATCCTTACAGCAGGACTATTTTTGTCCGCAGGTTATAGGATAATGCTAATCCTGGTGGGTCCTGGTCCGTAGATTTTGGGTTAGTACGTTTTTCCCCTCGTCCCGTCCAAGTGAGACCATAGTTGATCTGTCCGGATTCATGGAAGTGTGACTGACCAGTACTCAAAGGTGATACCGCATTGGTGGAGCAATGCCTGATTGCGATTTCAGTGGGTATGTCGTCAAGTTTCGGGAACGAAACTTCTTTTAAGGGGGGGATAATGTAAGGACTGAGATTTTTGATAGTGCAACTGAACTTTCTGTTGACGATGTTTATGTGTGTAATTTAATTACATAAGCACCCGTCAAGTTTCAGGAGAAAACGAGTTAAGATAGAGAAGTTACGCGACCTGAACCGATAACTTAAAATGAATAGTAACTCTGGCTTTTCGGAGGAGCCAGTGAGTAGAAGACGGTTCTGGTGCGGATTGGACTCCGAACATAGCGCTCCAATATATCGTTTCGAACGGCTCGACTGTTTTTGACCTAATGGCACTGACGGAATTGAGTTCTGATGCACGGTTGTCGAGAAAAAGGGGTTTGATTGGTTTCACATGTATTAATATAAGTGGCTACATAGTGAAAACAAAAAGGGTAGGTTCCGTCGCGTATCGGAGATCAAATCGGATGAAACAAGATGCTAGATTCAATGCCCCAGTCGTGCTGAACGTACTGGCATAATCCGTTCGGAAATCCGACAGACGGATCTTCGGGAATCGTGAAAAGTCCGCTGAGGGGTCAAATTGGCAAAACGGATAAATCGCGAAAAGACCCTATATTTTATACGCTGTTTTGCGTGAATTCGAACGTCGAGGGATGTGTACGCATAATACACATTCTGGCAGGGGCTGGGCTTTAAATAAAATGCTTGGGAGGGCCTTTCCGCAACTATAGATCTATGTATACATTTAGGTGTTAGGGTTTCACAAGGAAACCCTAACCCTAAAGCCTTCTCACCTCCCCAGCAAACCCTAGTCGCCTCAACTCTCCCCTGCCCTCACCGTGCACGTGCCCCGACCTCCGGCAAGTAACTCCGGCTGCCAGAGAACCTACCTGAACCACCATCTTCTCCTCCCTCGGCCACCCTCTCCATCTTGACCCAAAATTGTTGGGAAAGGTTCATAACCCCCTGGAATCTTTCCCCCTCGGCCAAGATCTTCCTCCGGCGTCGTCACCGGCCATCCCCGCCGTCGTCGCACGTCGCCGGCACCGCTAGAGCAAGCTGCTGCCGACTCGGGTCAACCCAGACCGAGCGGGCTCGAGATCGGGGTCCGCGCGCAGCCACCGCTCCCCGCCGGCCGCGCCGCCCTCCAGTCAACTCCGACGACCTCCCGCTTTCCGTCCGGTCATCCCCGCGCGCCGTCGGTCGCCACTCGGGCATCCTGCGGCCTCCCAGGACTGGTGCGGGATGAGGCCGAGCCATCCTGGCCACCGCGCATCACCGCCGCCCACTGCGGGGCGCATCGCCTTCCCCTCGGCCTACGGCACCGGATCGTCGCCGGCCCGACCTCCTCCGGCTGCCGCCGCGCCACCGGGAAGCTTGAACCCGAGAAGGAGTGGAGGGACTTGATCTCTACCGCTGCGCCACCGGACGCCTCCCCCCACAAGCCAGCAGGTTCCCCGAACCCCACCGACCAGCCGCACCCTCCCCTGGCCGGACCGCCCGCCGTCCGGCAGCCGGTAGTCAACCCTAGCTTCCTCGGGTCTGGTAATGCTATTTTATGCTCCAGCACTGAATTCCGAGGTTCCGGTCACCTTTCCTGTGATCTGATAAGCCTCCTAAACTTTGGAAAGTGAGCACAATGATCTACAACTCGTGCTGAATATTGTGCTCACCTCCAACAGGGGCAAAGATGCCCTGGTTAGCGAGTTAATCGCAATCGTTGCGCTGTGCGCGCAGTTTCACAGATTTTTGCGTCGCTCGTGCGCGCACCACAGTGGCCGGCAGTGCTCCAAAAGATGAGCACAGCCTCCGACATGCTGAAACCTATCAGCAAGTGCGACGGTCCGATTAATCGACCTCTGGTTTGCGTGCACGGCCCATAAAAGCTCCGAAACCACATAAATGATGCGAGTTTATGCATCGATAAGGGCTTTTATGCAATTTTGTCCTTCGAGGCTGCTGTTGGCAGCAAGTTAGGGTTGAGGATAACCTCTAGACTGATCGTCCAAGGCCCTAAGCCTTTGCGGAAATCAAAAAGTGATTTTCGGAGCGTTTTTCGACGAAATCCGCCTACAAAATGCGGTTTCGGTTCGGAACTCTTCTGACGATACTTGGTGATCATTTGTGACGTCACTGAGCCTTGTTGGCTGGTCACTCGCATTATTTCGAGGGTTTGGAAACTACGGGTGAGCGACGGTGGGTTCCGGTGTCGAAATCGATACTTCCGAGAACCCAAATCGGAACGATTATCCGACGATAATTGTTTCGGAGTGAGTTAAGGTCTTTACTGCCAAGTCACATGTAAATTGTATTTAGTGGCAGCGGGTGACTCGTGGTACGAGTCGGTGAGTTCCGGGACAGTCCGTGGGTCCCGGCAGAGTCTTGGTGCGATTACGGGACTTCCGGCGTATTACGGCGATCGATTTGGGAAACCGATTCTCGTGGGTTTATTCGTGGGGTTATGCTTTTAGGGTTTTGTGGGTTAGATACTAACCCGGTGGACCTTCCTTAGGTCCGGTTGATATTTTTTCGCAGTCAGGAGACAGGCGTGACATTCGTACAGGTGGGTACTTCAATCCGACGTCGGTACAGTGGTGCACGCTCGGTGATGGTTTCTTACCCTTACTCTCATTGTTATTTGGCATATATATATCTCTTCATATATAGTGTTGAGCCTAGCACCCATGTTGTTTTGGTTATACTCTACTCAGATGTTTCCATACTTACTACCATGTGTAGGAGTAGAGTGAAAGTTTTGAGGAGCCCAAAATCTATCTAGATTGTATCTATCACCTAGAGGGGGGTGAATAGGTGAACGGCCAAAAAATCACAAATCTCGATGCAATAAAAATAAATGCGGAAAAGAAAGAGCACACCGAGAGTTACGTGGGAATACTCCAACTTGGAGAAAAACCCACGGGACCAACACGCGAAAAAATAATTCACTAAGAGAAAAGATTACAAGGTGATTACCGACTTTCTAAGTATCCTCCAATTCTCTCCAATTCAGGCACCTCNTGTGAAGCAAGTTAATGTGGCGAAACCCCCGGGTTAGCCTCGAGATTAAAGAATAAAGAACAAAGAGCAAAGCGCAAAGAACAGGAACAAAGTATAAAGATAAAGAACGAAAGAATTTGCATAATCTGCATTTATTTAATGTTGAGCATATTCCTTGCTTATTGTTCAGGCATATTAGTATCATGTTGTAGATTGGTTACCATATTTCAGCTTATTCTTTCTATTATGCCTGAGTTAGTCCTAGTGGGAAAGTCGGTGATGTTGAGGCCGAACCCACTGGGAACTTTGTTGTAGTTCTCACCCCACTATTCCACAAAGCCGGGACCGAGCGAGCCGGCGAGCGACCGAGGTAAAGGTATCGCGCCTTAGTCAGAGGCCACCAGAGTTGGGTTTCATTTGGTAGTAAAGTACCCTATGTTCATCTTTTGTATTTGATGACTAGTAATGTAAAGGAAGGAATGTACAGCTTATCTTGAGGTAAATGTGATGTAAGAAAGAAATGATGAAATTTTGTAATGAAATGCAAAGAATCCTAAATATAAGAGATGGATGCATTGTATATGATCTAAAATGAATCATATTACTTGTGTAGATGTTTAGTTTTCCTTTCTTTCACTAATGGCTATTGCTTACCCTCATGTAAGCCGTTTGTGTATGCTTCCGCTAGTACTTTTCTCTATTGATGAAAATGTACATGTGATGAGCCTTGGGCGGATAGGGAAAACTCTGTCCGTTCGGCGTCTGTTTGACGTACTCGGGTCGGACCAAATTGGTATCGGTCCCAGGACGTAACAGATATCGTGGTATCAGAGCCAAGAGTGAAAGAATAGGAATGGACCTAGAGACCCTTAGGATTGGAAGGCCTTAAGGATCTAGGAAACGTGAGTGACGTGGGATCAAAGTTAGCGAAAGCATGTGATTGGGTTAAGTAGGGACGTCTCTAATGTGATTAGAGGCTAAGTTTAATTTTCGTTTATCCTCTACTTCTAGTGTTGTGTCGGGCGGCCGACGACATGACGCTTGAGGCAAGGATGAATGTGCATGTTGCTTTCGCCTAATTGGGTATGGTCAAGTAATGTTGGTCAAGTGACTAATGCGAGTTGCTTCTTTTCAGGAAGCAATGGCACCTCGACGTCGATCGCAGACAAGGTCGATGCCGGAGGAAGCGAATGCGGTGCCCGAGCAATCCGGAGCGAGTGGCGACGGAGAGCTTAGGGAACAAATGGCCGCGCTTATTGGCGTAGTGCGGCAACAAGCGGAGTCTGTTCAACGCCAAGGGGAACAGATTCAGCGTCTCCAGGAGACCTTGGAGCGCCAGCAGGCGGCGGCGGCCCAGGCGGACGACGAGCATGTCGCGCCCCCTGCGGTAGTGCCGAGCGTGGACGAGGGAGCGGCGGCAGCGGCGGCTGTCCCAGTCACGGTAGTACCGGCCGGGTCGGGAACCTCGAATCCCGATAGCGCGGCAGTCGATGCGGAGCGAGAGCGCACATTGGCGGCGCTTATACAGTTCAAGAAGTTCGACCCACCTACCTTCGAGGGCGGTTTGGTGGAGCCGGCGATTGTGGAGTCGTGGATCGACTCAATGGAGACGCTCTTCGAGGATTTGAATACCTTGGAGAAGGATAAAGTGTACCTCGCCACCCATTGTCTAGGGAAGGCGGCGATGGTGTGGTGGAAGCGAGTTAAGCGGGATCGACCTACCGATCTTCCGCTTATGCTTTGGGAAGAGTTCAAGAGAGCGGTGTTCGCGAACTACTTCCCCGACACGGTGAAGCGGAAGCTACAAGAAAAGTTCCGCAAGTTAAGACAAGGCGATCGATCGGTGGGAGAGTATGAGCAAGAATTCTCTCACATTATTGATTGCGTTCCCGACGTTGTTCGTGATGATCGGGACCGGGCGGATTGGTTCTTGCGAGGACTTCAACCCCGGATTTATGAGAAGGTGCAGATTTTGAAGCTGTCGACCTTTGCGGAGGTCTTTGATCGAGCTTTGTGGGCGGAGCACGGTAGCGCCCATGTACGTGAAGAACGAGAAGCTATGGCCGAGTCCAAGGACAAAGGCAAGAAGAGGACGGCGGGTGGTGCCGGGGGCCGGCCAAATGCTAAGAAACCCCCTCGGTATCCCCGACAGCAGTCGAGGAACTGGAGACCGCCTCGATGTGTTATATGTGGCGGAGAGCACAAGGTGACGACTTGCCCGCAGCGCGATGGCAAGTGTTTCAAGTGTGGCCAACCGGGACATGTCATCCGGGAGTGCCCGTCGTGGACGTCGTCTGCGCCAACGGCGGCTTCCACACCGTCTACCCCGAGACAGCTTGCGGGGTTACCACCGGCGATGTCGGCTGGGCGCGCGTCATCACCGCGTCAGCCGGAGGGATCGAGAGCGCCTAGCGGCCGAGTCTTTGCCGCTCAGGTGGAGGAGCAACAACCTGCAGCACCCGACGACGTCGTGGCAGGTATAATTGTGATTAAAGGCACTAGAGCTAGAGCAGTGTTTGATACAGGCGCATCTCATTCATTCATTAGCACTTCATTTGCTAAAACACATGGCATAGAGATGGTATACAATGAGGATTATTGGTGGGTGAACGCTCCAGAGCATTCATTCAGTGTCCACAACGAGTGTTTGGCGTGTCCAGTGCAAATAGGCGATTGGATTATGCAAATTGATCTGCTAGTGCTAGATCAGATGTGGGGATTCGATGTTATCTTGGGGACCAACTGGCTCTCCAAGTATTATGCGGTGATAGATTGTGAAAGCAAGGTGATCACTTTTCGTGAGCCTAATCAAGAAGAGTTAGTCTACCAAGCGTGCAAAAGTAGGCGCTTCGCGGCGACTATTTCGTCTATAAGGGCGAAGAAAATGATCAAAGGAGGGTGTAAGGCCTATTTGGCAACCATGGTGGATGTTCGAAAGGAGTACCCTGAGTTGGGGGATATTCGAGTAGTATGCGAGTACCCGGATGTATTTCCGGCGGAGTTACCGGGACTGCCACCGGACCGGAAAGTTGAGTTTGTCATTGACTTGATTCCCGGGGCGGAACCAGTTTCGAAGGCTCGGTATAGAATGGCACCGTCAACTACAAGACTTGCTCGATAAGGGCTTCGTGAGGCCGAGTGTATTACGTGGGGAGCTCCGGTGCTATTTGTGAAGAAAAAGGATGGTACACTTTGACTCTGCGTAGATTATCACAAGTTGAACAAAGTGACGATAAAGAACAAGTACCCGTTGCCAAGAATTGACGATCTATTCGATCAGTTGCAAGGGTCCAAGGTGTATTCGAAGATTGATCTCCAATCGGGGTATCATCAATTAAAGATCAGGCCGAAAGATGTGCACAAAACGGCGTACCGTACGCGGTATGGCCATTATGAGTTCACGGTAATGCCGTTTGGGCTTACTAATGCCCCGGCAGCATTTATGGACTTGATGAATCGAGTCTTTAGGCCGTTGTTGGATCGATGCGTCGTGGTGTTTATAGACGACGTGTTGGTTTACTCGAAGAGTGAGGAGGAGCATGAAGAGCATCTGAGAGCTGTGTTGCAAATACTCAGACAAGATAAGCTCTATGCAAAGTTAAAGAAATGTGACTTTTGGCTAAAGGATGTCACATTCTTGGGTCATGTGGTATCGGGTGACGGAGTTTCGGTAGACCCGAAGAAAGTGGAGGCGATCAAGGATTGGCCTCGCCCAACGAATGTAGCGGAGATCCGCAGTTTTCTTGGACTGGTGGGCTACTACCGGCGGTTCGTGGAGGGGTTCGCCAAAATAACCACTCCACTAACGCGCCTCACGCATAAAGGAGTAAAGTATGTTTGGAGCGACGATTGCGATCGGAGCTTCGAAGAGTTGAAGAACAGATTGACGTCGACCCCGGTGCTTGCCTTGCCTACTCCGGGAGAGACCTTTGTAGTGTACAATGATGCCTCGTATGTTGGTCTCAGGTGTGTGTTAATGCAGAATGGGCGGGTCATTGCTTATGCATCTCGCCAGTTAAAGAGCTACGAGAAGAGCTACCCGATTCACGACCTTGAGTTAGCCGCGGTGATTTTTGCGCTAAAGCTGTGGAGGCATTACTTGTATGGTGAACATTGTGAGGTATACACCGATCACAAGAGTCTAAAATACTTGTTCACCCAGAAAGAACTGAATATGCGGCAGCGGCGGTGGTTAGAGTTGCTAAAGGACTATGATGTCACCATATTATACCACCCCGGAAAAGCCAATGTTGTGGCCGATGCCTTGAGTAGAAAATCGGCGGAGAACTTAGCGACGGCAATTACGCCTCAACCGCTATTGCAAAAGGAAATGCAACGATTCGGGTTGGAAGTGGTAGCGCCGGGAGTGCCGGCTACACTTGCCACATTGGTTGTGCAACTGACCCTATTGGAAAGAATTAAGGATCTCCAAGCTTCGGATCCTTATCTTCAAAAGGTGCGGAGTGAAGTTTAGAATGGCAATGCCGAAGACTTCGGCATTGGAGCTGATGGCGCACTTCGATTTCGAAATCGATGGTGTGTGCCTAAAAATGATGAGTTGCGAAGGGCGATCATGCAAGAGACGCATCAATCTTCCTATAGTATACACCCCGGCGGCACTAAAATGTACAATGACTTGAGGGAGCACTATTGGTGGCCGGGTATGAAAAGAGATATTGGGGAGTTTGTGGCGCAATGTTTAACGTGCCAACAAGTTAAAGCAGAGCGCCGATTTCCGGCGGGGAAGCTACAAAGTCTGCCAATACCCGTTTGGAAATGGGAAGATATAGCAATGGACTTTGTTACCGGTTTGCCTCGATCACAAGGCGGACACGATGCGATATGGGTAATAGTGGATCGATTGACAAAGTCGGCACACTTCTTGCCGATACATACTACGTGGTCGGGAGATAAGTTAGCTCAAGTGTATCTTGACGAGGTTGTGAGACTTCACCGGGTTCCAGTGTCGATCGTGTCGGATCGCGACCCCAGGTTCACATCCCACTTTTGGAAGAGTTTGCAAGACGCGCTAGGCACACGGCTCGACTTCAGTACAGCGTTTCATCCTCAAAGTGATGGACAGTCGGAGCGAACAATACAAATCCTTGAGGATTTACTTTGAGCGTGTGTGCTAGATTATAAAGGAGGATGGCATGATTTCTTGCCCATGGCGGAGTTCGCCTACAATAATAGCTACCAAGAAAGTATCGCGATGGCGCCATTAGAGGCACTGTATAGAAGAAAATGTCGTTCTCCTATCCATTGGAGCGATGTGGGCAAGAGAGCGGCTCTTAGCCCGGATGTGGTGCGGGAGGCGGAAGAGAAAGTTCGCCTTGCCCGTCAACGGTTGGCGACGGTGCAATCTCGGCAAAAGAGTTATGCCGACAAGAGGAGAAAAGATTTAGAGTTCGCGGTTGGAGACCGTGTATTCTTGAGAGTATCGCCGATGCGAGGAGTTAAACGATTTGGAGTCCGTGGGAAGCTAAGTCTCCGTTATGTCGGAACTTTGGAGATATTAGAGCGTGTGGGTGCGGTGGCATACAAGTTCGCACTACCACCGAGACTCGCGGGAGTTCACAATATTTTCCATGTGTCGAATCTCCGAAAGTACATCCGAAATTCGACACATGTATTGGAGTACGAGCCCGTGGAGCTACGTGAGGATATGTCCTACGAGGAGTACCCGGTGTGCATCCTCGATAAAGAAGTGAGGAAGTGGCGAAGCCGCAAGATTCCGTATGTGAAAGTCCAGTGGAGCAACCACGCGGCGCGAGAAGCCACTTGGGAGCTCGAGGAGTCAATGCGGAGGGAATATCCGCATCTGTTTGAGTCGACGAGTTAAGGTATGCGTAATTTCGCGGACGAAATTATTTTAAGGGGTGGAGAATGTAATATACCGAAAATTCGGAAAATAGATGTCGAACTTTAGTCAAATTGACCAAAGTGCGAGGATGGTACACTTCGGAAGGTCCGAAGGTGTTAAAATGATCAAAAGTGCATTGTGAAAGGTTTTCGAGAGCTAAAGAATCAAATTCTGCAAAACTGCAGATTCTCAGCTTTCGGGGACCGGTCCCTAGTGGGAGAGACCGGTTCCCGAACGCGTGTGAAGTGAGATAGCCGAAAAATCGGCTAAGTCCTGAGAAACTAGCTCTCGGGAACCGGTCCCTACCAGAGAGACCGGTCCCCCCCAAGGAGAGACCGGTTGCACTGCGCGCAGCAGCTCTGGCTGCGCGGGGACGACCTTCGGGAACCGGTCCCTGAAGGAGAGACTGGTCCCCGCCTGCACGAACAGCCCAGTCCAGGGAGTGGAATAAGGTGAAAGTTGAGGGGTTTACTTGCATTTTGGCAACCCAATAGCTATGTTATTGGGCCTAATGAGATTTTCTCTCATTTTTCCCCTCTCATTCCCTCTCATCTCCCTCTCTCTCTCTAGAAGACAAAGAAGGAGAAGAAGAAGACAAGGAAAGGAAGGAAAAGAAGAGGAAGAAAGTGAAGAAGAAGAAGGAGAAGAAGAAAACCTCTCCTCTCCTTCTCTAGCTTGGACAAGGAGTAAGTTTAGAGGTAAGCTTTGCCCCTTCTCATGCTAAATTTCAAACTAGAGTTTGGATTAACCTAGAAATGGTTTTAATAGAGTATTTAGAGTGTTTGAAGCTTTTTTTTTGTTCTTTTGAGATCAAGACCATAGAAATGGTGAAGCTTGAGGTGAGCTTCATCGCCTCTCATGGTGAAACCCTAAGTAGGGTTTTGATTTGTCTAAAGATGGTTCTAATGGACTTTTTAGAGTATAATGAAACTATTTTTGCTTCTCTTTGAGATCAAACCCTAGGTTTGAGATATGTATTGGAGCTAGGGCACCAAATTGGGGCTTTTGCTCATGAGGGTTTCTAAGTGCAATTGACCCTCTAGAAACCTAATTGGGGGTATTTCCGACGCGTTGGTGCGCTCGGATTAACGTTACGAAAAGCCGATGCAAAGTTATGGCCAAATAAGCCTAATTTGGCTTCGTTATGCCGCAGGTAAAGAACGAAGGGTCTAAAAATCCCAAGAAAATCATCGGAGCACTTTTGAAAGCCTACGAGGTGGGTGGTGCTTCTCAAACTCATTGAACTTCTCTCTATGCCTAATGTTGAAAACATGATTCTAAAATCTATAATTAAGTATGAATCACCATAAACATGATTTAAAGCTTACCTAAGCATCGTGATTCATGTTTTACGTGTTTTGCGTCCTTTCCGATTCTTCGAAGTCTTGGATTCTTCGATCTTCAATACTCCGCTCCAGACTTCTTCAAGACTCTGACTCGACCCACGAAACTTGCCAACACATAGGACCTAACAATCTCCCTCTTTGGCAATTTCGTGACAAAACACACACAAACTCAACAATTACATTGTAAAGAAAAACGAAGTTCAATTGTCATCACCAAAGCATTGAACTCCTCGCGTGTAATCCAAATACAATTTGAAACTCAAAATACATTTCAAAACTCCTAAAATAGACTCTATGACTTAGATGAAACTAGGAGTCTTGAAGTCTTGAAATCTTGCAAAATAATTCACTCAAAAATGATTAGCCTTAAATTCTTATACCTTCTCCGTCTTTGTTCATATCTCCTCCTTTGATTTTGAACTGATCATCCTCTGCTTTAGTTCAATGCCTGTTCGTCCATGCTCTCCCCCTTCATCTATACTCTCCCCCTTTTTGTCAAAAATTGCCAAAAGAAAGCAAAATAGAGAGAAAACATACGAGAAAAGTACAGAAAAGCACAAGAGTAGTCTAGTCATAGTTACAGGCCTAAACACGAAAAAAAACTTACTACTGAAAGATAAGCACGCAAATCTAAAAACATCGTCCTAAACAGGAAATGCAGTGAAAGAGAAAGATTAAGCTCGATGAAGAAATCACTCCGTGTCCTCGTTACCATCATCATCATCTCCAGCACCAGCTCCAGAACCCCCAGCCTCAGGAGCATCACCAAACGGTGCAATGAGAGGATGTCGTGAAGATGACCGCTGATACGAAGCAGAAGATGGAGTAGGTACCCAAATATCATCATGTCTACACCCCATCTTATCCATTAATCTCTTGATACTTAATTCAAACTTTTGATGCCGGACTCAACTTTCCTTCCAATGTTGTTCACCTTCTTCTTTAACTTTCGCAAATCATTCTTAACTGATTCCAATGTCGTCGCTTCTCCCGAACTAGATGAAGTATCATAACTTCCTCGAGATGTAGGCGGAGGAGCAGAATCTGATACCAATTGAAAGTTTTGAGGAGCCCAAGGATCTATCTAGATTGTATCTATCACCTAGAGGGGGGTGAATAGGTGAACGGCCAAAAAACCACAAATCTCGATGCAATAAAAATAAATGCGGAAAAGAAAAAGCACACCGAGAGTTACGTGGGAAAACTCCAACTTGGAGAAAAACCCACGGGACCAACACGCGAAAAAACAATTCACTAAGAGAAAAGACTACAAGGTGATTACCGACTCCACGGACTTAACCTCTCTTAACCTTCTATGAATCTTCGCGCTACCCTCCGGGTTGTCCACGCCCTCTCGTCCGAATCCACGAACGCCTCCACTTCGAATCCACGAAGCTTCAATCACGCCGAATCCACGACGCCACTCGAATCCACGAGCCCACGATCCGAATCCACAAACCGCCGTCAAATACGCCGAATCCACAACGCCACCATGAAGAATATTATGAATATGGTGATCCTTCGCTTAGGAGTATCGTGGAAAACCAGGGAATAGAACTCCAAGCGAAGCGGAGATCAAATCGACATATTAATATGAAATTTCAATATCTCGATTTGATCTTAAAAGAGGCTTTTTGTAGAAAATAGGTTTTTGATGAAATCTGAGCCTCTAGGGTTTCTCAAATATGTATTTTCGTGATGCTTCCTTAGTTAGAGAACCCCTCTAACTTATTTATAGACTTTAGAATCAAAACGGAGTAGAATTAGAAAGTTTCTTTCCAAAATCAGCACCTTGTACCGGAACAAGGAAAGCTGTCCAGGGTACAGCATGACGGAAGATTTTTCTGCGAAGCTTCTGTACCCTGGATAGGCTGCAGCTTGTTCCGGAAGAGGTCTTGTACCGGTACAGCGTGAAGGTTGTACCGGAACAACCATCAAACTTTTCTGCACAAACGTTGATGGCTGTACCCTGGACAAAAAACCCTTGTACCGGTACAACAATGCAATTTTTGCTGAAAATGCATTGTTTCGGATTTTACAAGCTCTTAGAAACTTTCTAATCAATTACAACTTGGAAACATGATTCTAAAATCTATAATTAAGTATGAATCGCCATAAACATGATTTAAAGCTTACCTAAGCATCGTGATTCATGTTTTACGTGTTTTGCGTCCTTTCCGATTCTTCGAAGTCTTGGATTCTTCGATCTTCAATACTCCGCTCCGGACTTCTTCAAGACTCCGACTCGACCCACGAAACTTGCCAACACATAGGACCTAACATAGAGTAGTTTACTTGTATGTGATATCAGTAACCTGGTTGGTCTTTTCTCGCACTTCGTTTCAGTAACCTGGTTGGTCGGTTCTCGTACTTCGTAGCAGTAACCTGGTTGGTCAGTTCTTGTATCTCGTATCTGTGACCTATTCAGTCGGTTCCTTGACTTCTGTCGTTCGATGACCGTTGAGGTTAGCGTACCCTAAGGGGTTGGATTGTCGGCTAGTGGCTGACGATAGTTCTGGATTTCAGTGATACATGATGTGACATTCGTGTGACCTATTGGTCGATTCTTCAGTATACAGTTAGTTAACATTAAGCAGTACTTGCATACATTTGAGAGGATGTTGAGTTGTTCCATCCTAGTTGACCTAAGTGGTCGGTTCTAGTGCTTCCTTACAGTTTGATGACCTATTGGTCGGTTTGCCCCGAGGGGCAGTGATTGTCGGCTGGTTGCCGACGGTTGGCTTTTGAGCATATCAGCATTGATCGCCCGAGACTCGGACGCATTTCACGAACACCAGCGGTCTGATCCACGGCAAGAGAGTGTTCTTTTCCGGAAAAGTGGTTGGGTGTGCCAACCCGTGAGCCCATAGGCTACCTTGGGTTATATGCAGCCTGTGAGCCCATAGGCTACCTTGGGTTATACACAGGTAGAGTGGCAGTGGCATAGGCTT
>NC_033634.1:3946514-3970654 GCF_001540865.1 Ananas comosus | reverse complement strand
TCTCTCTTTCTTTTCAATGAAGCTACTAACTAATGTGCATATGTGGGAGGAGGGAAATTTATGTTTAAGATTCTCTAATAAGAATTCATGGGTATATTGAACGGTGGAGATTTGTTGAAAAGAAAGAGAGATATATATCTCATTCTTTCATTATCGCTGCTACTGTATTTCACTTACCCATGTTATTTATCTCTTCCTGATCCGGTGAGTACTCCTCGCTTCTTCGGCTTGCAGTACCCACTGTGTAACACACTGGACCTTTGTAAATTGCGAGGTTCAAGTGATTGGTTGTGTTCTAAGTTTTTCCAGACTTTCTGGTGAGTCGTTGACAGTGTTCCGACCTATGGCTCGCATCCCGAGAATTGAGGTTTAAAGCTTTGCACCAAAACCCGAAAAGTCGGATTTTTGGTCAGCTCTTGGGTAGCCTTCAGCAGGCTATGTACCGGTACAGGGTTGATGGCTGTACCGGTACAGGGTTGATGGTTGTATCGGTACGCTGCCGTGTACCGGTACACAGACCGCTTCCCAGCAAACCCGAGGCTCGGTTTGCTATTTTCGTGGGACCTGTACCGGTACGCGGGCCCGTGTACCGGTACGCGGGCCCGTGTACCAGTACACAGTGGCAGATCTGATCTGGGCGAACTGCAGGGGTGTTTTTGCAATTGTGGCTATTCTATATAGCACCCCATGCCCCTAGGGCTCTCCCTGAGCCTTCCACCAGCAGAGGAAGAGGTAGGAGACTTCTCCCTTTGATTTTCTTCCCTATTTCTTGGATTATTAGAGGAATAATCACCTCTTTTTCCCTCTTTTGGTGCTTTGGTGAACTATCCACCATGAATGAAGCTTGGACTTTGGATTCGAAGCTTGGTTGAGGGAAGATCTTTGAAGTTTGAGGACTTTGAGCTTGGATTGAAGCTTCTAAGAGGTTGGTAGCCCACTCTCTCCCTCTAGATTTGAGTTTTGTTGCTTTATGGTAGATGAAACCCTAGATTGGAAATTTAGGGTTGATTTTGGGACTTTTTGATTAGAGGCTTTTGGGGCTAATCTAATGGGATTAGAACCTTCCTTTAGGTTGGAATGGAAGGGTTCTAGCTCTCTTTTGGAGCTTGAGGAGAGATTTTCACACTATAGGTGAGTTTTAGCCCTTTGTTGATTTGGTTAATGTTCGATCACATGGTTGTTCGTTCGATTCGCTTATCTCTTTTAGAATGTCTTCTAGGGAGTTAGGAGGCTTGTGGGCAACCCCGTTCGGCGAAAGAAAAGGGTTCGAGATGCTCCGGTGGGTTTGACCTAGCCTATTATATGAGAAATTCTCATATCCGATGTTTTATACTTCGTAAAGTAGAAATTCATGCATTTCCATGATAAATGTATTTATTGTGAATTTTAGAATGCTTAAAATGCCTACATTATATATAATGCATTTTTGGATCTCTATGTAGTAGAGAGTGGCATGTGAGACTTATGCATGTGCTTAGCATTATAGATATGACTCAAGAGCATGTTTTATATAGTGAGAATGAGAAGGATAATGTGCATTTAGACATAACTCTCATATTGGTCATAGGACCATATATAATGCCACGAAGAGGCTTGAAACTTACACTATTAACTTACTATCGAGCCCATATCATAAAGGGGCATTGGGCTTGTAATGTAATTGGGACAAGTGAAACCTAGTGTCATAAAGCGGCACTAGTGTTGGGACAAAATTTGGACTTAGCGTAATGTAATGCCATCAAAGAACATAGATGTACATGATGCATGATTTAGTAAGCTAATGTCATAAAGGGTCATTGGGCTTGAATTTGATGTAGTAAGCCAATGTCATAAAGAGGCATTAGGCTTGGAATACATATGGACTTAGTAAAGCTATGGTCATTGACATAGAAATTATTGAACGATTAAACCTCATATTGAGACATAGAACTAGACCTTCGGGTTACTAGTGACTTTTACCATGTTAGAGACATGATGATTGGGTACTTGAGACGATGATTACGCTTGTTTGCCATTTGTGCTCATTCGCAATGCTTGTGAGGGTCGCTCCCTGCAAGCCCGCATCCGAAGTTGGCCTACGTGACTTATGTAACACACTGGACCTTTGCAAATTGCGAGGTTCGAGTGATTGGTCGTGTTCTGAGCTTTTCCAGACTTGCTGGTAGGTCGTTGACTGTGTTCCGACCTATGGCACGTGTCCCGAGGAGTGTGGTACGAAGCCTTGCACCAAAACCCAAAAATTTGGATTTTGGTCAGCTCTCGGATTGGCTGTCTGGCAGGCTTGTACCGGTACAAGGTTGTGCTTGTACCGGTACAGAGCCGAGAACTCGCAAACCCGAGCCTCGGTTTGCATTTTCGCAGGTCTTGTACCGGTACAAGGATGGTCTTGTACCGGTACAATGTTGATGGTTGTACCGGTACAGCCATCGGGCCTGTACCGGTACAGTGCCGCAGGACCGCGCACCTGAGCCTCGGATTTGGATTTTCGCAGCTCTTGTACCGGTACAAGATCCCGTGTACCGGTACAAGGAGGCTGATTTCGTGCAGTTTGTTCTGCAGGGGCTTATTTGCGATTGTGGCACCCTTATAACAGCACCCACGCCCCATAGGGCCTCCCTTGTGCTGGAACCTGAGGAGGAGCAAGGTAAGGAGCCCCTCTTTTCCCCTATTTGGATTTGATCTCCAATTTCTTGGATTTTGATGGATTTCCCTCTCTTTTTTCCTATTGGAGCTATTTCCACCATTGTTGGAGCTTGGATCTTGGATTTGGAGTTTGATTGAGGAAAGATACTTGAAGTTTGAGGACTTTGAGCTAGTTTTGAGGCTTCTAAGAGGTAAGTGGCAAGATCCTTTCCTCTAATTTTGGTTTTTGAAGGGTTCATTGAGATGAAACCCTAGATTTGGGATTTTAGGGTTTATTTTGGGCATTTTCGTTTTAGGGCTTTGGAAGCTCAATTGGTTGGATTAGAACCTTCCTCTAGGTTAGATTGGAAGGGTTCTAGCTCTCTTTTGGAGCATAGGAAGAGATTTCTTCTCTTGAGGTGAGTTTTGCCCATTTTGCTAGATGCTTAATGTTTGAGCTTTTCGCTCTTCGTTTCGTTTGGATGACACTCTTTTTGATGTTCCTAGGGTGCTAGAAAGCTTGTAGAAACCTCCGTTGGAGCAAACGAAAAGCTTCGTTGTCGTCGGTGGGTTTGACCTAGCCTATAATATGAGAAATCCTCATATTTGGTGATAAGTGTTTCGTATACTATTAATTCATACATGATCATGCTAAATACATTTATTATGATTTTTAGAATGCTTAAAATGCATAAGTTATATATGATGAATTTTTGGACCTCTATGTAGTAGAGAGTTGCTTGGGAGATCTTTGGTTGCATTTAGCATTCTATATGAGGTTTGATTTCATGGTTCTAGAGAGTAAATGAGCTATGATTCATGCGTTTAAACATAAGTTTAATTGGGACATGAAAGATGACAATTGCTACAATTGTAGGCATCGAACTTGATATCATGTGAATTGGAGAGCTAATGTCATCAAGCGGCATTGAGCTCAGGACTTGTGAGAACCTAGTGGATAGGGCCATTGAGGGATTTGGAAAACATGTTGAACATCAAATTGCCTAAGTGTCATCAAGGGGCACTAGGCGTAGCAAATGTTGAAACTTCACATTGTGACTTAGACTAGATCTTCGGGATGCTAGTTATGATACCATGTTAGAGACATGAGGATTGGATATTTGAGACTTGGACTATGCTTGCTTGCCATTTGTGCTCATTCGCACATGCTTGTGAGGGTCGCTCCCTACAAGCCGGCACTCCGGAGTTAGCCTACGCGACTACGTTCGCTCGTGCGGTATTGAGAAGCCTACGGGGTCGAGTGGGACAGACACATTCCATGAGTAGGAATGTCGGGCTACCACAGGCACTTAGGCGGCACAAGCTGGACTACCTTGGGTAGGTCCCTAATTGGAAATGAAAATCGACACGGGGTTGAGGATGAATGATCACTACTAGATAGACTTAGTAGTTGGGTTACATTTACATGCTTTTAGCATAGTGTGAGACGTGTAGCATACTTGGTTGCCATATTAGAACTTCTACATCATGTATTGACAAAGGTTAACAACATTAAACTAGTGTGATTGGACTTATTTGTAATGATAGATTAGATGTACATTTTGGTTGACATCATGCTTATTTGAGACACAGTAGACTAGCATTTCATTTATGCTTTCTTTCAGCAGTTATGTATATGCCCCTTATTGCTTTTTATTATTATCGTTACTTACCCTTGTTTTTGGGGCCTAGTGGAGCAAGGGCTGAGGTCAGTAATTGCCCACTGGGAACTATAAATTGTAGTTCTCACGCCCTCTTTTTCTCGGTGTTTTTCAGAGCCTTCCACTCAGGGAGAGGCCAGGGATCGCGGAAAGGGTATCGCCTCGGGCTAGCGTGCTTACCGAGGGATCGTTTGATAGGTGGTCTATCTCTCGTGTTATCTTTTTGTGAGAGGTTGAGAGTTGTACCCGTACATGTATAGAGACCACCATTTTTGTACTAGAGATAGATATTGTACTACTTATGACTTCCTTTATTGTCTATCCTTATCTCTTTACTTTGGTGTAGATGTTAGAACTATATTTGCTCTGATATCATTAGTTGCTGGTTACTTCCCTTCTCTTATTTGTTCTATTTCTTGCTTTTCTTCCGCTTTTATTGTAGACGCCTTGTAACACACTGGACCTTTGCAAATTGCGAGGTTCGAGTGATCGAGCTGTGTGCTGAGCAATTCTAGATTTTCTGGTCGGTCGTTGACAGTGTTCCGACCTATGGCTCGCATCCCGAGAAATGAGGTTTAAAGCCGAGCACGAAAACCCGAAAAATCGTATTTTTGGTTAGCTCTCGGGTTGCCTTCAGAGGGCTGTGTACCGGTACGGGAGTGATGGCTGTACCGGTACAGCCATCGACTTTGGCCGCTTCTCAGCCAACCCGAGGCTCGGGCTGGGCGTTTTCGCAGAAGGTGTACCGGTACGCGGGCCCGTGTACCGGTACGCAGTGCAGATTTTTGAACTGTTCGAAACTNCGTATCCGGTTAACAAGTAGGTTAAGGTTTTACTTTGGGTATCTGTAAAACCTTTACTTGTTAGGATTTATGTCAAATTTTTACTAATTTTTGATTATAAGATAGAGAGGAAAAGGAAATTAAGGAACGAATTGAACAAAGCTAGTGTCAGATTATCAGGATCATGTAAATAAATAAACATATACGTACACACACACACACACAAAGCAGTAAATAATAAATGTATTGAAACAATATATTCAATTACATTTTATTTGGTGATAGCATACACAGTTCACTTCACATGCATGCAACTCCAGTCACTTACACCTTCCACGTTCTCCCTGGTGATCAAATCCAATAGGAAAATGATACATGGCAAATATCATATATAAAATTTAAAATATATAAATTATAAGCTATAATATTTCTAATAACAATTTGTAGATATATTCAAGGGCAATTAGCTTTTTAATTTTTTCCTCCCTAATTATATACAAATAATATACACTTAAATTTACATTAAAATTCTGTAGAAAAATCTCATAATTAATTAGTGGGCATTATTATCACTTAACTCTTTCCATCTATATATATAATAATTCTGTCATCCAACTCCGTAGTGATCAATAATAATGAATTCGAAATTTAATTAATTTACATTTCTAGCCGAGTTCATTTTTTTTAAAAATAGAACAAGCGAATTACTTATTATCTTACTCTGAAAGTATAAATATTTACTATCATTTGGTGATAGCTTTTTTTTGATAAATTAAAAAATTTAATGTTATTTATATAGAATTTGGATATGTTACAGGATTGACATGGATAAGACTTGGATTAATCTCAATAATAGATTATCAAAACAATACATGGATGGAGTTGATGCTTTCATAAAATTTGCCCTTGATCATCATAGTTTGGTTAATGATAAGATTCGGTGTCCGTGTCGATATTGTTTGAATGTATTTTTTCGACCAGTGCATGAGGTCAGTAATCACCTAATTGATAAAGGAATGGAAGTGTCCTATACACGATGGATATTTCATGGGGAAAACTTAAATAGAGATAGTGATGGTGATGATAGTGATGATGGTGAAGATGAGACTATTGCAAATGATAATAATGAAGTTGATGAAATGCAGGAAATTTTAGAGGATATCCATCGAGGTACATTTCTAGATGTATCTATTCCGGATTCATTGAATAATAATAATGATCCTGATATCATGCACGATGACGAAGTTGATAGATTTGAAAGGTTATTGAGAGATGCACAACGAGAATTATATCCTGGTTGCACAAAATACTCATTACTTTCCTTTTTGATAAGATTGCTCCATATTAAAGTACTTAATCATTGGAGCAGCAAATCTTTCAACATGTTAATTGAACTTTTGAAGGATGTTCTTCCAGAAGGGGAGATACTTCCATCGTCATATTACGAGGCTAGGAAAGTATTAAAAGACCTTGGATTAGGATATGAATCAATTCATGCATGTAAAAATGATTGTGTTCTATTTTGGAAGGAATTCAAAGACCAAAATGAATGTCCAGAGTGTAAAGAGTCTCGATGGAAAATCAATAGTGGAAAAGGTAAGCAAATCCCTCAAAAAATCTTACGCTACTTTCCTTTAAAACCAAGGCTACGAAAATTGTATATGTCGAGGAAGACAGCTTTGGACATGAGATGGCACGAGGAAAAACGAGTCGAAGAGGAGAATGTTATAAGACACCCAGCTGACTCTGAAGTTTGGAAAGATTTTAATAAACAGTATCCATGGTTTGCACAGGATCCTCGTAATGTAAGACTTGGTATTGCAACCGATGGCTTCAATCCTTTCAACAACATAAGTAACTCATATAGTATGTGGCCTGTTATACTTATACCATATAACTCGCCACCTTGGAAATGCATGAAAGAGCCATATTTCATGATGTCGTTACTGATTCCAGGACCACGGTCACCAGGAAAAGAAATTGATATATTTTTACAACCATTAATTGATGAGTTGAAGGATTTTCATAACCGAGGAAATATGAGTATTCAAAAGCCGGGAGTCTAAATAAGGTACTAGTAAAGGAGGGCAATCTTGTATGATAAGTTGGTTGATGGGTAAGTTAGGATCCCCTGGTGATAGTAAGATTCACCCCTGGCGGTAGTAGGATTGGTGTGTAGGGTAGTTAGTTGCCAATTTTTAAATACTCATGTTTCCCAAGATATGAATATTCTCATATCATCGGGGTCGGATATATATATATATATATATATATATATATATATATATATATATATATAATTTTTTATATATTTATATTATATAAAATTAATATATATCCGACCCACTTATTGACTTCAAATCAATTTTAACCCGGTTACAACAACCAGGTATTTTTGTTTGAGTTATCTGTTTATTTTCTCGTTTTAAAATGATTTAAATATGAAAAAAAGAAAGAAAGAAAAAAAGTGTAAAAGTTATACAAAGAAAGAAAGAGAAAAAGAAACAGAGAGTGGGATTCACCGGTTCGGCCTTCGGCAGGTTCAATGGTTCATTGTCATATACGGGCGGCAACGGATGGAACAATGATTAACATACGAACTCTTTTATATGTCTTATAAAAATTACATTTTTTTATAATAAATATATTTTAAAATTAAAATCAATATATACTAAGCTATCAAATTAGGTTATAAATAGATCTATTAAATAAATAAAAACTGGTATATTTACTTTTATTTATTATACCCTTAACTTCCGTCTTCTCTTCTGTACACTCCGACTTTTCTAATCTATAAGTTGAGTATTTAATAAAAAGAAGTATAATATTATGGTATAAAGTATATTAATAAAATATGAAACTTGATAATTTGTATAAAAACATAGTTTAATATCTATTACAAGATATGTTTAATTTGATAACTAACATACTACAACTCTTAAAGTTCGCCGAGCAAATCCCGAGCTCGAGCGAGCTGAGCTTTAATCCGAGCGAGCTCGAGCCGAGCTTAATTAAAGTTTGGTTCGAACTCGAATTTAAATCCGAGCTTTAATTAAAGTTCGGTTTAAACTCGCCTCCATTCGAGCCAGCTCGAGCCGAGCAAAGGTGGGGATCCATGGCCATGGTTTTGTCTCCTCATGGCCATGGGTCGGGGCTTTTGACTCCCATAACATCTTTCTTAAAATCGAAAACACCCCCCAAATTAACGTTAACAAACGATAATAGATATTGGGTCTTGGGAGGTGGACGAAATATGCACGTCCCTCAGTAGAGAGAAGAGGAGGAGGAATAGAGAAAGGAGAAGAGAAAGATTTTTGGGATACACCACCTAAAACTTCCTTTCAACATCACCTCAACCACAAACCCGACACTCCTTCGATTTCTCGTTCTTCTTTTCAGACCACCTCGACTTTAGACTCCATTCCAATACGACAGAGAAACAATCCCAATACTATAAATGGGATCTTTCTCAACTCAAACCCTAAAGATCCAACGATCTTCAACAAAACGGTACTTTTGGATCTCCTTTCGATACATAACACACAATACACTGAACCCAATCTACACTTTGTACATCTTTATACTTATACTGTCCTCAAACTAGAGAACATAAGGATTTACTTAACCAAAACTCCAAGAACCCAATAACCTCGAACATAATGAGGTACACAAAAGTACTTTGGACACATCTGTCTCCCATACATCTCGATTTCGAACTTTTACGATAAAACATCCTAACCTCTAGATCGAACTTTAACTAGCGTACTTTAGGATTAACTACCATTTTGGCTGCGCAACCCTCCGAGCCTAGCTACAAGGCTGTTCGGATGTGGCTCAATAACTCCTTTTTGGAGTAAAATCGAAGCAAACAGCGCTCGCTCCCCACACTAGCTAGTATTTAGTGCCCTCCACCAAAAGAGCGTAGAGCCGTAGTGAATCTCCACCCACCACGAAAGGCTTCAGTAGCTTACTAGATAATACAAATACAGTGAAAAGAACTCGTATGTACATATACAAATCAACTATAAGTACGTAATATCCCAACGTTAACAATACACCAATTTACACTATACACAAGATTAACATACGAACCATTCGTTTTTATGTATACCTGTCACCTAACTTTTTGTATTTTGGGATATCACCATACTTATCCATACCTGATATTTTATCAATTGTTCACTATAACACTTATCTGTAAGTACGTAATATTCCAACTCCAATCGAACACCGATTTACACTTGTTCAACCATATGTAGGTTACATCTTTTGTACACCTTACTATACCTGGTACTTATATCTTGGGATACTTACACACTTGAATATCACTTGATACTGTTATCATTTGAACCACCGTAGCACTGATCTACTTGACTAATCGTAGATCTTAACCTTTACCATAGTATCGTAGTTTTCGATCAATTTCACACCATAACAGTAACATAGGAGATTCACTCCTAACCTAGCATGAGTGTTCATCAGATTACGAGCTCCATCCAGCGCGGTGGAACCCGCCACTCGAGGCCTCAACAGTAGTTGACCCAACCATTCGCCTTAAGAGGGGTTGTCTGACAGGGCAGCCCAACATCGCCTTAAGAGGGGCTGTTCTCCCTAAACCAACCACTCAACATCAATTGGTTTACCAATTGGTTCAATTAACCCATTATCATTATACTGTCGTACGTACGTATTTGAAGTACTCAATATATAACAAGAAAGGTCGAAACATGTCCATAACATCATCGTAATCAAACCAAACAATAGATTAAGAAAAGGATGTCTACGGACTTATTTGGATCACCCACTCAGCCGTTCCAGCCGTTGGCTTGGGTGACCCTTGAAAGTCATCAAGTGTGGGATGATTGGTACGTCCAAGATCGCTCACGCCCCACCAACTCCTAGCACTGTTCCTGTCGCGCGTTATCTATCGCTGTAGGTAACTCATATCAACATGGAACATGTAAAGTATATAAATGTCAACTACTTCTCTTTTACATTTAATAAGTAAACTCTCTACCGTTTACATATATAATCTCTTACACACATACATTTGTTTTACCATTCGAAACATAAACTAAATTTCATTAGTTCTATGTTACATATTTACAAAATCAATTAAATGAAAGTGAACGAACACAACGAATGGGAGCACATTCGGTATATATAATCTTAAAAAGGACCCGTAAAGGAATATGTACAAATCAACAGCAACTCGGAACCCGCTTGTCTTCTCCAAGACAAGCAAGCCGTAGACACATACCCGGGCTTGACTGGTTTAACCGCCAGTGCCTCGCACTGTCAATCTGGTTCCTTAGTAATTCGTGCGTTGGATTCGCTTTTTGCGGTTTTGGGTTCATTGTTACCCACTTTATTACGATTCCACAACTTTTTTAAATAAGAAAGTTTTCAACCATCACTTTTACTTGAGCTGTTTCTATTCGACCTGACATACGCCTCTTATACGTTTTGGGACTTAGTTTCGGTATTTGACGTCCTTTTTGTCTTTTCTAAATTATTCACGAAAATATGACCCATACGTGCAAGAAAGCTTTTAAAATTAAAACGGATGGTGAATTTAGGTTATAAGTCGTATAGTAAATGGGTATAAAGGTGGTTTATATGAGAGAATAAATCCTTTCGATTTAAGCTTTGGTATCATGTTGAATGTCACATTTCGTATTAATCTCCTATTTTGGCTGTTGTTGTACTCTATAGGTTTTTTCAATGATGTACTTATTAATTGATTATGTCGTTACTATGCTATTGGTTTGTTCTTTGATTCGAAAATGTCTTTTTCTTATCGTACCGCTAATTGATTCATGAATGTGTTTAATGTAGTAAAAGAAGTTTCTATGACGCGTACAACTCAAGTAGGTGTCGTCAAGAGGCGGAGATGGTTTAATTTTTAAATGTCATGTTTTACTTCATATAGTCCAGTTTCTCTAGTACCTCGTCATGGTTTTTGTTCTTGTCAGCTGTACTGTAAGTAAATTTTTCTTCTATTTTCGTGTTAATAAATAGCAAGTTGCGTTCCAAAATTCACGGGCAGCCGTGCCCGGCATAGGTGGCACAGCATGGCACGGTTGTTCTATGGCCGTGCTATTTCTGGGGCACGGCTACCGTGTCGAGTTTTGGAAGATAAGTAATTTAATCATTCATTAAAGGAGTTATTTCAAGTTTTCTACACTATTTTTTCTGTATTATTTATCAATCTTATAAAACAACGATTTCTTTTATTTATAAAGTACGATAATACACAGCCGTGTGTTCTTAAAAAACTAGCCGTGTGTAGCTGTGCCGAGCCGTGCGTGGCACAGCATGGCACGGCCGTTCAAAGGTCGTGCTGGGGAACGGTACTGTGAATTTAGGAACCAAGTTGCCGACGGTATATTCGTATATCGTTCTTTTACTTGTTTGGACATTGCTGGGTCGGGTGATCGTTATTATTGAGCAACCCGGGTTTGTGGTCGGGTTTTACGAATTCGGGTCAATAATAATGATCACAGATTCAGAGAATATTTGGGTTATTGTTGGGGTAAGGGTAGGCTACACCCTAATAACCCCACAGTGTTTTGGTCTGTCGTGTATTAGATTGTTCAAACTAGTAAAGTTACGTTGTTAAATGAAGAATTCTTAGATTTTTAGACGGATTTATACAGATTTTCTAACCAAACTATAAGTAGTACTTGTGAAAGAGTATCTGGGTGGTACTTATTTCTACATGCGTCCTGGAAATACAACAATGGAAATATAACAATGCTTACATTTGGAGAAGTTCCTTCCCCTTGTAGAGGTTTTAGACTTATTATCGTCGCTACATGTGTAAAAAGATATATCTTCTAGATATAGAATAAGAATAAGAGACTCAATACGATACGTTTTCAGAGGAAAAATGTACGGTTGTTGCTGGAACAGCTTTTAACAATATACGATGGTGGTAATTCTGGTTTGTTTTTTCCTTGGTGTCAATGAATATTTATCTGATGCTCAAGGTGTTTTATAGAGGTACTACACTTTAAATGACACACTTGATTTTTTTTGTATTCCCATGTATAAAAGACCTTGTGTCATGACTTTAAGGATCCTTGTATTATAGGCTCATTTGAAACTCAGAGGTATATAGTTGATGAAAAAGATCGTGTTTTCATCACTCATGTCTAACACGTCGTCAACACTTAATAATGCCTCGAGTAAATACATCAAACCGACGTTGGAAGATGGTCACAAACTTTTTCGCGCTCCGCGTTTCTCCGCGTTCTGAGAGGATCTCGGATCCGGGTTCCGCGTAACGCTCCTCGCGTGGAGTTCTTCCGCTCCGTGTATAAATGATTCGGATTAAATTAAATTACAAGATGTAATTTTTTGGAGTTTTATTGGTATGCTTTTATTCTATTGGTAGTTTTCATTACTTTTGTGTACGTATATCCAAGAATTTAATATATATATATATATATATATATATATATATATATATATATATATATAAAGTTGAAAGTTGAATTTTCAATATTCACTAACACCAACGATGACGACGAACAAGAACGACAACAACGAGGACAAAAAGGACGGCAACGTTGTACGTTTGACGACGACGAGAACGAAAGAACGATCAACGATGACGACGATGACGAACGAACAAACTAACAACGACGGTCGCTACCGGCTACGACGACGACCTACGGGTGCTTATTTCTTTCCTACACCCTTGTACTCACCCTCTCCTCTCCCGTCTGCTTACCCAAAGTGATCCCAAAAAAAATCCTAGAAAATTGATAGAATAGCCCAATTTTATATTTTGAATTTAAGCTTTGGACTGTTGGGTTTTTTTAATTTGGATTTGGCTATATTATTATTTATAACGCTCCACGTGCGGAATGTGTGAGGAGCGCGGAGCGGACTCCGCGTACGGAGTCCCGGATTCGCGCGCGGAGTCGTTATCACGGAGCGGAGTGATAACGACTCCGCGATTCCGGGCGCGGAGCTCGGATCCGCGACTCCGCGCGCGGAGTCCGTGCGGAAAAGTTTGTGACGGAAGGTGAGTAAACTAGCCATTTCTCGCTTGGTGAAGCTCAATTTAAAATTAGTATTCGATACAGTAAGACCTTTGGTGCATTGTTATCTTTAAAGTTTAAAAGAATTTGAATAAGGATGTGCTGATGCGTTAACCAAAGAGAAGGGAAGGATGCTTGTATAACCATTTTTAAATGAAGCTAAAGGTAGTGATAATTCCGATTTAACGCTCTTTCTATGGCTCCTTTTTCTCTATGTTAAAATGGACTTATGGTAGCCCGTTTAAGTATCTGCTTTCGTAATTTTGGCGTTGAACTGACTTTAAATAGAGGTCGGAGGTCGCAAAACCTCGTTAGAAATGTTTGCCTTTTTTATATTGTCTTATCAATTTGATATCCTTTCTTCGCGTATATGCCGCTGTTATGTCTTATCTTATACTACACGTATATTTACAGATTTGTTGTTTAGAAGAAAAGGCAGGATAGTAATATATGTGGCATAAATACAGCTGGTCGTATCCTAGGGATATGGTTTTAAAATGGAGCTATTGTGCCGGTTGTTACTATAGCGGTTGGAGGCCAAATATGGACGCGTATTATACGCTTGATAACAAATTTTAAAGAGTAGTAGTGTGTGTTCGTTTACTAGTTTCGGGTTATTGTACTTGGGTTGAAACCTTTTCGTTTAACAATTACTCCCCACAAACCAAGACGGCTTTTCTCTAATCTTTTGTCAAAGGCTGACTTTTTCTTTTTTTTTAAGCACCTTTGTGAATAATCCCCCAAAAACCAAATGTGCTGTTATAAGCTCTTTTATCAAAAAATCGATCTTATCATAAAAGGTAGGTAAACTGAAGATCTTTTTAATCAAAATCATGACAAAAGCAAAAAACTTAAAAAATAGTTTTTTTTCCCACTTTTCTTCACAAAAAAGTATTTTCGAAAAAGAAAATTGATGTCTAGTAAAACTAAACCAATGAATTAGAAAGTTAAATAAACTAAACTCCGCCAGTTGCTGAAAATTGAAGTTTTAAACTTATTCGGCAAGTGTAAATGTCTAAATAATCAATCATATGAAGCACGTTGAGAGCGTTGATATCTAAGTAATTTTATTCATTAATCGAATTTAAATCTTTTTAATCCATCGACTAAGCTTTGCCAGGTATCGAGTCCATTCACAACATCAAAAATGGTTTAATAAAAAAGGGGGAATGGGAAACAAGAGAGAAAGAGAGAGAGAGAGAGATTTTGGGGAGTTTCACAATGGTTTTTTGTTTGTTTTTTTTTTCTTTTGTATGGATCGAACATCTCGTACTTGTATTTGCTCAAACAAGTGAGCGAGCTGGTGTGGTGTGTTGCACCGGTGGTGAAGTGGTAGTGTTAGGTTGCAGGGTACGGGGGATAGGTAACTTTTTAATTTTCTTTAATTTTTCTTTGTAATGTTGTTTCTTTCTTTTCTTACTTTTCCTCACTTAGCACTAAGAGTGAACTCCTACAATAGAAGCACCAAATGCACCTACCCTAGCCGCTGCCGCTGCCGCTGCCGCTGCCGCTGCCTTATTTCCTCCCTCCTCCTCCTTCTACCCTCCCTCACCTCGACGGCCTCCCGACTGACGTCGGCGTGGGCGACGCAAACCAAGTCGCTGCCGACGTTCAGAGAGTAGAAAGAAGTGAGGGGGAAGTTTAAGAGCTGCCGTCTTTAGTGCTCCCTCGCCTTCAACCTGCCCCTCCTTCAACTCGCCATATGCTAGATGGATTTAAAGACATTCTTTTTAGTGTAGTTTGAGTTTAATCTTCGGATTCTTTCTTTTAGGGAATATAAGACGATTTTTTTTTGTATTCTTTTTCTCTTTTTTTTTTATTACTTCTTCTAGTACCTTCTGCTTTTCGCTTGGACGACTTTCGCGGCCACGGCCTCAAGGTAGCTCTATACGCTTGCCGTTTCTTACGCGACGGTCCTCGCACGCTTGCCGCCCCCAAGAGGCCCGCATCTCTCTCTCTCTCTCTCTCTCTCTCTCTCTCTGCGTCGACACACACACACGTTACACACTTCTTTTTTTTTTTCCTTTCTCCTTAATCCCAATCCTTTTCTTTTTCAATTTTTCAACTACGTTATAATAATCAATCTAAAATTAAATTGACAATTTTAAAATTTATGTTCACCCGGAGAAATATTTATATTTATTCAACTCAAAACCAAAAGTTCATCCCGATTTTTAAATTTTTTATTATTAGATATAATAAATAAATATATGTTTATATTAACATATAAATATATATATATATATATATATATATATTTAATATAATTATATTTTATTTACGTTAGCTCGACAATAACTCGGCTTGTGTTCACTTGACTGGGATTAAGTACAAGACGAACAAATAATTTGCTCGACTTTTTAGGTCGAGCTTAGCTGAGCGAGCAAATCATTTGCTCGGCTTGTGCTCGACCGAGCGCTTGCCGCTCGACCTAACGGTCGGGATCAACCTTGGTCTGTCAGCGGTTAAAATCCCTACACCCGAAAAAAGTATGAGAGAGACAGTGCGGGGCACGGGTAGGATAAACCAGCCTAAGCCCGTATGGTTGTCTGGCGGCTTGCCTGTCTCAAAAAGGACATACACGGTCCGTAGCGTTAGTTATATTACATGCTCGAAGGTTGGTCCTTGTTATAAATTGGTTTCTAACGTATTCCTTCATAGTTTTTGTATTTTGTTGATTCAATAATGTTCTAAGTAGAAATCCACGTAAAATGTAGTGTTAATGATAATGTAAAAAGGTTGAAGACTTATGTTAGGTTCAATATTATTAAATAATGTTCAAATTAGGTAAGTAGAACAAGAAAAGTAAAAGGAGATGGGGATGAGATACGACTGAGCCCCATGACGATAGAGACCAGAGACCCATCCCATGATAGATGCCTCGATGCGGGAATGGAGCGCGGCGAGTGCACGCATGGACATTGTGGGGTTTTGTTGCACCCCATTATTGGTTGAGGTACCAAGGGTCACCCATGCTGGTGGGTTCCCTTTTCGAGCTGGTTATCCAGGTTCCTCCGTGGCGTTGTATAATCAGGTTGTCTATATATATGCTTATCCTTTTTTGTACGATACGGAGTGTTTTACGTTATACTTGTAATACGTTTAGGGCATTGAGTGCGTTCATCTAATTAACTAAGATGAAGTATAACAATCGGTAAGAAATGAGCATCAGCAAGAGATGAAATAATCGATTAGAAATAAGAATCGATAAGAAATAAGAACTGTAGGAAATAATAATCGGTAAGAAATGAAATAATCGATAAGAATTAGTAATCAGCAAGAAATGAAATAGGGGAACAGTGTGTTGCGAGTAACCGCTAAGAAGGATTCCAATGGAAATGAAATCGGTAGATACGGTGAGCTGAGCCAGAACTCAGTTAGGTGACGCCTATTAGGCGCGAGACAGCCGAGCTCCACTTCCTTGAGAGCGTACGTAGAGTTGGATGGTGTTGGATGGCGTGAGATACTGACTCGGTGGGCCGCCGCTTTAACAGGGTGTATGCGGTGCTGTTACCGAGTTCAGTTCGCCGCCACATTAGGTGTTTGGCCGTATTGATAGGCCGCTGCTTTAGCAGCGTGTGCGGTGCAGTTTCCAATCGGGACCCGCCGCTTTAGCGGCGTGTGCGGGGTGTGGTGAGAGCCACACTAGGTTTCGAGACCCTAAGGCCTTAGGTAAAGTGCATTGAATTCCCAACCAGAATTGGGATATCACAGCTGGATAGATCCAGGTTACAAGAAAGATGGGATCCAAGTGAACTGAGATCCGAACTACGAAATAGTGTATTGGATTCAAATAAAAAATTGAGATCCAAATAAGGTGTTGGATACAAGGTGATGTTTTTAAATCCAGAAAACGCTGTTTGTGATAAACAGCGATGTCTTACTTTAAAACAGCGATAACGATAAATCGCTGTTTTTATCGAAGCAGCGACGAAGCAGCGATGGCGGGGCAGCGATTTTGATAAATCACCGCTTCATTTTGTCAACCAACGATAACCGACAATGTAAATCGCTGTTTGTTTTTAAACAGTGACATTTACGTGATTATCGCTGTGTTATTAACCAGCGATCACTGGGGCATTAAACAACGATTTGTATGTAGATCTATTATAAAAAGCAACGATTTATATTGGATTAACGTTGTTGTAGATTAGCAGCGATTTTCAGTAAAAAAAATTATTAAAATAAAATAATAAAATACTATCATATCGCTGCTCTGATTAAACAGCGTTTAAAATATTGTTCGTTAATTAATTTGTTTATAAAACGCTGGTTATTATACCAGCGTTTAATTAGATAGTTATATGATCGTTAGTATATAATCGCTGCTTGCCAAACCAGTGTCAAAGTTGTAAGTTAGATAATCGTTATAGGTAGGTGATAAATATACTGTTAAAAAATGTAAAGTGTTAAGTTTAATGGTGGTTCGTAGTATGTATTTAATTGTTTGTTTGGTTTTATATAAAGATTAAGCTTCATAGAAATTTTAGGTTTGTTTGTTTTTTATAGGGTGATTCTTAGAAAGGTCTTATCAATTTCATAAGTTTAGAGCAAATTAGTAAGATTATGTACCAGTGATTATAGATAATGATATATATTTTCATCTTGGGAATTACTTGGGATGCACTCTTCGACTGTGCACCGAAATATATACGAACGGTGCACAGTTAGAGTTTATACCTATAAATTTAATAATGAATTAATTAACGTTTAATAATAAATTTTAGATTTAAAGCATATTTAAAGCATAACAGTTAATTTTAATTCGACTGTGCACCGAAAGATATACGAACAGTGCACAGTTAGAGTTTATACCTATAAATTTACAGTTATGAGTTTATTAACGCTATAAATTTAATAAATGATTTAGATTTAACGCTTAACTAATAAATTTTAGATTTAAAGCATAACCGTCTATTGCTAGTTTGAGTTTAAAGCATTTAAAGCATAACCGTGCGTTATTAGACAACGCTTAATAATAAATTTTAAGATAACGCTTAATAATAAATTTTAATAATCAAGTTTAAAGCATAACCGTCTATTAATTAATAAATTTAAATAACCAACGCTTTTTAGATAACACTTAATAAACTTTACCAACCAACGCTTTTTTTCCAGTTTGAGTTTAAAGCATAAACGCCTATTAATTAATAAATTTAAATAACCAACACTTTTTAGATAACGCTTAATAAACTTTACCAACCAACAAAACTTTGATCTATTACTAGTTTGAGTTTAAAGCATTTGAGTTTAAAGCATAACAATCAATTTTAAAAACCAATTTGAGTTTAAAGCGTTTAAAGCGTTATGTTTTAAACTCAAAGACTTAAAGAGTATTTCCTTAGTTGTTTAGGTTAACGTAGTTATCACCTAACATGCATAGGAAGTAACAATTCGTTATAAGTACTAAACGTTATGGATGTTCTTTTTCGTTAAGAACGAGGATGAGAACTTTAACACCTACGACACTTACTTATGTACGAAAGTAACGAAGTACCACTTCTTTTTTAAATAAACTCGAGACTGTCACAAACATTCTGTCTACACCCGGATCTACCAGGACTTCTACATATATGTGGACTAAAGAATTTGTCATAATTTACAAGTCCTCAAGGATTAGTGTACTAGTTTAACTTCGTTCGACGAGGACACTACAATAACTCTTTGTATCTGTTCAGAAATCCAAATACGTTACCTTGGTCTAATTACTAGTGAGTTAACCCTTTTGTATATGATCTTCGTTTTCACTAGAGACCCTCGTTATAACCCCTCTTCCACAAATATGGGGCATACCACTAATGAGGTAGTCTGAGGTTCAATGGAAAATTTTACGTTGCTTCCGTTAAAAGCAACCGACAAACAAAACGATACTGTTATTTGTTCTCAGTTCCAGTTAGCAATAGTGTACAACCGAATATAGAAGGATCTGGCTATAAGTCAATACCAGTCAATATACAACGTTATAGATCTCAAGCTTTGTTCCTGCCTAACTTATAAGATTAAACACTATTTCTACCAAACAATAGGTTTTGGTGTTCATTACACCAAAAATTCCTTCACAAAGTTTTAAATTTTATCCACTCGCCAAATAAAAAGAAGTACAATAAAGTTTTAAATGTTAAAAAGTTGTTAAGTTAAGACAGTAAAATAAAAAATTTATTCAAATCTATAAAAAGACTTTTTTATGTGATTATAATACTATAAATCGTAAAATGAATAGATTGTTAAATAGATATAACAATAACCTCGTCCATGAAAAATAGAAGTACGTTGTTTCAAAAAAAAGAAATATAAAAGATCTTATGGTTGTAGATATATAAAAACTTAGAACTTTTAAACAAACAGAGAGTATATGCACACGAATGAGATTAAACACAGTTTATACTTTCAAATCGACTAGAGTAATATACGAATTTATGATTCTAGTAAATATTAAAACTTATAGTTTAAATCAATAGTAAAACAAAACGTGTAGTTATACATTTACATTTAATAAGACGTGTGGTTAAGTATCTTATAAAAAGAAAATAGTAGTGTATTATTGAAAACAATAAAATATAATAATATAATAGGCACGTATCGTGCCCAATTTATGATCAAAAAAGTTGTTTTTGTGGTTGTAAGGTAAAATTCTTTAAAAACATCAACCGAACGAAACTACATCAGGTGAGCGTATAAAGACGTGTTTTCATTTTTTTTAAATATTTTACTACTTTATTATTTCAAATGGATTAATTAATAATGAAATATATTCATTAGATAATGTCTTAAAGTGTTTCTGATTTTACTATTTTGTTTTATCTATTTATTTAATTATAAGTAACTAAAACAATAAAAAAACATTCGTTTTTTTTGATCAATAAAAGTAAATGTTTTTAAAAAATAAACTTCTACCAATTATACATATTAATAAAAATATTTATATATTTTAAAACAACCGTTTTAAAATAAATGGTGCATCATCTACCAGGTATTAGAAGTAAAGAACTACCGTAGACTTACTAAACAACGTGGTATCAGAAATTGGTAAGTTAGAGAAATGCAACTCGAAGTTAAACTCTAACAACTCAGAGTTAAACTCTAACAACCCAGAGTTAAACTCTAACAACCCAGAGCTCTTGTCAGAAACATAAATAGTTAAGAAGAACGTCGACACTACTAACTAAAAGGCTTTGAAGTGCAGCACTGAACCCAAAACCTGGTACTGGAGCGGGTCCATACATAGGTATAGATCACGGTTCATGAACTCGTGTTTAAAGAACGAGTCAGTATCCTTGAAGTAAGAGCAGTCTTCCCCCAACACTAACGTATAAGTGGTATCAAAGGATATTAATTTCCTTTATTATATTTACCAATTAGATTATGTATACGACAAATTTTTTTATAATTGATATAGAAAATGTATTGTTAAATAATTGTATATAAGTTTTAACCATTTTTGATTGTATAGAAAAGAATCGGGGTAGTAACCGGGTAGGAAAAGGTAATACTATTGTAGGGAACTTAATCCGTTAGAGTGGTGTAACGACGCAATGTTATATTGTGTAATCATATTAAGTACTTTTTATTTAATACGATCTAAGTTTTAAAATTTTATATGGTTAAATACAGCTCATCGGTGTTTACAGGATCATGGGCGAGCTACTTATATACCATTAAAAGGAGCTAATGACCTCAACCGGCAACTTGCGGAGACATTTTTTCTTAATTCTATACTAAAAATTATAATTATATAATTCTTCATATTATTGATATAAAAACTATCTCTATGTTTATTTAAAAACATAATGAGTATTATTAGCTTTATTATTATATGAATAACAAGTGGTACTTTAATTTCTTTATTTTTTAACATAATGGACCTTCCGAAGACTTAGTTTTACTAGTGTATTGGTTTCGGTTAGTAGCCTAGATAATTGTTTTAGGAATACTCCTGTAACAGATCGTCGAAGTGGAGGAGGATTAAAGAGTATTATATTTACCGTAGCTATCGCCTTCAGAAATATAGTTTTTGAGTAGTAAAGAAGGTGTGTAAGGGATTGTAAAAAAAATAGGGTGAGGTTTAGTTTAAAACGGACGTATTTTGAAGTTAATCATCAATATTTAGAGGTTTTATTCTAGTTTATTCTATTTTGTTATATTATCTATAAATGTTCCACAAATGGTGTTATGCGAGTATTTCACGATTAAACAGCTGTAGACGATAAAGCACGGTTGGACTATAGAACTAACCACGCTTAACAGAATGTTGATAAGGTTAAAGAGATCTATTAAACGTTAACAGTAGTGGTTGACCGGATAAGAGAGGAAGACCTTAATCATCAAAGTTGAAAGGTCAAAACGCTTATTCAGAAAGATTGAGATTAGGAGATAAAACTGGTGCTTGGAAAGATCAACAACACCTAGGAAGTTTTTCATAGTTAATTAACTATATTATAGTTAATTATTACTTCAATTTTTGAAAATTTTATTCCTACTTATACTCCAATCGTTAAAGTCTAATATAATTATATATATTTAATATGGACGTAGTGAGTGTCCAGGAGGTTCAGCTCGGAGTACACCGTTCACTTAACGGTTCACCTAGTATTGTAGTTTTTTTCGACCGCCTTTCTAGTAAAGGTTAAATGTATCATAATATTGTTAGAAAAAAAGATTAACGAGATCCTGTAGATTGAAGTTACAAAAACTTGTGTTAAGAGCTTTTTTAAAACGGTTGAGTGAATTCTATAATTTATATAGAAATAAATCTTTTGGCGCGTACGGCTACACTTCGTTAGCAACGTTTTCTTACACTGTTAGTACTGAGAAATCCGGGCAATAAAATGGAAGGAACCACAAGCGTGTAGAACTTTATGAACGACGTATCGGTAGTCTTTTAGAATGTAAAAAGTTTTTAAGTGTTTTGACAACGGAAAGGAAGTTACTGTTGTACGTCCTCCGAAGTGTACGAACAGTGGAAAGACGACGTTCACATCGAGAAAGACATAAAAATTTAGAACGTTTAGATTTGCCCGAAAGAGACATAGGAAACAAAAAGTTAGTTACAAATCATTTCAAGGGTTATTTAATAGTAAATATAAGAAAAGCTACACGTATTGTAGTTCTAATACTGCGTTAAATTCAAAAACGGTCATACCGTTGAGTTTTTTATATGAGTAAAACCAGGTTAATGCAAGAAGACCTCTCGCGAAAGAAAAAAATAACAAGCCTACGAAAGGGTTGAATTTTAAAAAGTTTCGAAGGATAACACTGTTCTAAAGAAGGGGACTAGCAAGGAATCCGAATCTAACTACAAGAACAAATGGTAATTTAAACATTGAAAAAGAGGTTCGTACTAATCTCCCATCTATTGCTGCCACTGAGTACATTGTTTAGAATGGAGCATTAGCAACGCTTATCCACAGAAGTAATGTTTGACCTGTACGAACTATAGGAAAACATGAGGTAGGTCTATATAGCGGCATACGACCTTTTAGTAAATATGAGGTGTTTTGACGGCGTACGTACGCTTTCGAAACAAACGAATGCCGTAGTATTCACAAATATGGTTAAAGGGTATTGNCACAGGCACTTAGGCGGCACAAGCTGGACTACCTTGGGTAGGTCCCTAATTGGAAATGAAAATCGACACGGGGTTGAGGATGAATGATCACTACTAGATAGACTTAGTAGTTGGGTTACATTCACATGCTTTTGGCATAGTGTGAGACATGTAGTATACTTGGTTGCCATGATAGAACTTCTACATCATGTATTAACAAAGGTTAACAACATTAAACTAGTGTGATTGGGCTTAATTGTAATGATAGAATAGATGTACATTTTGGTTGACATCATGCTTATTTGAGACACAGTAGACTAGCATTTCATTTATGCTTTCTTTCAGCAGTTTATGTATATGCTCCTTTTTGCTTTTTATTATTATCGTTACTTACCCTTGTTTTTGGGGCCTAGTGGAGCAAGAACTGAGGTCAGTAATTGCCGACTGGGAACTATAAATTATAGTTCTCACGCCCTCTTTTTCTCGATGTTTTTCAGAGCCTTCCACTAAGGGCGAGGCCAGGGACCGCGGGAAGGGGGTTGCTTCGAGCTAGCTTCCCTCGAGGACGATTCGCTAGGTGGTCTACCTCTCGTCGTGTTATCTTTTTGGAGAGGTTGAGAGTTTTACCAGCGTACTAGTGACCACCATTTTTGTACTACTTATGATTTCCTTTATTGTCTATCCTTATCTCTTTACTTTGGTGTAGATGTTAGAACTATATTTGCTCTGATATTATTAGTTGCTGGTTATTTCACTTCTTTTATTTGTTCTATTTCTTGCTTTTCTTCCGCTTTTATTGTAGACGCCTTATATGTGTAGACATATGGCGGGTCTGGGCACGTTACCGGGAGGGCCTCCGCCGGTCCCGGGGCGTGACACGTCTTATATATGTAGACATATGGCGGGTCTCGGCACGCTACCGGGAGGGCCTCCGCCGATCCCGGGGCGTGACAACTTATGCTCGCTCGTGCGCTATCGAGAAACCTACGGGGTCGGGAGGGATAGACTCATTTCTAGAGTGGGAATGCTGGAGCTACCACCGACACTTAGGCGGCACAAGCTGGACTACACTTATGTAGGTCCTAGAACATAATGTAAAAAAAAATGGCATTAAACCGGGATGTGACAATCACTACTAGACAGGCATAAAAGTTTTCGTGTAGGGAACAGTTTTGAAAAGCTTATAGCTGTAGCATTTACGTTAGACATTGAATGTAAATCTGTAATGGTGAATGCCATGAATACATGAATGTATAGTCATCTATATATTCATTTAGTAATGGATTTCTATATTTGCACGATCGCTCGCACAAGTTGGGACATACAAGTAATGCACCGGATACATACCACAACTATGCAGAAAGTAATGGTATAAAACATCGACATCATGTTTACTTGCGACATAGCAGTTTAGTATTTTCATTTATACTTTCATAACTGCAATCTATTTATCATCATTGTTGCTTATGGATTTACCACC
>NC_033634.1:3902176-3946263 GCF_001540865.1 Ananas comosus | reverse complement strand
ATTTAACTATTGCCATTGGACATACTATTATGATATCGTAGATGTACATCACCATGACATCGTGCATACTTGAGTTTAGTAATTTAGCTTTTTAATTATGCTTTTATATCGCAGTCATTATTGCTATTATTATTGTACTTACCTTTTTCTTTTGGGGCCTAGTGGTGCATTGAGCTGAGGTCAGTAATTGCCCACTGGGAACTATAAATTATTGTTCTCGCGCCCTCTTTTTCTTGATGTTATTTCAGAGCCTTCCACGCCAGGAGAGGCTAGGGACCGCGGAAAGGGTATCGCCTCGAGCTAGCTTGCTTTGAGGGACGCGTCGATAGGTGGTCTACATCTCTTTGTTTTCTTTTTGGAGAGGTTGAGAGTTGTACCAGTGTATTAGAGACCACCCATTTTGTGTACTTTTTGAGATGGTTATTGTATAACTTTATGTTTCCTCTTTATTATTTAGTTTGTTCCAACTTCTCTTATCATAGATTATAGATGTGTACTTGCTCTGATTTCTCTAGTTGTAGGTCATCTCTTGCTTTATTTCCGTTGTTGTTGTAGACGCCTTATATGTGTAGACATATGGCGGGTCTGGGCGCGCTACCGGGAGGGCCTCTGCCGATCCCGGGGCTTGACACACTGGGAGGGGAGACATGTTTACATGTTCTCACCTCCCCCACCATTTTTCAGGTATTGCGGGCGGTAAGGGTGAGACGAGACATGAGACACGTTCGTAGCGGTCGTTAGAGCTTCCGACCCGGTTTGTTCGGTTTAGTCGTCATCCTCTTTATTTCTGTTGGTATAACTTAGACATATCATGGTTCAGTTTTTGGTATTTCAGTTAATTATTATATTTGGATTTGGCTTTGTAAAAGTAATAAAAAGGATTCATGGTTTTCGTAAACAAAAGGTTTTCTGCCCCTCGTGGTAGCGTTTTTAAAAGATAAAAGTTTTCGTGTAGGGAACAGTTTTGAAAAGGTTTTCTGTGGATTTATGTTAGACATTGAATGTAAATCTGTAATGGTGAATGTATGAATATATGAATGTATAGTTATCTCTATATTCATTTAGTTATGGTTTTCTGTATTTGCACGACGTCGCACAAGTACAACAAGTAAACCGGATACAACCACAACTATGCAGCAAGTATGTGAAGCCTCCTGCTTGTTATACATTGTCATTGAAAGAAAGGCAGCAGTTTTGTGAATTTTTGAAAAATGTAAGATTTCCTGATTGCTATGCAGCAAGTATTTCAAGATGTGCGAACACCAAGGAAGGTAAAATAACGGGCCTAAAGAGTATGATTGTCACATTCTTTTGCAACAACTGCTTCACATCGACATGCGTGGTTTTCTAAATAAAGATATATTTAGTGCCTTAAGTGAGTTAGCAAAATTTTTTCAAGAATTGTGTTCAAAAACATTGAAGTTAGATGTCCTAGAGCAATTAGAAAAAATGATTGTTATAGTACTTTGTAAATTGGAAATGATCTTTCTGCCAGCTTTTTTTGATGTTATGATCCACTTGGCAATTCACTTGCCACATGAGGCTCGACTTAGAGGACCTGTGCAATATAAATGGATGTACCCAATCGAAAAGTATCTTGGTAGCCTTAAAGATACTGTGAGCAATAAAGCCCGACCAGAAGGTTCAATTGCAGAGACTTATATTGTGAATGAGTGTTTAACTTTTTGCTCAATGTATCTCCAAGGTATTGAGACCAGATTTAATCAAGATGAAAGGAATTATGATGGAGAAAAGGAGCCTAGTGGAAGTTTATCCATTTTTTCACACAAAGTTCGTACTTTTGGGAATTCAACTTATAGGACACTAACACAGGAGGAATTCAGTTTGGTTCGTTGGTATGTTTTAAATAACTATGAGGAAGCTAAACAATATCTAATGTAAGATATTCTTTCCTTTAGTTTAATTTTCTTTCCTTTGTTGTAGAGTCTAAATTATTTATTTCTTAATTTTTTAAATTCTTTAGTGAACATGAGGATCAGCTTTTGGCAGAAAGTCCCAATGATATAACATCAAGGCAAAGGGATCAATTCCCATTGTGGTTTGAAAAAAGGTAAAAATAATACTTAGTTAACTAAATTTAGTTTAGTTAAAATTTTCTTTCTCTAACTCTCACTTTTAATGTTTAATTTTGTATAGATGAAACAACTGCGAAGTGAAGGATCAGTAGAGGTTACTGATGATTTATATTCACTTGCATTGGGTCCTGACATTCGTGCAAGTGTATATTCAGGATGCAACGTTAATGGTGTTAAGTTTCTAACTAAGGAGCGGGATTGTCGTCGATCAACACAAAATAGTGGAGTTTGTGTAGAAGGAGAACATAAAGACAAAATAATCAACTTTTATGGTGTTTTAACTCACATAAAAGTCCTATTGAAATTGATCCCTCAACTTTAAGTCTCTTTTATTTACTATAAGGTATTTCACCGGGTTCGGATACGGATTTGGGTTCGAGTTCGGGTCCAGATTTGAGAACTTTTCCGAACCCTATCCATTAAAAGGCCGTGTTCTGGTCGGGTCCAAATCGGTTATGGGTATAAATTATTCGAATCTATACCCGAAACTTTAATGGGTAATTTTTTTTATCTGTATACTATCTTTTTTTATCTAGTTCGGTTCGGGTTTGGGCATGGTTCAGGTAAGGTTCAGGTCGGGTACATCGTTAGTAAATTTGCGAATAATTCGCGAACTTTTTAAGAAACGAATTAAACTGCTGTTCCTGTATTTTTTCGAAAAATTCAAAAAAAAAATGTGTATTTTTCGTCAAAAATAATTATTCGCTAATTATTCGCGATTCGCTAATTATTCGCGATTCGCGAATGATTCGCTCAAAAAACCGACGCTCGCGGTCGCGGTCGCGGACTCGTGTCATCGCCGCTCTCATCATCGAACCCTTCCGTTGCCCTGGCCGGCGCTGCTCGCGTCGTCGCCGCTCTCATCGCCGAACTCCTCCGCCGCTCTGCCCGGCGCCGGGCCGTGGTGGCGAATCCCGTCTCGCCCAAGAGCGTCTGTAATATACGGGGTTTTTAATATAAAGATAAATGTAAATAAAAATAGTGTGAGATACTATTTTATTGGACTTAAAGAAGTAAAATATAAGTCGAAAATGACTTGTGCTGAGATTGGAATGGAAACAGAAGATTTAGAATTTTCTGTAAGAAACAGGACTAATCTTTTAGCAAAAAATTCACAGTGTCAGAAAATTATGAAAATTTGAGAATATGTCGAAATTATTTTTATGAGGCTAGATTTAAAGTTTCATGTCATTCTAACACCCGAAAAGTGGAAAACAAAATCTGACTGCTATCCGCTAGAGATTCGGGTCGGTAGAGCTTTCGGTGACAAAAAAAGGTCAAAACTGAAAGATTAAGATTTCGTTCTTCTTATTAATTTTAACCGAGCTTGACTTTCAAATTTGAGAGCAAACGGACATTCAGAAGGGCTCCGGCGAAAAGTATCAGATTCTGAACTGGACTAAATTATAAGTAGCATGTGTTAGGGGGCCTATATGTGTAACAATTGGCCTTCTCTTATTGTCCCGGTTCAACCAGAGAGAGAGAGAGAAAGCAAGTCTCCTCTCTTTCTCTTTTGTTCTTTAGCTCACACCTCACTTCTTTCTTTCTCTCTCTAGAGCTCATCTTACTTCTATCCTTCTCCTTCTCTCACCAGGGTTGCTCCAAGAGGGGGCTTGGTAGAGAAGACGGCTTGGTGGAGGGTGGAGTTAGCACTTGTGCAAAAAGTTGAGGAAGAAGCTAGAACTCAAGGTGAGTTCTTATGGTAGTAAGCTAGAGCTTTGAACTAATCTCTTCTAGTTATGGTATCTAGAAGCTATTGTGATAGAATAACTCATGAATATCCATGTGTTATGAGGTTTATGTGGATTATTGTAAACCCTAGGGGTCAAATTGGGTTTTGTTTAGCATGAGGTTTAACTAGAGTTTGATCTCTTGTAGCCCTAATTTGAGAGTAAATCGACGCGTTGGGAAACTCGGATCGAGATTCCGTCGAGTCTACACCAAGATATCGAGGAAAGGCCCCGTTTCGGCTTCGTTTGGCGTGGTCGAGGGGAATAGGCGATCATAAATCACAAGACTTGAATCGTAGTCTTTTGGCATCCCTACGAGGTGGGTGGTGCTATCCGAAATCATCGAATCTCCTTTTATGTCTAAATGTCACCCATTGAGCATGTGTGTATATAGTAAGATTCATGCATTATAGGGTTAATGAGACTGTATATATTTGTGTATATTCCTTGCATACTTTTAGTATAAAGATGCATATGAGTTGAGAATGAGATATTGAGCAATTGTGAACCCTATATATGTATTTATTAAGATATGAACCTAGTTGAGGTAAAGCACATGGTGACATTGTGACAAGTGAGTGAAATAGCACCCTGTGGCATTAGTGAGCAGAACCCTAAGCTCTGATACCAAACTAATCTATCACGCCCCGGGACCGGCGGAGGCCCTCCCGGTAGCGTGCCCAGACCCGCCATATGTCAACACATATCAGGCGTCTACAACAACAGCAAAAAATAAAGCCAAAAGTAATTTACAACTAGAGATATCAGAGCAAGAATAGATCTATTATCTACAACAAGGTGGAAGGAAAATACTAACAATAAAAGTGAATCATAAAGTTATACAATAACCATCTCCAAAAGGGTGCACAAAAGGGTGGTCTCTATACATGGATACAATTCTCAACCTCCAAAAAGAAAATAACGAGAGGTAGACCACCTATCAACGCGTCCCTCGATAGCCAGCTAGCTACCCTTTCCGCGGTCCCTAGCCTCTCCCGGCGTGAAAGGCTCTGAAATAAAACATAAAACAGAGAGCGTAAGAACTATAATTTATAGTTCCCAATGAGCAATTACTGACCTCAGCTCAATGCACCACTAGGCCCCAAAAGAAAATGGTAAGTCCAAAAAACAACAATAATAATAAATGGTTTCCATTTATGAAAGCATGATTAAAATGCTAATCTACTATGTCACAAATAAATATGATGTCAATGTGTTATACATCTACTTTATAAAAATGAAGTATGTTCAAGTATGACTAATATGTCCCAACATAACGAGCAAGTAGGTATCATGATCCACTATACAATATGTAATGAATATATTCTATCATGGTAGCCAAGTATACTATGATGCAACAAATAAGACTATCATGTATACTACAAGTCCCAACACTATGCTATAAGCATGTCAAGGTAATCAAACTACTAAGCCTATCTAGTAGTGATTGTCATTTCCCGATTAAATGTCATTGTCTAATCTTGTTCTAGGACCTATATAAATGTAGCCCAGCTTGTGCCACCTAAGTGTCGGTGGTAGCTCCAGCATTCCCACTCTAGGAATGAGTCTATCCCCCCCCGACCGCGTAGGTTTCTCGATGCCGCACAAGCGAGCATAAGTCGCATAGGCCAACTCCGGAGTGCCGCCTTGTAGGAGCGACCCTCACAAGCATGTGCGAATGAGCACAAATGGCAAGCAAGTGTAATCATCGTCTCAAGTATCCAATTCTCATGTCTCTAACATGGTAATAATCACTAGCATCTCAATGATCTAGCACTAGGTCACAATGTGAAGTTCCAACATTCACTAAGTCTAGTGCCTCTTTATAACACTAAGACAATTCTATATTCAAGCACGTTCCAATTTCCAAATCTCTCAATGGCCCTATCCACTCGGTTCATACATAACCCGAGCTCAATGCCGCTTTATGACATTAGCTCACAATTTCACATGTCAATCTTGTCTAATGCCTCTTTATGGCATTGTAGTAGTTTCTATGTCCAATGAGAATTTAAGTTCAAGGGCACTTACACATGTTATTTCTACTATAAGAAACATGGTACCAAATCCCACACGAAATGTTAAATGTAACCATAAGCCCCACATGCAACTCTCTACTACATAGAGGTCTAAAAATGCATTATATGTAACATAGACATTTTAAGCATTCTAAAATTCATAATAAATACATTTAACATGAACATACATGATTTTTCAATTTACGATACTCAAATCATCCCAAATGAGAATTTCTTATTGTGCGGCTAGGTCAAACCCACCGAAGCATTTCAGAACTCTTCGTAAACTCAAACGAAGTTATCCCCAAGTCCTCTAGCACCCTAAAGGTAAAGAAAGAAGAGAGAAACGAACGTTACGAACAATCCCTAGTTCGATCTTTAACCGTGTCAAGAAAAGGGCCAATACTTACCTTTAGAGTAAAAATCCTCTCTCAAGCTCCAAAAGAGAGCTAGAACCCTTCCAATCCAACCTAATGGAAGATTCTAATCCAACCAATTGAGCTCCAAAAGCCCTAAAATCAAAATGCCCAAAATCAACCATAAAATCCTATTCTAGGGTTTCATAAGGTAAAACCTACCAAAACATGGATCAAAGGCTAGAATTAAGGTACTAACCTCCCTAGGTGCCCCAAAACAAGCTCCAAATCTTCTAGGGTTGAAGATTGATCCTCCACAAAGCTCCAATAGCAAGCTCCAAGCCTCCAATGGTGAGCAGAGGGAGAGGTAGATGCTCCAAAGCCTCAAGATCTTGCTCTCCTCTAACTCTTTAATTTCTTCTTCTTCTCCTTCTTCTTCTCTCTCTAGAGTGAGTGTGAGGGAGAGAAATGAGGGAGTGAGAGAGTGGAAGGACCATAAAAGCCCTCTCAAGTAACAATATCCACCTAGGTCCCTCAAATAAGCAATGTGTGCACTGCCTGGTCTGGGCAGATTTCGGACTGAGGGACCGGTCTCCCCGACCTAGGACCGGTCTCTCAGCCTGCCCCGAAAATCCAACGTTCGGGAACCGGTCTCTCCCCGCATGGGACCGGTCTCTTCCTGCGAAAACGCGCTCGGGGACCGGCCTCACCCGCCAGGGACCGGTTGCCTCGCAGTCAGCCGCAACACTGTTCCAAGGGGACCGGTCTCTCCCACCAGGGACCGGTCCCCGAGAGTAAAACTCTCAGGACTTAGCTGGAATTCTAGAATTCAAACTTTTTAGGACGGAACACCTTCTACGACCCTCCACAAGACGTGGAAAAGCTCGGAACACATCCAATCACTTGAATCACGCAATTTGCACAAGTCCAGTGTGTTACACTTTGTGTGTGTGGCATTAGTGAGCCTAATGAATGCTAGAGAATATAACACATAGTGTGTTGTGGCATTGTGAATATGGCATCCTCATAGTTATGGATTAGCGAGCATGGCATTCTTATAGTTAAGGATTGGATTGAGCATGGCATCCTTATAGTTAAGGATTGGATTGAGCATGACATCCTTATAGTTAAGGATTGGATTGAACATGGCATCCTTATAGTTAAGGATTAGATCATATTCACTTGTAAGACTTGGCTTGAGGGCGGTCGCTCCCCCTCAAGCGATGAGTTCCGGAGTAGTCATCACTGGGTTGTAGTTTCCCCAGTGGACGGTTCCGTCGGGTTGTAGGAGTTTCTTCTCGATAGTAGGGATTTGAGTTGGTGAGTTTTGGGCGAAACCTACGAGTTAGCCAAGAGGATTGGGTATTGGAATTAGAAATTGGCATGCATCATGAGTATCATATATTTGTTAGTATTCTTGTTCAGGCATAGTAGCTGCATTTGTTTAGAATGACTACCTATCTATCTATTTTTCTTTTGTTTATGCATGGTTTAGACCTAGTGGGAAGTCGGCGGGGTCGGCGGCCGAACCCATTGAAAACTTTCTTGTAGTTCTCACTCCACTATTTTTCCAGATTCAGGTCCGAGCGAGGCGGTCAAGGACCGTGGCAAGGGTATCGCACCCTAGCTAGTGACTACCCGAGTATAGTTCATACCATCTTTTGTATATGATGAACAAAGTTGCAAAAGTGTATAAATGAAGTAAAAGGCTTGTATTTTGGATAATCATGTGATGTATGAAGAATGGAAGAATGAAGGTTGTAATATGCATGTATGTGATTAAATGTAATCATAGTACTTGTATGGATGTAATAGTTGTAGAACTTTCACTTTTAGTTATTGCTTGCCTTCTTGAAAGTCATGTATATCTATGTTCCGCTTGCACAAATTATATACATGTTGATACTTGTGTTGAGTCTTGGGCGGGCAGTGGAATTGCTGTCCGTCCAGCGTCTGTTGACGAGCCCGAACCTACCAAATCGGCTGTCCCGGAGCATGACAGCGTTGGATCCACTCAGCTCCCTAGGTGAACAGTAGCGAAAATGGCGCGGCGTTGTTGAGAGGATTAGTATAGAATCTATAGATCGCGCATGGTCCACGAGGCAGATCGCATGAGAGGGAGGTCCACGGTGGACCTCCCTCTCATTATATATATAACTAGTGTAGGCCCGCGCTTCGCGGCGGAAAATTTACGTAATTTTTAACATATTTTAAATAATTTTTTTAATATTTTAATTTTTAAATCTAATTTAAAATTTTAAGCATTAAAAAATTAAATATAAAAATTATATATAGTAAATAAATATAGATTTATAAATAAAATTAGATATATATAAATTAGATTTAAAATTTAAAATTTGAAATTTATATATAAAATTTAAAATTCTTATATCTTTCTTTCTCTCTCTTCTCTCTCTTCGTCTCTCTGTCTCTCTCATCTTCCCCTCTCGCCCTTCCCTCCCGTCGGTGTCCACCCGCGCGCTCCGCCCCGCGTGCCGCGTCCCGCCCCGCTGCCGCGCGCGCACCGCGAGCCCTCGTGCGCCGCGAGAAGGCATCCGGCCGGCGCCTCGCCGCGCGCCCCCGTGCCTCGACTGCCGCTAGTGCCCCTCGCGCGCGCCCGCCGCTCGCCCGCCGCGCTATCGGAGTGCCGCCGCACTCGCCCAGCTTTCGCCTCCGCCTCATGGGCGCGCCGGCCTCGGGATGGGGGGTGGAGAGAGAGGCTGAGAGAGTCCGTGAGGAGCAAAGGAGGTGGGGGTGGGGGGAAGAGAGCGGAGGCGGCGGGGGAGGGAGAGGTAAGAGATGGAGGCAGGGGGAACCCGAACCGCCGGGCGCGGGGCTGAAAACCCCCTGGGCGTGACCGCCCCGCGGGCGGTCAGCGCGCGGGGGGGTGGTGGCTAGGGAGAGGGAAGACAGAGGTGAGGAGGAGAGAGAGGGGGGGGCGGGCTAGGGAGTGGAGGGGAGAGAGAGTGAGAGGGTGTGTGTGTTCGGGAGGTCCGCAACCCCCGCGCGCGCCAGAGAGGGGCAGCGGGCTCCCTTCTCTTCTTTCTCTCCTCTCTATCTTTCTCCCTTTCTCTGTCCTTGCTCTCTCTCTCTCTCTCTATCTGCCTCTCTCTCTCTGTACCTCTTTATCTCTTCCTCTCGCCTGATAAAGTCCCCGCAAACGCGGGGGCGGTCTAAGAACTTCGATTCAGAGTTATATATATATATATATATTATAATATATATATATATATATATTATATATTATATAATTTATTAAATATATATCATTTTATATATAGTATTTTATTATAGAAAAATATTTATATTATATATAAAATTAATTTATAATTATTTATAAATTTCTAAATATTAAACTCTTATTATTAATATATGTTTATTACAATTTTAAATATATTTAATCTATATATAAAAATAATAATAATAATATATATAGTATATTAATTATTATATATTTATTATATAGCCGAATTTTTTATGCTGAATTTTTAATTGGTGAACGTACAATATCTGTATAAATCACGTATCCGAATAATTATCGAATCCGTTTTTAGCCGTATTTTTCAACGAATTTAAAAATTTAAAAATAAATTTTATCCGAATTCTGTCCGTATCGAATATTTACCGAATCCGAATTAACTAACTATGGTCGGGTATAGGATATCAAACAGTTTGGACAGGTTTAGAGTTTAGATATATGCTAATATGCTGTGCAGTTTATACATACGTCCCCATATACGCTTTGCAGTGGTTTACCTGTGCGAATGCCGAATACCGTGTACAAAATAAAAAAAAAAACAAAGTTTTTTTACTTAATTATAAAATTTTCAATGCAAAATCAAGTTAACATTTTAGTTAAAAGTTTTTTGAAAAGCAAAGTCAACCCGCACCTGCAATGAGAAATGAGAAATCGAATTAAAACAAAAACTTAAAATTATTATCATTTTCGGTTGGGTTTCTTGGCTTTTCTTGGGCGTCATGCGAATGCCCTAAATTTTCAACGGCGCACGGTTGCTCCGCAGCACGCATTGATGAAATGGCCGCCGACCTCCTCCCTCTCTCCTCTCCGCGGCGGGTGCTGCTCCAAGCCCGTCTCTATCTCTATCGACGCTCCCTCTCTACCAACTTAGCCTCGCCTCCTGACGACTCACCGACGAAGGACGAAGAAGAAATCAAAGAGGGGCGGGGAGTGGAGAAGGGGAGATGGCTCGCGCTGCCCCCGTTCGCCGCTCCTCCCGTCGACCCCTCTTCCCTCGCCAAGAAGATGATGTTCTGTGGGGGCGGATACCCCGCCGGATGCAGCGGCGATGACTACACTACGACGGCTCTCAAGTGGGTTCGGCGCTGCTGCCCCGACCTGCCTGCAACCCTCGTGCACAAGCTCTTCCGGCTCAGGCAGGTAAGCAACAACAAGTGCAGTGGTAAAGACTATTCATTCCTTTGCTGTTTCCTATTTGACCCTGAACCCTAAACTCCTGGTCTTATCATGCATGCGAGGGCGGTCGCCACTACTTGTTCTGAGTTATTTTCTACTATTAGTGTTGAACTTTTTTATTACATGGTACCAGTGTTCAATCTATTTCACTTGGTCTGAGGAAGTTTACCGTCCCCTGTGTTGTACGTGGATTCGGTGCACTCTTGAACATGTTTAAATTATTGCAATTGATTTTGATTTTTGAAGCAACAGGGACTCCGTGGTTGCTATACTTGGACAACCCAGATTGATGACCCCTGTTGATTTTGATCTAAATAACTGAAACTATGTCAAAATAGATGAAATATCATAATTTTATAGGCAAAAATCATAATATTTATGAGAAAGTCTTTAATGTGATTGGTATTTCACATGGAGTGTATGCTGGTGTTAAAGCTGATAAGCAGCAGTAAATTAGCTCCTGCTCACTTTATGTGTAGGGAGGATATGAGAGGCATGTGGATAAGAGGTGAGGTATGTTAGAACAGTTGCATTTATTTGCCAGTGAATAAGAGACTAACAAATTAAAATGTATAAATCAAAATAAACATTAAAATATTCACCATTTGATGTAGTATAAAGTAAAAGTAATTTGACAAATCGAGAAGCGTGTTAAATGCTATCATAAGGTATATTTACGCCCTTCTTGATGGATTAGCTGAGAATAATTCTCCAATGACTATGAGCATGATCGTGGTGGAGATTGACTCTTTCAATGCCCATCAATCAAAAGTTGAATAAGGAATATAATTGGAAGGAAGGAGTTCAATGTTATAAAAAAGTCAAATAACAAATAATATGAGGGGAGGAGATATTAGGTAGAAAAATTTCGTTTGTTATTAGGGAGCAAAATTGTATGGTGGGAAATTTCTTAGTGTTATTTATAGATTTACACTTAAAGAGGTGACTTAACTATCTCCTATACATAATAAGCATGCGTTTACATCAAAACTAGGAAGTGGAGTAAGAAAATGAGTATAAATATTAACCAAGTCAGAGCCTAGAGGTAAAATTAGAACAATTATATTTAGGGAAATTTTAGTTTTTGTTCATATTCCCTGCAACAATTCCCAAAAAACTCAAACTTGCAGAGAAAATTTCAATTTTAACAACTAAAGGAAAACGTTGCTAGGCGTTTCAATAGGCGAGGTTTAATGTGAAGATTGAAGACTTGACCACTTTGTTAATAGTTTCCGTATTAAGGAACCAGAGTGAGCTAGATATCAGATTACATTCCTTAGTCCAAACTTCAATTGCCAAGAGCATGAGACAATTTGCCAATGTGGGCCTATACTTTAATGGTTTATGCATCTTGATTACTCCATGTCTAGAGATAACCCACATCTCATAGCCCTAGCCATTTATAAATATTTTGTTCTAAATCTAATAGGTGAGCCCCTTTATAGATTATATTTATCTCCTATAGAACAATTAGATTTAGGGCTAGTAAGACGAATTTCACATTGCCCGGATATACAGTATCACCGACCACCAAGTCATCAAGTCCAACTATGACAACTAACTACCATACATGCTACTCTATGCTACAATGATAAAATGGGAGTAACCGTAGAGTAGTCAAACGAAAAATCAAATGATGTCTAAAAGCTCAATAAGTAAACATAGATATACTATGCAATCACAAAGGAGAATAAAGAGAAGAAGTCACTGAGCAGGCACTGCTGATCCGACTTCGGATCGAAGTATCCACCTGTGCTATCGTGCACTCGATGCCTAGAATGCACGGAATCTGTCTGTCGAACCTATGAAAGATCCATTGAGTCAAGTTCTACCCAGGAGAGACTCCCAAACAATCCAAACAACGAAAACCGATAACCCAAAATTTGCCAGAACTTTCGGAACTCACCGAAACGCCTCCGGAACCCACAATTGCTCCGAAATTCCCCGATCCCTTCCATAACCATCCGCTGTCCCCAAACGCACCAAAATAAGTGCCCGGGCAGCAACGACTCTGAACAAATACTAAAGGATCAACTACGCAGAAATCTGCCAAACCGGGTTTCCGAAATTGCCGAAACAGGCTTCGAAACCCTCTCGCCGCTAATCTACCACCTTGTACTTCGAGGATGGTAGTAACAACCAGCCAACAAGGCATGGTGGGGTTCTCAAGCTATCCACAACGCTAGAACACCAAAACCCACCCATTAACCCCCATCTGATCGGCGAATTTTCACCGAACAGTGCCGTGAGACCACAATTTAACTCCGCAATGACTCCCGAACCTTTGATGATCAGTCAAGAGGTTATAACAGCGTCTTCATGCTGTTCGGGGCAGTACACAGGGTCCCCAAAGCGTAAAACATGCAAACATAATCTCTAAACCTTAAACTATACAACAATTAAAACATAAAGAGGAGTTTATGGCTCGTTACCGCGATCTGTATCACAACGGACCAAACCAACCAGTTGATTTGACTCGTCTCGAAGCTACGAGACTCGTGCTTGCTATCTGTAGCGCAACCGACGGTCGGAGAGCCTTGAATCAGTAAGAAAAACTGCCAAAGAATTGGCCTCGGAAGCGATTTAGATCGTTGTGCTCGCCGATCGCAGCGGAGGTGAGCACGACACTCCACAGGGTCCCAGGAGTGCGGTGCTCACGCTTTGGAAGCTCGCTGAAGTCTTCGGTGGCCGAAAACGAAGATCGGCCCAAGACAGCCTCAGGTAAGTGCTTGGGCCGAGCTAGTGCATCAAGCAGGGGATTGCCGGCGGCATGGCAGCACGATCTTCGGCCAGGGGGTGGTCACCGCACCCGGAGGGAGGGGTTGGGACCCTTGGTCGGCGGTGGAAGGCATGGCGGCGCGCGGTTGTGGAGATAGAGCCCAAGATAGGGCCGTGGCTAGAGAAGAACGGTACGATGCGGCGGCGGCTCGAGGGTGGCTGGCGCGGCGCAGGTGTCCTCCCTGGGGTCGATGGTGATGATCTGAGCCGGCGCGGCACGGCGGCGGCGGCCGGGTGGCTCCCTACGGCTGCATGGTTGCGGGCCTCCTCCTGTGGCTGCGGCGCTTCCCCCAAGGCATGGCAGCGCTGGGACACCTCAAGGACGGCCGCCTGAGGTCCTGTGAAGACTTCGACGGCGGTCAAGGCCGGCGGCGGCTGGGCACAAGGAAGCTCGGGTATCCCTCCCTTTCCACACCAACCTATTGGGGAGAGAGAGAGGGAGAGAGAGAGAGAGAAGAGTTCCTTGTTCTCCGGTGGCCGGTGGTGGCGACGGCGAGGGGAGGGGTCCTCAGGTGGCTAGAGGGGAAGAGGGATTAGCGTTAGGGTTAGGGATTAGCCCTAATCCTATACTAATATATATATATGTATATGAATAACTCTAGGATATTTCCCCGGAAGTCCTCAAACCTCAATATTTGCGATCCACTCCTGCAATAACTTTCTCTCACAGAAAGGTCCCTGCCCGTGTGTTTTCACGCAAAACGGAGCAACGAATAGTTTTAAAAAGCAACAATAGTGTGGAATAAATGACTCTTCTGCGATAAAATCCACTTTTCTCGAAAATCGTGCGTCAAACCCAAAATCCGTCAGCGCTATTGACTCCGACATAGTCGGACCATCGAAAACAAGCTATTGGATTACCTGAAACAGAGTTCAGTATGCGACAGAGCCATCTACACTCAATGGCCTTTCCCGGCAATACGAGTTACTATTCACTTTAAATGAAAAAGTAATAATTGCGTAAAATCTTTATTATAAATCATTTTTCGTTGAAATTTGACGGGCAGTTTTAAAATTAAGATACACATGGTAACATTTAAAAAGATGTCAAATTTACATAGAAAAAATCTTAGTCATTGCACTTAGTGCGCGCGTGCGAGAATGAGAGAGATCGCGTGCACAACAGAGATGTCGATGGAGATGTGGGCATACGGTCAAGAGAGAGAGGAGCCACCGGTTTGGGGTGCCGTACAACAAAGAAAAAGAGAGATTTGGGAGCTTTTAATTAATTAGGGTTGCACAATTTCACTTAGACCGCTAAACTTTTTAAGTTATGCAAAATAGCCCTTCTCTATCAAAAATAAATAAATAAATTAAATTAAAACAAAACAAAATAAAAATAATGGGGTGTTACAATTCGTTAGTTGGATCTCAACGCATGAGCAAACAATCTATATTAGATTATTTCTTATTTTTAGGTAGTGGACATACTTTAGATTATAATGAACGTTGTTGCTTTCTATGTGATATATATTTGGGTATTCATAAATTATAAAGGTTTTAAAGTTTATGCCAAAACATTTAACGTATAGAGTGTAGTACGACTCATCTATACAAATATAAATTAACAAGTACGTATGTGTTTATGTGTATATGTATGTAATTGTGTGTCGTATAAGTGAATTTTCTCATCAGTTCTTCTCATGGGCTTTTGTTAGTGCTTCTATGCTGGATGTTCCTTTTCTGAGTAGTGAAATATTAGCTTCCTAGTTTTGTGATATTTATTTGATTATGCTTTTCCATGAATTTGCCATATTATTGCACATTGGCAATATATGTCTGATATGGGTACAATTTTTGCTGCGTTTGAGTACTAAAATTCGGGCATTGTTGATTTGTCTTTTTCCCCGAGCACTTAGAACTTTCATGCAAGGATTAAAGTGCCGCCCCATGCCCTACGACACGGGGCGGCACGTACCGTTCCCCAATATGGGTTTACGGTACAAGGGGGTCTCGCAGTGCGGGTATTGCAGCATAGTACCATGCCGGCCTCTTTCTTTTTTTTTTTTTTCCTGTTTTTTTTTTTTTTTTTTTTTTTTTTTGGTTATTGTGGTTCTCTCTTTTTCAGATTCGATCCCTTCGCTTCCACCACAGACATCTACTTTTTCTTCATAAATTGTTTTTCCAAAATTTGACGCACTGTGAAGCTTTCGGCAAATTAGGATAACCAAATTTCAAGGCACATCTAGCATAAATTTCTATTTTTTGAATTAGAAGATTGAAAATACTGATAAAATTAAAAGATAAATTAAATCAATTGATACTTAAATTTATTTAATTTATTTGTTATATAATTTATTGTTAAATTTTATGGATAGATCTAACAAATTTTTATGATGCACCGCAACGATCTATGTGGAATTAAGCAATTATCTCTCTGTAAAGATATAAATTTATATAATTATTGTACTTGTGAATTTTATTATTGTATTTTAATTTTTATTCTCTATAAGATATAATTATACTTTACATATAAAAAAACTTACTAGTATATTAATTGGTGAGTATAGTAAGCTATATATAATCAATATTTATAATTATTTGACTAAATCTTTCAAAATAACATTATAAGAGGTTATTGGGACAAAAAAAACTAATATAAGCCCGTGCCAAAATGTGCTATTAGGAGGTTATGTGTATTCATCGGCACGTAAGTGTGCCACGTGTCGGCGCGGAAGCATACCTATGCAGTACAGTGCCAGGCAGACAACAGCATGCTCCTGTGCCACGTCACTTTAATTCTTGCTTTCACGAGAGTTGGCATCATAAGGTGATTACAATAATTGTGCAGTGTAATCAATCATCCGCCCTTATTAAAGTAAATCTACTATTTTTGGTTCCAGGTTCGGAAGAATGTGGCAAGTTCCACTATTTCTTATATGGATTCCCATGCTGAGAAGATGCAGTCAAAAAGAGTAACAACTGTGATCTAAAATATTTCTTTGTTGGAATTTAAGAAATCAACAATTGAACCGCTAGAAGTTCTTTCTGTTGAACCATATATTATAGTTTCTCATGGCTTATACTTTTTATACTATTATTTGAAGGTTTCAGCAAAAAATGCAATGATGCCTGGAGATGTGATCCTTTTACCTGCTACTGTTCAAAAGTCTATTGTTGGGAAGTTCGATGATGCTAGTGGTGAAGATGACATGAAATACATGCGCAGCATTGAATTGTACCGGGTATTCAATTTTCACCAAAGTATTGTTCTTCATTCCACTTTGTTTTGGTTTATTTATCCTGATGAGTGGGTGAAAGATGATAACCATTTTCTCTCCATACTATTCTATTTGATTGTTCCAGGACACAACCATCATCGTTCTCAATAAACCCCCAAGCATGCCTGTGCAAGTTTGTGTCATATTTGACTCTTAATTGTTTCTTAACTTTTTATATAAGTTGTTTCATAGTTTTTCTTTTTCCTTTTTTTCCTTCGAGAAGGGTGGCATTGGCATTAAATACAGCATTGATGCTTTAGCTTCCATTTCGTTGAAATATGAATATGCGGAGTCACCTCGCTTGGTAAGTCTAAAGTAAGTTTACTATTATTTGATTTTCCTCTTTTCGTTTTATTTTGTGCATGCTTTCAAAACATAAAATGGTAACTCACTTTCTTGTATATTATTAAAATTCTAATATACCTATTCACAACCAACCTGGCAACATTATTTATCAGAAGACCATGGATAATCTGTCATTGTTGATAGAGGCATTTAAAGATGTCATGTACCTGTGTCATTGTAGATAGGTCATGGCATGTTAAGCTTTGATATTTCTTTAGCTTGCTCTTAGCATGTGAATCTTTTGATACATCATTACACAAACTTTAGTTATCATTTAAAGTTTCAGTTGCTTTTTTGGACTTACGTGTAGCTTCGTACTCTAATGCCTCGACTAGGCTAAATACCGCGCTTCGCAGCGGGTAACTTACATCCAATTGTATAACAGTAATTTTTATATTCAGTTGCTAATATATTTATTAAAATTCTGCAAGTAAAAAGTAAAATATTTATTTTTAGAACATAAATAGTTGGTTAAAAATACATTATATAGATATCAAGTAGCTAATACATGTAGCTTTTTAAATGTTGTATGGACCAGTTCCACAGCAGATCATTTTTCAAAGCTCACTCATTAAGATATTATTTAGTCAAGGATTAAAGTGCCGTGGCACAGAGGCTTGCTGATTGTTGCAGGGCACGGTACGGCACTAGTGTGCCTCCGTGCTAACGTGTGGCACGCTTCCGTGCCGATGGATACGTATGACCTCCTAGTGGCACGCTTTGGTACAGACTTATTTTAGATTTTTTGGTCCCAACTCCCAATATACTCTTATAATATTATTTTGAAAGATTTAGTAAAATAATTATGAATATTGGCTATGTATAGTTTACTACACTCATCAATTAATATAGTGATTAAATTTTATTATATGTAAAGTACAATTATAACTCATAGAGAATAAAAATTAAAATACAATAATAAACTTCACAAGTACACAATATCTTTACAAAGAAATGACTGATTAATTTCGTATAGATCATTGCGATGGATTATATAGCATATTGTCATCGGTAGATACAAGATTTATTTGACAATTTTGGTATAGATATTGTCCGTATTTTTAAATTAAATTGACTATATAATCTACTATAATCAACTGTATATTCTAATATATCTAACAATACTAAATCAGAATTATTTTATATTTATGTTAATTTACAAATGCTAGATTGGAATAGAACAGCTGAAGTAATTTTAGATTAACATTTGTTTGTTCATAAGATTAGATTAGATTAAATTAGATTAGGAAACTTACATATTAAATAGATTAGGTTATATTCGATATTAGATTAAATAGGGTAATTGTTGATTAGAATTTTTAAACTAGGTTAGATTAATTTAGGTTTTTTGGAATTACGTAAATCGAATTTAATTAGTTATATTCTATTATATTTAATACTCTAATAGATGATTCTAGAATAGATATGATTAGGTTCGTAATTATAAATTAGAATATAGATAAATTTAAATATATGTTATATTAGATTCTAGATTATAGATTTTATTAATTAGATTAGGTAATTCTAGATTGAATTAGATGAGATTCTAGAATAGAGAATATTAGATCTAATATCATTAACTCTAAAACCCTAAATAACAAATCACAATAAAACATAAAAACCAGAAAAAAAACCGGCACGATAAATGTAGCCAGCTGATTACAAGATTGTGCTTTTGTATTCACTTGGCGCGAACATATTGCAAAAATTCTGTACTGAAATGACCTCTAAAGCCTGAAAATTTCGATTTAGTCACCGCAGATTTGTTATACTTTGGGCAAACAAGGTCAATCACTCTTAAATGCTGATCTGTTCCTTTTGAGAATGTAAAAGAAACTTGGTTATGGATCTTTGTTTACCTATGGTATATGTTTGTTTAATGTGCATGTCAAATTTCTAATATTAACCTTTCGCAGCTTCTGTCTTCTTATTATAAGTGGTAAATTTTTATTAGTTTACGACATAATTTTCCCCAATCTGGCATCTTCTTCTCTTACCAATTTGAAAGATAAAATCTGTGCAACTATCTCTGTCCTTATTTTTTTTGCTAAATTAAGATGGAAAGCAATGTATCAGGTGAAGCAGATGATCCCAGAAATAGATTTAAGGAGTCTAGTTATTTTATAACTAGTTAAGTACCCGCGCTTCGCGGCGGATAGAAAAATTTACAGTGAACACAATAATAAATGTTAAACAACAGAAGATCCAGTAAAGAAATGTATTCAACTAAAAGTAGAACAGTGAAAAGGCTTGGTTTTTCTTTTTCAGATCCAGTAAAGAAATGCATTCAGTCAAAAATAGAATAGTGAAAAGCCCTGCCTTTTTTTTTTAAAAAAATAACTATATAGGTACATGTACACCTCCAAAACCCAATAATAACAAACGAAGAATGTGCAGGTTCAACCAAAAGTAGAACAATGAAAAGCATTGGTTTTTCTTTTTTGGATCCTATGAAGAAATGCATTCAACAAAAAATAGAATAGTGAAAAAGCCATTTTTTTTTTTTAAAATAACTATATAGATACAACCGTACATCTCCGAAACCCAAGCAAGCAACATAGCTGATAAGAAATAATTACACACATATGCATTTCTACAACTTAACAAAATTTTGCTGAAAGAAAATAATACAACTGCAGCTCAAAAGAAAGCAAGAAATACATCAGACATAGGAAGTAAGCAAGAATGGGTTCTTTTTTTTTTTTTGACATATTCAAGCTACAATGTAAATACTTGCAAGTTTATTGGCAACCAACTTGTAAGTTTATTGACAAAAAAATGTGTAAATGTGCTAGTCTAGTGTTTTACCAACTTGTAAGTTTATTGACAACTTTCATACAAAACTATTCTTGGCAACAAAAAAATGTGGAGGAAGCCTTGATTCGAGGCAAAATGCAGTTAATAGGGGAACAAAAGTAAACAAAGGAAAACACATAAAAATGCATGGAAAATGTCACGCCCCGGATGTCTCGTTCTCCGGGCACGCCGACAAATTCGCCGTATACAAAGGAATTTCCTCTATATACGAAGCGACATCAGTACCTGTAAATCAAACAATACTACAAACAGTAGTATAGAGCTGCTCGAGTAAACAAAAGCTAAACAAACTGAGCTTCATATACATAGTTCAGAATCCAAAATACAGCATCACTCGCTCTGGCAAGTTAAGTACTATGTACATAAGCTCGAAGTAAAACAACTACCTGCAGTAGGGTGCCTCTAGCTTTGCTCAGCGGGTAGGGCTCTAACTCGCGACGCCCTTGCCTCGATCCTGATCCGCGAAAGGCGCAGCAGCCGAAACCTGTGGCTCTGCAAAATAGGGGTAACATCTGGGCGTGAGAACTACTGTAAAAACAAGTAGTCCTCAGTGGGTGCCGCCCAAAAACAACATCGGTCCACCCACTAAGTCTACAGAAGGGAGCAATAGTAAAAGTAAAGTGCTGGAATAAACTCTACAGCTACTAGTCACTACACCATCCTGCTCTATGCTAACCAACTGTAGGAAATGTCAAAACTGACCCAATCCAATCGGGGCTGTAAACATACCCGTCCCTGGGACTGTGAATACACCCGTCCCTGCCCCGTTGCGACTATCGGGCTCTATCCACACTAACTGGTCCGTGGAGAGCAAGCCCAACTGGCATGAGCGACACCAACGCGAAAGCACAAAGCCCGTCTCCGGAGTGGCACTCATGGGCGCTACCCAACCGAGTATGCAGCGTATCTCTGTCGAGCTCAATCAGGCTCTCAATAGCCAAAGTCAAGTAACCGACTCAAACTGGTCTAACAACCAACAGGTAACGTGTTCTCGGCACAATCCAACGCCAAAACGGCGATACGGGTCCACCGTCAATCCCGACGGCACCCAACAATCCGGAACAGCCTGAACGCTACAGTAAAAATACACTCGGCATCCGAGCTCGAGCATAACTGAAAAGTAAACTACCTGGAATACTTACTTTAAGGATACTGCAACAATATAAATTAATACAACGGCCCCCAGGGCTAAATCAGGTAGTTTAAACAGGTGACAGGTCCCAAAACGCTTGTTTTCTCCTAAGTCAAGTTCCAAGTCCAACATGTATATTTACTTAATTTATTATCACATGCTCCAAATTCAGATTAGTCATTCACATAATAATCCATGAATTCGAGCTAAAGTAAACTACACAAAATCCAAAATTCATACATGTTGACTACTAAGCACTTAGGAGTATAAACCGATGATTAACCCACCTCGCTCGCTAATCCCCGGCAGCACGGAACTCCCCTCGGCTGCGGAACAACCTGCCGAAACGTCCGAAAATCTCCCAAGGTCTGAAGTCAAGCTCCCGCCAAACTCTACACGGAGAATCCGACAATCAGCATTAATTCTGCCTCAAAAATAGCAACAGAGAGGAGCGAAATTCCGACCTAGCAAACCTTTACCAAATCCAGTAAGTAAGGGCTTTGTGGATTCCTCTCGAACTCCCGAATCCAACGAACCAAGTCCCGTCGAAAACCGAAGCTCCTACGTCGAGTACGAACTGAAATACCGACGGTCGACGCTGAAAATTCTGCAAATCAGCACCAAGCTCGAAATGACAATACTTGAAGCAATGCAACGGAACACTCACCTCAAAGGCTAATCGGACATCGACGCGGCGTCGAGAACGGCGAAAACGTACCCTCGCCTAGCTTCCTCGCAGCGCTACGATCCCAACCGTACCCTCGAATGGCTTCGCGACGCGTCGTCGGCGTCGAACTCGTGCTCGCGACTACCTCCACCGAGCTCCTCCGCTTCGGCTCTCCACTCCACACGAAAGAGAGAAAGAAAAATATAATTAGAGAGGTGTAGGCTGCATCCCTCAATTAATTGAATGGATAACCATGCATGGGGGCACGTGGCATCCACACACACACATATATATATATATATATGTATAGACATGGGCATGTGGCATCTATATATATATATATATGTATGTATATATAAAGGATACTACAACAATGGCGAGCAAGCAATGATCTGTCTCAAGTACCAAGTCCTCATGTCTAACAACATGGAATATATCAAGTATTTCAATGGCCTATCTCTATGTCATCATATCTCTAACATGGAATATAGCGGATATGTAGTGGCCTATCAATATGTCTCTATGTTGCAGTTTAATAGTTTACTAATTTCAAGTGCCCCTTGATGACACTCTTGTTCTCTATGTCAAAGCATGGCAACTATGTTCCAAAGTACATGTTCCAAGCCATAATCCTCATAAGAGATGTATTTTTCACTTGCAAAATAAACACTTTTTCCGTATGCATGCATTCTACTCATATAGCTCTACTATATAGTGAAATTTTCATAATACACAAGGCATGCATTTTAAGTGCTCTAAAATTCATATAAATTTNAGGGATCGAAAACGTATCTCTTCAATGCTGAGACGTGGAAAACATCGTGTATGCCAGCAAGTCGCGGGGGTAGAGCTATCCTGTATGCAACCGGTCCGATACGCTCCAATACCTTGAAAGGGCCAACAAACCGTGGACTAAGTTTTCCACGTACTCCAAATCGGCGTATCCCTCTGGACGGCGAGACTTTGAGAAAAACATGATCTCCAACCTGAAACTCCAAGTCTCGTCTCCTGGTATCGGCGTAGCTCCTCTGGCGGCTCTGAGCTGTCAAAAGGTGTCGTCGAACGATTCTCACATTTTCCTCAGCCTCAAGTAGAATCTCCGGTCCAAGTGTCCTCCTCTCACCCACATCACTCTAAAATAGAGGGGATCGACATCTACGTCCATACAACGCCTCAAACGGAGCCATCTGGATGCTCGTTTGATAGTTGTTGTTGTATGCAAACTCAACCAGTCTCACATGTCGATACCACCCTCCTCTAAAATCCAGGACGCATGCCCTCAGCATGTCCTCTAGAGTCTGTATGGTTCGCTCTGACTGACCATCTGTCTGTGGGTGGAACGCCGTGCTAAAATGTAGCTGAGTGCCCAAGGCTGTCTGAAGACTCCTCCAAAACTGGGATACAAACCTCGGGTCTCTGTCTCACACAATCGACACTGGCACGCCGTGCAGCCTGACGATCTCATCCAAGTATAGCTGCGCAAGTCTCTCTCTGGACCAGGTAGTCTGAACCGGTAGGAAGTGAGCAGACTTGGTCAGTCTATCCACTATCACCCAAATCGCGTCGTAGCCACCCTGCGCTCTAGGCAATCCAACGACGAAGTCCATCGTGATGTACTCCCACTTCCACCCTGACACTGGCAGACTCTGAATGGATAACCATGCATGGGGGCACGTGGCATCCACACATATATATATATATGTATAGACATGGGCATGTGGCATCCATATATATATATATATATGTATGTATATATAAAGGATACTACAGAAAACAAAACCAAGAAAACATTAGATATGGGGAACAGAAGCTTTGATATCTTTGAACTAAATTAGACCAGTAGCGAGAAACATTAGATTAGGACATTTTAACAAATTGAGAGAAACACCATGACATCTAAGTTAAAAACAAAACCAAGAAAAACTACTACATATTTTAGAGCAAAAGAGCTGGGAAGCACAAAAAGCATGAGACTTGACGACAGCGATAAAGAAAAAAAAAAGATGACAGATGGAAGGCCCGAGCCCGATGGAACCAAAAAAGGAATAGTCTGGATACTCTCAAACTATTCCGATGCCGTAGAAGGATCCTGTGCAGCTCCCTCTTGGGGTGCAGCTCCTTTCCAGGGGGCATCGGCGACCACGTCAGTTCGATTTATTATTGCAAAAACCCTTTCCAAGTGCTGCTGAATCTCGGAATGTTCGGCACAGAAACGGTCTCTGTCGTCCATAGTTTTGTTATAACACTTCTTCAAAAACTTGTAATCCTACTTAAGGGTATTATACTTTGCCATCAAGGCATTGTATTGTTCACACAAATGATCGTACAAACTTTTGTAGAACTTAACGTCTTCAAAATTAGTATCACGAATGCTGAAACCAAGATCGTCGCGTAGAGTGTTGATACTATTGCGTGCCGCACCCTCTTTGGATAGACCTGCAACACAGGCTGAAGAGCCCCAAGAACGAATAGTCTCTGTCACAGAGTCATCGCGCTAAACCTCAACATTGACGTAAGCACTCAGCTGACCCGATGTATCCACGTTAAGGCCATATTTTGGCACCGACATCGACAATTGCTGCGTAATTTCGAGTAGCAAGTGCTTAAATGGAACATCGACCACGTCCATGCCTACACTAACAGCACGGAAACCCAAGAGGAAATTTTAAGGAGTAAGGAAAGTTAGTAAAAATAGCCGGTGGAGCTACTCAGATTGTTAATGCCTAGAAAAAAATTCAGATTGTTAAATTTAAGGAAAAAAATATTGGGGCAAAAAGTAGCTAGAAATACTAAAAATATGGGAAAACATAATGCAAGGCTCAGATTCGTGGCCTCCTCCCCCAAAGCAACTACGATGAACATTGTATGGATTGGAATTCTGCAGTAATAGCCGCAGGCTGCAGCGATTGTCCTGAGGCCGTTCGACTGCTGTGCCATTGCGGATAATTTCAGAAAAGAAGGCAGTATCCGTGGGCCAAAATCAGCAAAGAAGAGATAGATTCTGAGTATTGTCGATATTATCATTGCCTCGCTCCAGAGGATGGAGAAAGCAATAGTGAGAAGGAGGCGAACCAAGGAAAAAGAAGTACTATAATAAGAAAACCGATTCTGTATTTTGTCGTAGGACTCGAACTGAAAGTGAAACAGCTTTTATAAAAGAAAATTGAAGAAGCCCAAGTAAAAAACAGTATGTTAGGAAAAGCAAAGCTAAAAAGAAGAAGAAAATAAATATAAGGGAAAGAATTTACCAAAATCTAGCCTGAAAATATTAGATCATTTTTTTTAAAAAAAATAGGAAGAAGCCCAATAAAAAACTGTCTATTAGGGAAAGCTAAGGTAAAAAGAACGGAAAAAAAAGTAAACATAAGGAAAAAGAATTGTCAAAATCTAAGGCAAAACCAAGGGAACGAAAGCAAAGGAAAACAAAATTCATGATAAAAAACACTAGATTACAGCAGGCAGAGCAAGAGAAGTCGCGTGCAAAACCACGACCCAACATCGAAGCACCCAAGCATCAACAAATCCAGACATGGACATTACACATAGACAGAGAACATCAAAATAGGAAGTAAGCAAGGAAACTTCTAGAGAATCGGACCTCCTCAATGCAGGCAGCACCATTATGAATAACAATAGAGTTGGTCGGTAAGAGTTGCAAGGTCGAAAGGAATTTTTTGGGCATGAAATCTTACTTGCCAACGGTATATATACATACCAGCACCGTAACAAGCCAAAAGAAAAGGGATGAGAGATGGGGAAGGGCGCCGGCTCTGAGTGGCGCACCGTTCCGAGATGACAGCGGAACGGCGCCAGAGTGAAGGTACAGTGTAGATCAGCATGATCCCTAGCCAACCGGAGAGAGCGAGCGATCTTCGGAGAAGCGGGGGGATTTGACGGGGGCATTTAATGCCCAGATCTATGGTAGATACACGCGTACAACTGAGGGAGGAAACCACCTCCGGCCAAGCGACGGTTTCGTGGGGGGCATTTAATGCACCGATTTGCGGTAGATACAGGCAGCGGCGGATGTGCGGCGGCATTAAATGGCCCGATTTGGGGTAGATACAGACGTACGGTAGAGGGAGGGAAGGATCTTCGGGCAAGCGGCGGATCCGAGGAGAGGCTAACCCTAGGTGAACATAGGGTTTGCGAGAGAGAAAGAGGGAGAAGCCGAACGCTGCGTGAGGGACCCACAGGCCGAAAATGCGGAGAGGAGAGCTAAGGAGTAAGTACGATTCCAGCGGCAGTTAGGAGGCGGAGGCGTACGGAGTCACAGAAGAGAGAGAGAGAGGGCTTCGGTTGCAGAGGGTGAGAGGAGGGAAAGAGAGAGAGATGGAAATGAAAGAGCGACGTCAAAAAAAAGAAGGGAGGGACCCACTTGCCGAAAACGCGGAGAAGAGGTTGTGGCTTCGCCCGTTAATGTAATTGTATTGATGATTGGAATAAATTTTAGCGCATAGTTTGGTTCTGCAGACTCCTGTTAAGGAAGTGGAGCAAATTATCAAACTCTATTTATGTTGAATTTTCAATAGGCAGGCTGAATCAGGATTTTAGACGCTTCATTAAGCAGTTCCTAGACATTAGTTGCGGTTCACATAATATGCCTTGGATGAAAAAGTTACGGATATAAATATCTTTTAACATATGGAAGGGCTGATGATCTCAAATACACTCTTGCAATACATATTTCACTTACATTAGTCCTGGTGCACCATAAAAAATGTGAGATGTTACCCATTGATGAATATTCTCTTGTATTGTCAATCATTTTTGACATGCAATGGACATCGTGATTCGTGAATGCTACTGTGTGATACAATGAATTTGCAGTTCTACCTCGATTTTGAGTAAATTAGCAAGGAATTATTATTGCCATCCGAAGAAGAACACTTGCTAGTTTCCTCGGTTTCCACACAAATTTTTCTTTGTTAACAATACTTTTAATATGTTAGGTTCACAGGCTTGATAGAGATAGTAGTGGTGTTCTTGTGCTGGCTAGAAATCAATTTTGCGCTTCAATACTTCATTCCCTTTTCCGGGAAAAAACTACTGGAGCTTCATTTAATGTAAGTCTAATTGATATTATCATGAGATAAAATGCTATTTATTTTGGGAGTAATCAATCTATCACCTTTTTTTTAATCTGGTATTTCTTCTTCTCAAGGATATTAAGAGTGCTAGTAGAGTACTTCAAAGAAAGTATTTGGCACTTGTTATTGGAATTCCAAGACATAGCAAAGGTCTAATATCGGCTCCACTTGCAAAGGTTGGTATTCTCTGGCATCAAGAACTTGTTCATACTATCTATTATACTGTTTCCAAGCATTGCAATATGGAGATTTTTTATTGCAAGGTGTCATTAGGGTTTGCATATTTAGTGCTTATGTTGCGATGACCTTTAACTGTTTGCACAGCATCAATTGTCATGAGACTTTTGATGAGAATAAATTACACTAGTAGTCTATAAACTATTAGTGCGGCTTCAATTGGTCCCTGAAGTTTTAAAAGTGTGCATTTGACACCCCCAAAGCTCTTTGTACTTCATATTTGTCCCTACCATTATCTCTGTTAGAGGGGAAATTATTTCCTGCACTAGGTCTATTCATACATCATTGCAATGTGCACTCATCAGCCCTACGCCCTATTTTTACCTTCAATCTACCATCCAATTCTTAGATAATAAAAATGACCTAGCTCAGTAGACTCTAGGATTGACATATGATATGGAGTGGACTGATGGATTCGATGGTGGACAGATGTATTTATGCATCCGTTGCAGACATTAGTTTCTCTAACGTAGGATAATGGGTGGGACAAATCTGAAACTATTTGAGGAGTTTGAGGTGGCTAATGCACACTTTAAAAGCTCGCTTACAAAATGTCTGCTTAAAGTTTGGAGACTAATGGTGCATTGTACCCATTTTAGTTACTAAAGTAACAAATTTGGTGCTTCATTCTAATATTTTGTGTGTTTTTTTGATTGATTCAATGAATGAGAGACCATATCATGTCAATCTGATTCCTTTGATTAAAAATTTACTGCTTTGAATTTGGTTCAATGTCAGTCCAAAGGAGTATGAAAGAAGAGGATTGGTTTGTCATAAATGATAACCAAGTGTTACTTCACTCCAAAATGTCATAATTCGTTTTGCCTGTGTACCTCTGAAGTCGTTTATGTAGGATGGCAAGCAGCAGAGAAAATAGTGGAATTTTCACCCAGCGGAAATCATCTCTCTGGAGAGGGTTAATATTTAGCTGCTTGCAGTGAAAGTGTGAAACAAACATAAGTAGGAGAACTTGTCGCCATTCACCTTTTGTGAAACAAATAGTGAAAAGGGGGAAACTTGAAATCTAAAGTGACTAGCTTATCATCATAAAATAACGACTGAAAAATAATTTCCACTTGGATTTAGTTTTAGATGAAACTGGATTTCAACCTGATTCTCAGTTATGTACAAACAAACATGCCCTAAGTGTTTTTTTCGTTCACAATTAGGTCCTTAGTTTGATCTTTCTTTGTCCAAAACCCTTAAGACTTGCTAGTGAGAGTGGAATTCTCAGGTTCATCCAAGGTGCGAAATCTTGATTATTTTTGCAGACAATCATGTTCATTTCTCTAGTGAGATATTATCATCTAAGGCTGTAGAAATCTGTGTATCCTTTTTTAGCACAAAGTCTGGGATAGGTTTGTAGCAGTCTCATGTTAAGCTCCTTTTTGCTTCATTTTTCCACAGTTTCTTTGTGAACATAGGCCATTTCTACTGTTTAGAAGCAGAAATGAATAAATATGAAAACAATGATCTCTTTCTTTGAGAGCACCAATTTGTTGGTGCATATGCAAACGCCATGATTCAAGCACTCGACCAATAAGGACTTGATTGAAAATTTGGGCCAAACAGGCTTTAATTGTTCCCACTTCTGCTGCTTTCAGCAGAAGCAACCTCAAGCAGAATATTTGGCAAAGAGAGAATTTTAGAGATTCTGCTGCAGAGAGAAGAATGAGATTCTAAAGCCTCAGTCAGAAGCTCCAATTTAGTGCTTCTACTTCTAGTGCAAGAGAACCTTTTGGAGGAAATTACTATAATACTTTTCACATAGCACTTCATCCTATAACAAGGCCAAACAGGCTGTTTGTACTGAAAGATTAAGTTGACCAACTCTGGCAATATATTTGTTTGTTATTATTGAGAATAGTGTAGAAGGTTTATTGCTTTTACACCTTTCTTCCCTTCTCTTCTAATGCAATTGACTCCTTGGCAAGAATTATTCGGCTCCTGATTGTTCTATACCTTCAATATGTAAGCTCATCCCTAAAGTTTAGAAGCGTAAGTCCTTCAAAGAACCGTCATTGGCATCAATTGACCTCATGCATATGGTGCAACAAATACATGCATGGCTGATTGGTTGGTAACAACGTGAGCGCTATTGGAACTTTGTCTGATCAATTGAACAGTGAAGATCATGCATCGTCATGACTAATAGCACAATGTTTTGTTTGGATGTTCGTAGTATTCTACAACATCTTGTTAGCCCATTTAAAGTGCTTCCGTAGCTTCCAGTTAGCAAATTTTAAGTGATTCTGGACATGGGACATGAAATGCTGGAAGGAGATGCATCTATTTCAGTATTGGGTACTCTACCATCCTTGTTGAAAAGCAAGAGTTCCTGTTTTTCCTGTGGAGGGAGATTGCAGACAAGTTTTGTGCATTGGCCATGACATCTTTTTATAGTTTTTTTTTTTATTTTAATAATATGACATTCAATTTTTAAAAGCTTAGAGGTAATCTTTAGACATGTTGATGCAGCAAGAAAATCTTATAGAATTTAAATTTAAAATTTTTTCCTAATTTTCGGAATTATGTTTTGATTAATTTGTTTACTGATATATAATAGATTTTAGGCTTTTCTATATGAAATAAATCCTTAAAAATTAGGGGTATGACTTAGGGTCATTTTAGATATGTTCTAATTAGGAAAAATCCCTATAGTCGTGGGATTTGCTAGGTTAATTTTTTATGGCTATAAATATAGGCTAGTGTTTTGTAATCATAGGAGAATTTAATGGAATTAAGAAATTTGGTTTAAGGGAAGTTTCGTGTTTTGATCTCTTTGTCCTTCTGATCTCTGCCACATCCTAAGGTAATTTCATCTCCAATATTAATCTCTAGTTTTCCAATAATATTATCGTGAGCCCATCTAAATTTACTTGTGCTCAACGAGATTAGGCAAACCCTAATTTTGTCCTACATCAGTTTTGGTGTTAGAGCCAAAGTTGACCAATAAATTAATTTTCGAAATACTCTCAAATGCAGAATTTAGTTCTATGTTTGAAAATTTTGAGCTTTCTATCTACACTCATTTCGAAGAGTTAGAAACTGATTTGCAATCTCTTCAAGCCGCAAATAACCAACAATTAGTCGAAATTTTGAGCTTTCTATCTACACTCATTTCGAAGAGTTAGAAACTGATTTGCAATCTCTTCAAGCCGCAAATAACCAACAATTAGTCGAAATCAAACAACTTTAAAACCTAACTCATTCTAAACCTCCACCACCCATGGACTTTTCCCTAACATCTGTAACTTCCGTACCACCTTTACCTTCGGCCATACCACCACCAATTCAAAATCTCCCTCAACATGTCTAATCCACGCAGTTACCGTGAAACCTTGAGATGCCCCTCATGGAATCAAATTTGAAATCCCAGAATTTCATGGAGATAGGAATTCAGAACTTCACTTGGATTGGGTTTATAGTCTCGAAGCATATTTTCAGTGGCAACTGCCATCCAAAGAACACAAAATTCTTATCGCAAAATCTAAACTATGAGGAACTACAAGAATTTGGTGGACCTGAAAGCAGCAACATCATTACATGACAATCCAAACATGGGAAGATATGAAACAAACAATGTCTTGGCACTTCATCCCCACTGACTACCTTCAACGGATTCAATTATGATATATGTGGCTCACCTAGGGTTCCAAAAACGTAGAGTACACCACAAAATTCTATAATCTAGCAACAAGATCTGAATTCCTTTGGAATGAAGATCATCTTATTACAATGTGTCAGCGAGGCCGTTACTTTGAAATCGTCGCAGGGCTTGCTACTAGTCTTTTGTTTTCCCTAGTTGATGTGATTCAAGTAGTCTATCAGATTGAAGAGCGGCAACAGGGTCGCCAACTACATTAGCATCGTCACATAGCTTCGACTTCTGAAGAAAGCACCACTTCATAGCTCTTACAATATTGAGTATATCGACCTCTTTTAAACATTCTACTAGTAAGCCAACAAAGAAGAGCTCAGAAGGTCAATGCTTTCGATGCAACAAGACAAGTCATTATTCATATCATTGCCCATAGTGTAATTTGCTTGTGACTAGTTGGCTTAAAGAGGCCAATATTCTACCCATAGAGGGTAGTCAGGTTGGGTCAAGTTAAGTTTGAAATAAGGGGAGGTCGGATTAGGCCGAGTCATGTTCGAAGTGGCGTGAGGTTGGTTGGGCTGAGTTACAATCAAGACCCATGGATGTTATATCTGTACGCTTTAAGTGAATTGATTGCGTATTTCTAACAGCTCACATTTTTTGGAATTAATGGTTAGCGCCAACTATCCGATAAGTGGTATCAGAGCTAGAAGTCACGGGTTCGATTCCCGCATGCTACAAATTTGTCATGTGCGCCGGGGTAAGGTGGTGGGGTGGAAGGATCGTTGGCTTAAAGTCGCTAGCATCATGTCTTGTGGTGGGAACTAGGTTGGGCCAAGTCACATTCGAATTGGTGGGAGGTCAGGTTAGGCTGAGTCACGTTCGAAGTGGTATGAGACTGGTTGGGTTGAGTCACAATCAAGACCCATGATTGTTGTGTTTGTATGCTTTAAATGAATTGGTTGTATATTTTTAATAGCTCGAGCTTTTGGGATTGATGGTTAGCGTGAACGATCCGGCATGAGTTACGCTCCAGGAAAAGGACTACGCACCAAACCGGTATCAAATGAAGATGAAAAAGAAATAATGGAGGATGAATACGATAAGGAATTTGAACATTCTGACATTATTCTATCTATATGCTCACGACCCAACTAGAAAAAGAAGATAAAGATGCGCAATACAAATTTCCATACATAATAGGTTAGATGTAACGGCCGAGTATGTTCTATGATTATTGATCTCGGAAGCGTGCAAATGTGGCATCCGACGAAGCCGTTTAAGAACTAAAATTGGAGAGTTATTCATATCCGGAGCCATGTAAACTTGCATGGGTCACCAACCACAAAGGTCATGCAAAGGTGTTTGGTTACCTATCCAATTGAGGACTAATCGAACAGGTTCAATGTGATGTTTTTCCAATGAAAGTGGCTTATATTTTGTTGGGACGGGCATGGCTCTATGGTCGTCGAGTGCACCATGATGGTTATAAAAATACATATTCATTTGATTATAAGGGTATTAAGATGACATAGTTGCCAACCAAATCTACTAATACAGTCAAATTAAAGAAGATGCACCAGTGCCTCCTGCTACGACATGCTGCTTTCTTTACCTGTGATGGAATTCTTGGACCATATTCTGGGCTATTGTTGAGCTTTAACACATATCTCGGGGATGAGATACAAGTAGCGGAAGTGAATTGATGCAGCGAAAATTTTTTTTAGTCTCGGGGACGAGATACAAGCAGCGGAAGCAAATTGATGCAGCAAGAAAATCTTTTAGAATTTTCTATATGAAGCAAGGTTTCTTTTAGCTAAGTTGTTTTACCCATTTTTAATTGATTGTTAGAATTTTCTATATGAAATATATCCGTAAAATTAGGGATATGATTTAGGGGCTTTTTAAATATGTTCGAATTAAGAAAAATTCCTAAAATTGTGGGATTTGTTTTAGACTAGATTATTTTTTTATGGCTATAAATATAGCGTAGGGTTTTGTAATCATAGAAGAATTTGATGGAATTAAGAAACTTGTCTTAAGAGAAGTTTCGTATTTCGATCTCTCCATCCTTATAATCTTTGCCTCGTCCTCTCCTCTCCTTCCTTGCTATACATCCTGAGGTAATTTAACATCTTCAACCTTAATCTTTTGTTTCCCTATAATATTATCCTAAGCACACCTAAATTTGCTTGTGCTCGACGAGGTTAGGCAAACCCTAATTTTGTCATGCATCGCATGAAGTCATCACTTAAACTTAAAATATTTTTGGGCACATAATATTGGTTTATTAGTTATTAACTCTGATGCACGGATATTTGATTTTAGCTGTCGTGTCCATATCACATGTTAGATGCTCTGCAACAGTAATGATTTAGCAAAATACCCAGATGCATGATGGATACACGAGGGTTACAGGAAAGACATTGGACGACCTCTTTGGGTCGAAGTCCGATAGGAACCTTTCTTATGTGGCGTGGATCGGAAACCTTGTTACATAATTTATCTTATTCATTTGTATAACTCTTGCATTGTGGGTTCATTATTGTAAAATTATTGTTTTGTTAAAGATTAATTATCTTTCCTGATGAAGAAATTCCAAGTACTTTATATACTTTACAACATTGCGTTAATTGCTAATACTTTACAACATTGCGTTAATTGCTGCAAGATCTTACATATTGAAAACAAGGATTTAAGTGCCGTGGCACGGGGTTGTGCCGGAAACTTGCCGGCACGGTACGGCACGGTGCGTGCCGAGCTGTGCCGATGCGTGCCGGTCAAAAAAATTCTTGTGTGCCGACACATAATAGCATGAAATATTTATTTTCTTTAGCAACAAAATATTCTAACTATTTATTATGTCTTTTTATCACATCTTTTGAGCTTTATTGAGGAAATTACTTATTAATTTAAAGAATAGAGAGTTTTGAGCTGTACCATCGGCACGAGATTTGTATCGTGCCGGTATCTTGTTGGCACGGTACGGCACGATAGATACGGCCCGTGCCGACGTGTCACGGGTCTAATGACTTTTTGTCGAAAAGCCCCCGTGGCGCTCGTTCGTCACTTGCACAAATGAGCCAGCCAAACCGTCCCGAAGCACAACTTCGCAAATAGGCAACGACCGAGAATTAAGAGAAAGCACGTAAAGGGGTCCTGCAAATTGGCACAAACAACGAGTATTTTATTGATAACGAAAAGTTGGACTACAAGCGAAAGGCACACGACTCGACTTGGTCGGGCATGGCCGATTAGGGCAAAATGATCACCAAGACACTCCGCATCTAGTGAAGCCGGCTCACTTGATATGTCTCACCCAACCTTCCCGTACTACCCTATATTGGCATCCACCCATTTGGCACCCCACGGTACAAAGGTACTCACCGAAGGGTACATTTTCCCCACTCTGCACACCCATGGGAAAATAGGCCGTCGACCCATGTCCGACACGTGTCCGGCTCAATCCGTTGCATAAGCGGCCATCGTTAGTGAAATACCTATGTCCCCTTGGATGTGTAGCATGAGTGAACCCGCGGGTAGCCAACTGGATGCCAATTTACAAGCAATGTCCATCCCAAACAAGAAAAATTCTATGTCGACATCGTGCCCGACACAACATTTACAGACTCTTTATAAACTCAATGTTATTGACAAAGTCAGGGCCGTTGACAACCAAAAGGACCCTGACAGACAGGCACTTAAAACCTTGATTGAAAAGATGAGTTCAGCTTTTGTTGCAGAGTGCCACAGTACCTGTGCTCTGCCATGGCATGGGTGCCACTATGCTGGGCCAGGCAGCCTGTGGGTTGCCTGTGGGTTGCCTGGCCTTTTTACATCCCTAAATGGTGTGATTCAAGCTGTGGAGAAAAAGTACTTTCATATATTTACATGCAAGAACGTAGAAAATTTTCTAACATCACTATGAATTTCTTTATGTTTGATCTGTTTGTTGCAGTAATGAATATTTTTTCTAGGTTAATGGTATTGAAATTAGGAATCCTTCCACTGCTTCAGGTCATACAAGAAGATGGCAAAGCCGAGCGAATAACTATAGCTGATGATATGAAATCTGCGTCTGCACAGCATGCTTTGACGGAGTACAAAGTGATTGAATCTTTCCCTCATGGTTAGTAAGAAACTTCGCTCAGCCTGTATGTCATTTTTGTTGTTAAGTTGTTGCAAATATATTCTTTTCAAAGAAGGGAATGGATATATGCTCCAATAACTGATCCTCAGTTAGAGTTCGAGAGAGCATGCAGAAGACATCTTTCAGTTATAGCTTTGAAGATTCATATCATTCCCATATTTGTCTGAAACCATATATCCACTATTTTTCCTCTTTCCTGCCTATTTTCCGCTTTTCTCCCGTCCCATGAATTCTTGCGTATTTTCTTTATCTCTGCAAGATGATTAGAGTCCCCCAGCTCCCTATTTCTGTTCCGTCTCTAAATAATGATTGGCTATTTCAATTTCCACTATTTGAGGTTTCATCTAGTTCTTTACTTTATCAGGTGATGAATGTTGTTTGACAATTATTACTTGGATAGAGCCCTTGTTGCATTGATAGGGAAGCACTTCCATTCCATAATATTGGCATATTTTTATGTCATTTACTTTATTGTTTGAACCATTCTGCTGTATTGATGCTCTTTCTAGCATATTTCTAGTGAATGCAGCACAACCAAACAACAGCGTAAGGACGCTTTCTTGTTTATTGTAGCTTCAAAATTTTGAAAAAAATTTAGAAATTTTCAGTTGTAAATGAGCTGTATGTCACAACCTATTACTAGGTCATTTTATTCGATCCCAGTTCAGCGTGTTTTCCTTTTGTGAGTTTTGCTTACCTTGTTTTAATCTTTATAGGTTACACATGGCTAGAACTTTGCCCACTAACTGGAAGGAAGCATCAGGTATGTCAGTCGAAATGTAAAAATATATGGACTCAAAAACTTTTTGATTTCACTACTTTACCTCTTACTTTTATTTTTCAGAAAATTTTTACGGATATTTTTTCAAATTCTGTTAGAATTTGGTAGTTTATGATGTTAAACAAATTTGAAAATATTTTATCAAATGATAGAATATTTTGTTAGATTGCAAAATCTTCTGACAAAAAGTTGAAAATACTATTAAATTTTGATACGAACATGCTTGAATCAAACATATTGTAAAGTTCGGTGGCAAATTCAAACTCATTAAAGTTCCGATACCCATCTAAAAATTTGCCATATTTTCTGTTAGGTCTGTGCTTTTTTTTTTTTTTTTTTTTTTTNATTTTTTTTGATAACTATGATGAAGGTATTAGCTGTGCAAGTAACTCCCATGCTGGTGAGAAATTGCCGGATTGCCTTGCAATGTGCAAATGACTGATCAAATTTCTCTCTGTACGGCTGAAGCTCCGAGTCCACTGTGCGGAGGTTCTACGAACACCAATTGTTGGGGACTACAAATATGGGTGGAAGTCACACCGGAGATGGAAACCTGTGCCTTTTCCGCCAACGATCGATGTCGAGAAATTTCCCAGGAATAAGCTTCCCTTCGGGCTCAAGTCTGGTGGTGGGAGTATAGCGGAGAAGCAGCCGTGGTTACATCTGCATTGCAAGCAGATGACTCTGCCGAATATATCCGCTGCTTTGGAGCACCCGCAGTCATTGAACGATGATGACCGCCACTTGTCAAAGCTTGAGAAGCTCAGCTTTGTCGCACCCTTGCCAACGCACATGCAACAGAGTTGGGATATTTTGAGTTCTTGATCCTGATTAAATGGAAGGATGAATATCCATGCATGTGTTTTTCCTTTTGCGGCGGCTTTCTTTTCACCACTACTAGCGTAGGGATGCGGATCACACAATGATTGATTATAATATATTTTAGGGTGTGTTTGAGAGGACTGTTAAATATAAAAATGTTTAAATACCGTTCTCTAACAGCTTAAGCTTTTAGAGTATAACGGTTGTTTCACATGGTATCAGAGCAGGAGGTTCCGAGTTTCAGTCACATCAGGTTCCTAGCATATTAATTTTCTTTTATTTAATTCAAGCCCACGTCATTGTCCGATTAAAAAGTCTCGAGTCCAGACGTGAGGGGTAGTGTTAAATATAAAAATGTTTAAACACCATTCTCTAACAGCTTAAGCTTTTAGAGTACAACGGTTGTTTCACAAGGGCTGAAAGTGCAGCGTGAACTCGACGAGCCCGATGTAAGCGACGCTCAGCTTTACGAAGTTGGTGGGCGAACTAGGCTACATTGCATTGCACGTGAGACGAGGTTGAGAGCCTCAGTACATGGTTGGAGCTCCCGACTTTGCCAAAGTACGCGGTTGTCGCGGTTGTCGGGGTTCATCCTCCAAGTAAATTACTGAATAATAAGGGTACGATTGTGAGACAAAACTACACCCGAGGAGCGCTCCTAGTGGATACCGGCTGGGAGCGCTTCTGGCGAGCGATGCCTGTCCCGCTTTTTAGAGATGGTCGCTTGCTGAAATTTCTTTTCTTTTTTTGAGTTGTCGCTTGCAGTCGATGTATGGTACGGCTCATGTATCGTAGTTGATAGAGATTGGTTGTGCGGCACAGTTGAAATTATTTAATATATAGTCCGTGGTTTGCGCAGCACGATTGATGCAAAAGTTGTGCGATTCGCTAGTATCTTGTGCAACGCAATTAGGAACTAGTTATGCAACAACATCTATAGTTAGCTTAAATTGTGTAATGCTGCTCAGAAAAAAGTGTGTAACATAGTTCAGAATTTGTGCGACGCCTTGTACAATGACGACTCATATTGAATTTTAATTTAAGAACATTATGTTTTTAGTTCATTAAATATAGAAGGCATTCGTATACTAGGTGTAAGCATGGTTAGTTAATTCCCGGATTATTGAAAATTAGAATAAAACAGTTTGTATGCAATTTATTCTCAAACAATTGGAATAAAATGCGAATTTTTAGGTTAGATTTATGATTCGCGAATAATTCGCGCGTGTCGAACTACTCGGCCAAAAAAACACGCAAATTTTTTGAATAAATTTTTTTTTTTCGAATTATTCGTAAATTCTTGCCGAATTATTTACGAATTATTGGAAAATTTTATGAACTTCCGAAATATGTGGATCATGAAAAAAAATGAAAATGAAGACGACAATAAAATTTGCTATTATTTTTTTTACTTAATCTACTTTATTTTGTAGCTTTCTATTTTTTTGGTTCTCAAGAATTTATAATCATGTATGCTAGTAGCATAAATCTAGCGAAAAAAGCTTAGTTGAAAAGTCGAATTTTTTATTCCGAATTTTTAATTGGTAAACGTATAATTTTCGTATAAATTGTGTATCGAATAATTGACAAATTTATTTTTTAAACTGTATTTTTCAAGGAATTTAAAAATTAAAATATAAATTGTTCTCGAACTGTATTCGAATCCGTGTTAACTAACTATTGGTGTAAATTGCTGGGCGTGCGTATACCGGATGTCCACTCGGAGTGCTAGCTTCTAGCACAGTTTTTGTTCACGACTGCAAAATGAGGGGGAAAGAACAATTTGTTCTGTCGCTTTTAGCCTAAAAAAATGAAGACTTTTAATATTAGTACCAACACCCTTTTCACAGGGGCGCTTTGGATTTTAATGCCATTACGATAGGCCGTGCATGCGGTTCTCCATAGATTGGCCTTAGCTCGTTGCAATACGATCTTAATTGAGGATAAATATAGAACCACTCGTAACATTGGCAATTTTATAAATACTAATATTTTGTTAGTGCAAATACACAAAAATAAATATTTGGTTTTAAAAAAAAATAAAATAAAGTGTCGATAAGTCAAGTAAGCCAAAGCATGAAAATCTTGTTCTCTTTAAGAAGATTTAAGTTCTTCTGCACCTGGCGAAGTTATCGAACCGATGTTAGTAGAATGCTGTTTTGTCCCTTTGAGGAAGCAACGGCTCGATCCTTCTCATATAGTTTCATCAATTTTATACAAGTAGATAAGCTCAAAAGCTCCACCATGAATAACATCTTTCTTTGTTCTCTCTCAAAGTAGTGAAATGTAAAAATAAAATAAATAATATACAAGTTACTTTTTTTGTGTACGTTGAAGAATGAACAAACTCACAATATATAGGCTTCACATGCCTATAGGTTACAACAAATTAAAGCCATAGGTTTCTTCTTATTTACTTTTAAATTCAAGCACTAGGAGTTATAGAAATAAAGAGACACGTTTAGAAGTGAATGCTCATACATTAGATCTAAAATGTCACAAATTAAAGTGTATAGGTTATAGAAACTTCACCTTGAATGCAAGAATAAAGAAATTGTAACTTTATGCAGTGAGATATAAAAAAATTTTCTTTTATATTTTAATAATGAAATATTACAATATATTCTATATTTTTATTTTTGATAATTAGATTTTATAAATTTAATCAAATTATAAACACGAAATTTTGACGGTCTGATAGGCAGGATTAACTTTCAATGCTGGCTCTTTGATAAACAGACCTGATGAAGCCTCATTTGAAAAGGAGTAAGGATCCTTCCTGTCTTTTTGGGGGTTTTGGCCTAGAATTGTGCAATTTGGGCAGAGTCTAATACTATAAATATTTGAGGGTACAGACAGAGAACATTCTTCTACAACGGACTATTTTGAGCTCTTTGAGGCGGTTTTGAAGTAGCAGGAGTTTTTCTATTTCAGCCAACAGTAGAGTAGTTTTGTTTTGTTTTGTTTATTTTACTTTTTTTTTTTCTTTTTCAGCTAGATTCAATACCAGAGTAGTTTAGTTTAGCATTTTCCATTTTCAACTGAAAGTAGGAGTAGATTCGGTAGTAGCAGTGGTCACATCACACTCGGACATTTTGGCCTACCTGTAGACTTTGGCCGAAATCTCAAGTTTCAGAGTTTACATATATTTGTTCCAGAGACCATTCGATTCTAGCCTTCCCAAGTTCGAGCTAAACCAAGCGGGCGAACACAGCGTATTTGAAGGAGGTGAACTAATAGCAAAAAAATCTAGCTTGAAACACTTGAGTCTCCTATCTTTGTAATTTCTTTCTTTCGGTCAATAAAGATATTTTCTTTTCGGCGGTTACAAATAGTTTAGTTGGTCCTTCCCGCCAAACAAAGTTACTAATTAATGAATGGTTGTTTTGGTCGAATGTTTGCTCACAACCCGATGAAGCTAAAAGAAACCAAAAAAAGAGAAAAAAAAAATATTGAAAAAGGGAAAGGAACCGTCAAAATTTTATTTTAAAATTACATTCATCAAAATTTTATTTGTAAATATAGTCTTCGTTTTGTCATGTGGGTGCCAGCATGCTGGGGAGAGAAAAAAATTATGAAAGCGGTAAATGATTTACCACATTCGTCAACTTTTTTACGTTCTATAAAAGCAGTGAATGGTTCATCGCTTTTAAAAAGAGTATACGATAAAAGAATGAGAGAGAAGGATGAGAGAAAATAATAAAGACGGTGAACGGTTCACCTCTTTAAATAACTTTGTTGGTTATGAAAACGGTGAATGATTCATCATATTCAAATGTAATGATTAATTCACCGCTTATATTATTTATTTTTAAAAAAATTCAATACAGAATATTAGAGGTCTATTTTTGTAATTATTTTTTTTGAAAGATTATTTTTGTAATTATAAAAATTGGTAGAATTATTTATAAAAAAAATTCAAAAGAACTACTTCGTCTCTTATAAGTAATGAAAATAAGGTATTTGGATTGATGAGTAAAGTGAATTTATTTTTAATTTTTATTACTTTCTTCACAAATTAGAATGATGGATTTTCTATGGTTTCAAGCTTAGCAAGATCGCACAACTGTTTAATCAGTAACTTCAAGATTACGCATTCATTTAATCACTAACTTTATTTATAATAAGAAGGGCATATTGAACTATTTAATATAGTGTTGGAGAGTAAACAATAAAAGATTAAAGTTTTAAAAGGTAACTTAATTTTGTTGGGAATGTGATTGATCATCCGTTGTGTGTGTCACGCCCCGGGTAATCACGTTCTCCGGGATCGCCAATAGATCCGCCGTACACATAGAAATTTTCTGTGTATACAAAACGATAGCCATACCTGCAAACAGATAGGAGTTACAACAAAAGTACAGAGCTACTCAAACTGAAACATATACATGAACAAAATGCTCACTGTACATACAAGCTTCATAATACTAGCATCTCTCAGATTGAAAACCAAAACCCACTGTATGTACATAGCACAACCAAAACTACCTCTGATAAGGCTCCTCTAGTATGGTGACTGGGTAGATAGGGATCTATCTCGCAACTCCTTTAACTTGATCAGAATTAGCAACAGCAGTAGCAGACGAAGGCTCTGCAAAAATGTGGCAACAAATAGGCTTGAGAACTATTACAAAAACAGAGTAGTCCTTAGTGGGTACCTTCACTGACCCCAACCGCCAACCCACTAAGTCTATAGTACAAGTACGAAACTGATAGATAGAGAATAGTAAAATAAGTTGGAAGAAATTCTACAGCTATATGCCCTTATACTACCGCTATCCAACCCATACTCTCTGTAGAAAAAAAAAATGCATTACTAGCTACAAATCAATTATACTGATCCAATCTCAAGGGTCCGCCAACTGGCCAGTCCATCCTGTACCCAAACTACACCGCACATCACCCACGGGGTGGCCGGTCCACAAACTGCCCAAACAGGACTGCTACGACATCAACGCAAGAAAAGCCTCACTCCGGAGCGGCTCTCGTGGGAGCGACCCAACTGAGTATGTAAGCGTGTCTCTGTCGAGCTCTATCAGGCTCACACAAGCTATAGTCAACACAAATGCGTAAAACTGGTCTAACAACAAAGGCTCACTTGCTCTCGGCACAATTCGATGCAAGATGCAGGAATCTGGGTCCACCGTCAGCCCCGACAGTACAAAACAGCCTAATTCTACTGTAAAAACGAGCTTGGTTCCTCAGCACGAACGTAATCTCAACCTACACAGGTCTATGTATCCACGACGTACTAATAGTGATGATACAAAAGAAAAATTAGCTCCTGAAGCTAAATCTGTTAACGTTTCGAAGCTAAATCTGTTAACGTTTCGAAAGGTGGCAGGTGTAGATTTAATAGGTTTTCTCCTAAGTTAGATCCCAGTTCAGCATTATCTAAATCATTAAATTATACTCCAAATTTAGATTCATATAAAATATGCAAATCCATGAATTTGAGCTACTCACATGAAACTATAACACGAATAGAAGTATACTGACATTATCTAAGATTTAGGAGGAATTCCGACGTGTTCGGTCAACATTAACCCACCTCAACCGCTCGTCCAACACCAACTAGAGGTCGATAGAAGAAATCCCGCACTGGAACAGCCTCAACGGAATCAACCGAGGTGCACGAGCAACCTCCAAAGAGAAGAAGAATCTAAATGAGATCGATTCTCAAATGTCCATAGAATAGGGAAGAGAGAGCTAGAGAGAGAGAGAGGGAAAGCCTTCATGTTTTCTCCCAAGCTCCAACATGAACAAATCCTGCTGGGGTCGGTTAGGGATTTAAAAGGTTACCTCTAGCTGCAAAATTACCAAAAACCTCTTTACCAACTCAAACTGTCGCATTGAGTATCGGTACTCAATTGAGGTACTGGTACCGGCACTTAACCAGATAAAATTCGAGCACTGCGCAGTTATATTTAATACAGTGTACCGGTACTAGCTCAATGCAATACCGATACCCAGCCCCAGTACCGGTACCCTACTAAGGTACTGGTACTCAAAACTCAAAACCTGTAATTTGCAGATTTCAGTGTCAGAACTCCAATCTCGCGCTGCGCCGAGTCTATTTTTGCGTCTATTTCGCACCAAACGACTCAAACTCGTCTTGACACTCTATAGATGTGTCGACCAGCCACAGATACTGTAGTCACTTCAATTGTTAAACCCCAGGAACACTACATTCTCCCCCCTATAAAAAATTTCGTCCTCGAAACTTAAACTCATACCTCATCACGGTGCCTCAAACAGGTAAGGGTAGGATTTTTGTATCACAGCCTTCGGCTCCGAAGTCGCTTCACACTTCTCATGATTACTCCACTGCACTTTCATATACGGTATGATCCAGTTGCGCAATTCTTTTGTCTCGCGAGCAAGAATCCGCACTGTTCGCTCCTTATACTTCAGGTCCTCGCCTAGCTTAAGTGGAGTGAAGTCAATCACGTTGTCTGCCACCACGAATGACGCACCTCGCACGGTCGATGGATTTTTTTTCGGAGCCGTGGGGTAGTATTCATGATTCAGATGAGTATTTATATGTATAAGTGGGTATCAGGTATTGTGAGTCCATAGCTTCCAATAGATGCAAGCATCTACTGTTAATTACCCCCTTGAGATTGGGGGACCTTCGATTAAGAGACCTTTATAGATTGGATGAGATGGATCGTATCTCGGTTTATTGAATCCTAAGTATATGTATTAGGATTCAGTTGGATTTGAGGTTGATTAGGCCCTAAGTATATGTGTTAAGACCTGATCGATATTAAACTCTATGTATTAGAGTCTAATTGGTTCATGAGATATGGGTATGAGATCTGGGTATTGGTTCATGGGATTTGGATATTGGTTTATAAGATTTGGGTATTGGTTCATGGGATATGGGTATTAGGTTGGATGTTTGGTTCATGGGATTTGGTCCATGAGATTTGATTTTGGTTCATTGGATTTGGTCCATGAGATTTGATTTTGGTTCATGGGATTTGGTCTATGAGATTTGGTTTTGGTTCATGGGATTTGGTCCATGAGATTTGCTTTTGGTTCATGGGATTTGGTCCATGAGATTTGATTTTGGTTCATAAAATTTGGTCCATGAGATTTAGTTGTGGCTCATGGGATTTGGTCCATGAGGTTTGGTTTTGGTTAATGGGATTTGGTCCATGAGGTTTGGTTTTGGTTCATGGAATTTGGTCCATGAGGTTTTGTTTTGGCTCATGGGATTTGGTCCATGAGGTTTGCTTATGGTTCATGACTCATGAGGTTGAGTATGTGGATCGGGTTCATGAGCTTGGATATGGTGTATGAGGTTTGGTGTATGAATCTTGATTTATGGACTTGATTCATGATTCATGATCTTGGTTTATGGTTTATGAAGTTGGGTATATTGGATATAGTTCATGAACTTAGATATGGTTCACGGGTGAGGTTTATGAACTTGGCTCATGAATCTTGGTTTATGGACTTGCTTCATGATTCATGATCTTGGTTTATGGTTTATGAAGTTGGGTATATTGGATATAGTTCATGAACTTGGTTTATTTTGGTTCATAGGCCTTGATTCATGAACTTGGGTTATGATCCGTGGTGTTTGGTTCACGAACTTGGGTGAGGTTCATGGATTTGGTTCGTGGTTCATGAACTTGGTTTATGAGTTTTGGTTCATGAGACTTGATTCATGAACTTGGGTATAGAATTTGGGATTTGGTTCACGAACTTAGGTTCATGAGCCTAAGTTAGAAGTTGGATTTGAGTTTTGGGTTTGGATTTGGATTGTGGACTTGATTTGAGTTGGGTTTGGGTTCTTTATG
>NC_033634.1:3844024-3902076 GCF_001540865.1 Ananas comosus | reverse complement strand
CCATGAACAAAAGAGTAATATTTTGGGTTTTGGGTTTTGGGTGAGAATGGATTTTTGAGATGGGTTTTGAGAGTTTGTGGAGATGGGAGTGAGTTGTAGGGAGGCAAAGGGGAACAAGGGGTTGAGTATATAAGAAACAAATGAGAGAGAGAGAGAGAGAGTTGAGAGTTTGTGGAGATGGGAGTGAGTTGTAGGGAGGCAAAGGGGAACAAGGGGTTGAGTATATAAGAAACAAATGAGAGAGAGAGAGAGAGAGAGAGGAGATGCATATTTTTGAAACAAGCGAAAGAGAGAGAGAGGAGATGCATATTTCTGAAACAAGAGAGAGAGAGAGAGGATGCATATTTTTGAAACAAGAGAGAGAGAGGAGATGCATATTTTTGAAACAAGAGAGAGAGAGAGAGAGAGAGAGGATGCATATTTTTGAAACAAAAGAGAGAGAGAGAGAGAGAGAGAGAGAGGAGATGCATAGCCTGTCTGTGGNGAGAGAGAGAGAGAGAGAGAGAGGATGCATATTTTTGAAACAAAAGAGAGAGAGAGAGAGAGAGAGAGAGAGGAGATGCATAGCCTGTCTGTGGGGAATGCAAAACGCATCTGTGGACTGATTTTGTTGACCAATTATTTTGGCTAACTTGCCTTTTTTTTTCTTTTTTTTTTTTGCCTTTCTATTTTTTTTTTCCTACTAACTTTTAACCATTCTATAGTTTCCAAAGCAAATAAAAAAAAAAGAAAAAAAAGAAGAGAAGCAGTTTTTTTTTTTAAGTACACTAATTTTTACCCTCTAATTTGCTTTCTAATGAGCTAACTTTTTTTAAATTTTTTTAAAATTATTTTATTTGAAATATAAACTCTTAATATTGAGTTGGCAAATATTTTGATATTGAGAAGTAAACTGTGAGACCCTTGGTGTTCAGCAGTGAAGGCTTGTCGACATCTCTGGAGAGTGTCGAGACAAGTCTGAGTCACGTTGGCGCGAAATAGACGCAAAACGGACTCTGTGCGACGCGAGAGCAGCATTTAGCAAGAAAATCTACAAAAAAGCTGATTTTTTGCTTGCTGTACCGGTACAGCCATCATCGTGTACCGGTGCACCGCACAGGTTGCGCGCAAACTGGTCTCGGGTTGGCTTCTTGTACCGGTACGCGAGCCCATGTACCGGTACGTCAGGGTAGGTAGGAGGACTTTTTGGTCTTTTTCCACCTCGTTCGTGTCACCCTTTCCCTCTCTCTCTATTTAGGCTTATGTAGAGCTGAGAGAGAGAGTTTGTACTGTCCTTCTACTCCTCTCTCTCTAGTTTCGATCGTGAGCCAAGGAGGGAGCTCGGGTGGAGGTTTCGCCGTCGACGTCGCACCGCGAAGCCGTTCGAGCGTACGTTCGCCGCCGTTGTGTCGCAAGGAGGCCGGGCGAGCATAGATCTTCGCCGTTATTGACGTCGCCCTGGTGCTAGTCGCTGTCGAGGTGGGTATTCCGTCGATTTGCTTCTTCATTTCCAAGCATCATCAAATTCGAGCTATGTGCTGATTTGCAGATTTTTCGGCATTGATCGTTGGCGTTTTGGCTCGTTCTCGGCGTAGGAGCGTCGGATTTTGACGAGATTTGGTTCGTTGGATTCGGGACTTCGAGAGGAATCCACGAAGCCTTTACTTGCCGAATTTGGTGAAGGTTAGCTTGGTTGTATCACTATTTTTCTCTGCTGTTGTTGCTTTGGGCAGATTCGAGGCTTATTGTGGGCTTCTATGTTTAGATCCGTGGAGCATTGTTGTCGCTGGTTCGGGGAGCTGCGCCGAGCTTGACAGGGACTCCGGTGACCTTCTTCACTGTCAGGGATTTACGTTTTAGGTGGGTTAATCATCGGTTTACTTCTAAGTGCCTATATAGTCGACATGCATTCGTGGAATTATTTTGTGTGTAGTAATTGCTCGGTTCATTGATTTACTATGATTAATAATCTGAATTGGAGCCTTGGTTATTATCTTTGGATATATATACATGTTGGACTTGGATGAGTCTTAGGAGAAAACTCGCGATTATGATCGTCATATGCTTAAACTACCTGATTTAGCTATAGGGGCCGTTGTATAAATTTTTACTGTTGCAGTATCCTCTTAGTGGGTATCCCAGATAGTTTAGATTTCAGTTACACTCGTGCTGGGATGTCGAGTGTACTTTTACAGTAGCGTTCAGGCTGTTCCGGACTGTTGAGTGCTGTCGAGGTTGACGGTGGACCCGTATCGCCTATTTGGCGTCGAATTGTGCCGAGGGCACGTTACCTGTTGGTTGTTAGACCAGTTTGAGTCAGTTATTTGACTTTGGCTTTTGAGAGCCTGATTGAGCTCGACAGAGATACGCTGCATACTCGGTTAGGTAGCTCCCACGAGTGCCACTCCGGAGACGGGCGCTGTGCTTTCGCGTTGGTGTCGCTCATGCCGGTTGGACTTACTCTCCACGGATTAATAGTGTGGAGGTAGCTGGATAGTCACAACTGGACAGGGACGGGTGTGTTCATAGTCCCAGGGACGGATATGCATACAGTCCCGATTGGATTGAGTCAGATTTGACATTTCCTAAAGTTGGTTAGTGTAGAGCATGGTAGTGTAGTGATTCATAGCGGTAGATTTTATTCCTGCATTTACTACTATCTTTGCTCCCTTCTGTAGACTTAGTGGGTGGACCGATATTGTTCGAGGGCGGCACCCACTGACGGGAACTAACCTATTTTTACAGTAGTTTTCACCGCCCTGTTTTATCCCCTATTTTGCGAGCCATCGTCTTCGGACTGCTGCTGTTGCCGACCAGGATCGAGGCAAAGGGGCGAGTCACGACGTTAGAGCCCTACCAAACTGGCCGAGCTAGAGGTTACCCCTTACTGCAGGTAGATGCTTCTTGTTTGAGTTCATGTACATAGTATTACTTAACTCGCATGCGAGTCAACTCTATATTTTTGTAATTGGACTATATATATGGAACTCTGTTATGTTTAGCTTCTTGTCTTACTCTAGTAGCTCTATACTATTTTTGTAGTTATTGTATGCGTTTACAGGTACAGCCGTCCTTCGTATACAGGAAAAATCTTTTATACGGTGGATTTGTCGAGCGTACCTGCGGGAACGTGTAATCCGGGGTGACATAAATGATATTTTATATTTTAATACTGTGGATTGTCGGCGTGCCTTTGGCTTGGGAGAACGTTGTAATCCGGGGGCGTGACAATAAATGATTTTGTTCTATATATTATGTTCTTCATTTTTTAAAATAAATATGTAAATTTCTAATTAATTTTTAATATTAAGTTGAACAAATATTTTGATATGAGAAATTAACGCATTTTTTGAATATATTATATTTATTTTTATAAAATATATTATTATATTTTAATTTTAATTTTTTAATAATTATATATTTAATTATTAAATTTTTTTATCGCAGCAGCGAAGTGCGGATTTTATACTTATATATCTCTATATCCTCTCATTAAAGAGAGGCGTTTGGGGAAACCATAGGGTGTATATAATTTTTTTTTGATATCAAAATTTAAAATTTTGATACTTTCAAATTTTAATTTTAAACTTAATTTATAATATTATTTTCAAATTTTAAATTCAAAATTTAAATTAAGCTCTACAACTCTATGAAATTTATTAATTAATTTGTATTAATAATTCATTATATATAATTATAATTAATTAATTTTTATTAATATAGTGTAATAAATTGCGTAATAAAATCTAACCGTATAGATGAATTTTAAATACAGTTAAAAATATCTGTGCATAAAAAATACAATATTAAATTGAGAATAAATTTAGAAATATAGTATATTTCTGTTATATATAAATTAATGTTATTTAAAAACAATTTCTTTTACATTTATTTTTTTATTTATTGATTTTATTTATTATTTTATAATTATCTCAATATTTTCCATTATAATTATTTATAAAATAAATTGTTGTATAAATACTTTGCGCTATACAATTTTTAATGACTTTTATTTTTAAATAGATTTACGGATTAAATTATTTTATATAATTTATTTAATTAATAATAGATTATAAAATATATAAAAAATATAAAAAATAAAATTTATTATAAAAATATTTTTATATCGCAGCAATGCGCAGCAGGCCATATTCACTGATAAATATTAATTTGAGAGTCAGGGTCATTATCAAAAGTCAGGGAGTGACATGTGTCCTCCTCTCCCTCCTTTCTCCACTTAACAATACACATTGCATGCTTCCCAGGTCTACGAAATAATTCAAAACACGAAGCTTATTTTTAATCTATTAATATTTAAAAATTCTATAAAAATATATAATTTGTAATTTGGCCAATTCTATCAAATTATAAAAATCGTTAATATTAATTATCAAATATTTTATTCATTATTAATATATTTTATGTGTAAATATTTGTAGTTACACCTTTATGCAAGCAAAAATTTCTCATTGTTTTTGAAATTTATTATTGCACTCTCTAAATTATCTCTTAACTTAGTGTATATAAAAACCATAACCAACTAATTTAAAGCTTTTAATAGAGATTTTGAAACTAATTCAGTAATATAATTAATTTAATTAAATTTTATATTAAGGATATATAATTATAATATTTTGTATTAGATATTAGTTCTTTTAATATAAGTTATGGTGTATGGTGTTAATATTTACACAAGTATATATATAATATAATATAATATTATATACACCCATTGCATATATCATATGCCCACCAAATATATTACATGATAATTTGAATAAGTCCTCCGCATTGAACTTGTTTAATTAAATTTTTATTTTATAGAATAACTACTTAAAACTACAAGTTTGATAAATTTTTAAATGAAATTTTTAGAATACTTTTAACTCAACAATATTGAAAGTTAAAATATTATAAAAAATTAGTTTTTAAATGCATAAAGACTTATTAATTCTTTTAAAATTTTTTATTATAATTTTTAATTTTTTAATTTTAATAATTATATATATTTGATTTGACTAGAATACTATCGATCTGCTTGAAAGTAACGGACCTCCTCTAGTTTTAAATCGATTCACCACCTAAGCTTAGTGGCTTATTTTTATGATGATAGAACATTTGGTTTAATCATATCTATTTATTCTTTCTATACATTAAAGAGTGTTTGGACCTTGGAGTTGAAACATGTCTCCCACCCCTCCCTACTCTCTCTCCTCTATATATATATATATAATATATAGAGAGAGAGGAGAGAGAATTGAGGGGGGCCTTTTTCCTATGATTTTAAAAGTATCAAATATTGGTGCTGTAAATTTTTAGCATTGGTAAATTTTTAGCCATGGGCCCTCTAGGGTTAAATTTTTTAAAGTTCAAATTTCACATTAAATTTGAATTAAATATTGATCAATGTTTTAAATTTTATTTGTAAATTAAAATTCAATATAAAATTTTAAAATTCAAATTTATTGATTTATATTTAAATAAATATTTAAATTTTATTTTTTTTTAAATTTGAATTCTAGAATTTAAATTTAAATTTAAATTCTAAAAAATTTTTTTATTTAAATTTAAATTGGAATCTAGAATTTAAATTAAAATTTGAATCTTAAATTGTGAATTCTAGAATTTAATTTAAATTCTAATTTTTTTGTTGAACTTTTATTTTAAAATTTAATTTAATTATTAAGTATAACTTAAATTTTAAATTCAAATTGTAAATTAAATTTATGTCTTAAATTTTAATTATAAATTCAACTCAGATTTAAGTTTAAATTTAAATTTTAAAAAATAACTTTGAATTCTAAATATTAATTTAAATTTAAATTTTTAATTTAAATTGTAAGCATAAGTAGTTTGTTTATATTTTCACCTCTTTATATATAATTTAATAATTAAAAAATTAAAAAATTATAGTTTTAATTTTTTACTTTATACCAACCAAACAATCGAACTGAAAAGTCACTTTCGTAAAAGTTACTTTCGTAAAAATAATTTTTTTCACTTCGCCGATTTTCGAGTAACCAAACATGCCCTTTGTAAAGCATTTTGAAATTTTTTTTTCTGTTGAAAAATGGGTTTCGAATATTTGGTTGGTAGTAAATTTTTTTTTTTTTTTTTAGGGTGTATTTGTTTCGTCGGAAAAGTATCTTGAAAAAAAAAAATTAATGGAAAACTAAAACTTTCGGCGTTTGTACGGTCGTAAAGAAATTTTTTCGAAAAGTTTGTTTTACGGATTGTCAGGAAATAGGGGAAGAGAGAAGAGGAGAGAGAGAGAGAAAGCAATTCATCGAATGGAAAAGGCGTCGTCACTTCTCTTCGCCGGAACCCACTTCGACCGGAAGCGCTTCGGCTCCGACATCGCCCGCTTCAAGGCAAAAAAACAAAACCCTAACCCTAACCCTAACCCTGGTTCTGCTCTTCCTCTTCTTCTTCGTAACATCGCTTTCTATGTATCTTTATCTACAGCCGAAGGAGCCGCGGCCGCCGCCGCCGCCGCCGCCTCCGGAGGATGCCAGAAAAGAAGAAGCAGAGCCGCCGGGGTCGCCGGAGAAGAAGGAGAAGAAGAGGAAGCGGAAGGACAAATCCTCCGCTTCCGCGGAGATCGTCGAGGGTTTCAACGTGTTCGGGTGCTCTGGATCCGTTTCTTCTGTGAGAAACCCTAGATCCGGGGAAGCGGATGGCTCTAATACTCATAGGAAGGAACTGGCAAGGGAGATCGAGGTCGGCCAAGTTGCTGATTTGAGTATCTTGTTTAATTTCTATTTTTTTGGCTAAAGATTTCGTTTTAATTTGGATTTTGTTGTTGTTGGTGTGGCGTTACAGAGAGCTTCGATTCTGCGGAAGAAGCATGGGATTCATATTTCAGGTTATAATGTTCCTGCACCGCTTGAGAGTTTTGAAGAACTGAGTTCAAGGTTGGTTTTTGTTGTTCATCACGTTAGCTGCAGTGTTGCTGATTTACTAATTTTGGATATTTGTGATATGTTTTGGATTGATAATGTTTTTACTAGATTCCATAGGAGGAACAAGTGCAATGCTGATCTAATACTAGTAGGGATCTTTTGTTTTGCATAATATTATTGCAAAGATTCTTTTATATGTAAGAATTAATGGTCTATTTATTCAAGATAGTTATTTTGCACTATATATTGGAAAATAGAATTATATGCTAGAACTTGACTTTTTCGTGTTGCTCTACTGAAAACGGCATTGACAATTGACATTTTTGGGCTTGCATTTTTTGTTGGCTTTATCTTTTGTGAATATTTATTTTGGGAGCCTCAGGACTGATGCCTGAACCCAATCTTAACCATTCTCAACTGCATCTGTATCACGTATCTTATATCTTAATTCATATGCATAGGATGTTATCAAAGTAGTTTATTATTGAGTTGTAAATCAAAGAGGGATTCAAAATCATGAAATCCAAAAAGGTTCTGATGACCTTTTGAGACCTCTGATATTTTTTAAAAATGTGGAAGATTTTCACAAAGTTGGAAATATAAACCTAATTAAATTCAGATGTGCAAAAGATTAATTGGTCATAAATTACATAACGCTGATAGAAAATATGTTTTTTTCTCAAATTTGATCGTTCAAAACCATATGGTAGTTGCTTCTAGAAGTTAGGAACATATTACTGACCAATTCTTGTGTAAAATATTTTTGACATATGGTCAAGGATTGCCATTCCAGTTGGCACGATCTGGCACAGTCGGCATGTGCTGCCTGTGCCGATAAGCTCTTGCTAACTGTGCCAACATATAAAATGGGGCGTGCGCTGGCGTGGTGTGCCGTGCTGTTGGCACATTAAATGCCCGTACTACTGGCTCGACAATCCTTGCATGGGGTTGTAGTGAGCTGGTCAAGGTGGATATTATGATTCAAGGGTTGGTATTACCTGTGGTGTTGATTTCTCTCTCTCTCTCTCTCTCTCTCTCTCTCTCTGGTTCTGGTTGTTATCGGAGGTTTCTTTCTAAACCATTTTGGGTCATTTCCAACTTTCCATCTACATTAGTATTTCTAATTCTCTACAGCATAAAATTGTAACAACACACCTATGTACGAATCTTATATGTTGTAAATGCCATTGGCAAATCAACTGAATATTAAGAGATCCCATGTTATGTACACTTATTGGAGACCGACCTTTCATTTTTTCCAATTAGCATTATTGAAGTGTCTGTTGAAGCTTGAAAAGTGAAAAATTGAAAGGTTTTAGCATGGGTATAGATATGAACTAAGAATTGTAACGAAAACATCATTATTTAAATTAGGATAGTTTGAAAGAAAAACAAATTAAAAATTTAAATCTTACCTAAATGGTAGAGACAAACTCATACAACTTAGTTTCTTTCTCATAGGATTTCCTTAATCGATATTTTAGTATGCTTTACTATTGTAGCGCACAAATGAGGGGCCTTTGTACTCTTTTTCCTTAAAAAAATTATTGAAAAACGGGATGTCAACCAAAAGAAAAAGTTTTAAGCCCTTCATATAAATGGCATATAGTAGAGGGGTCCAAATACAATTTTATATTTATAAAATTTTTTTTTAATACACTTCGCAATAGTTGATAGCATTTCAACAGAGTTTTTCCAAACATCTTTCTATGCCAAATGTAATAATGCGAAACAACAGTTTTTCTCTAAAAGCGTAAGCTGGTAGAGAATGGTGTTCTTATATTTTTTATATTTAACATTCCCCCTCACGTTTGGGCTCGAGACTTTTGATAGGCCATGACGTGGACTCGAATTAAATGGAAGTAAATCAATTATGCAAGGAGCCTGGTGTAACTTGAATTCAGGATCTCCTGCTTTGATACCATATTAAATAATGCGAAACAACCATTTTTCTCTAAAACTTAAGCTGGTAGAGAATGGTGTTTTTATATTTTTATATTTAAAAGTAGACAACACTTTTATAGCTGAATTAGACAAACCATCTACATTTGTTTCAATAACATCGCACTATTTTATATAGCACCTTTTCAACCACACTACACTCGATAGCTTGGCTAAACGGGCCTTCTACCATCTTGCTCTAATAGGCTATCAACTCTACCAATGTTATTTAATCCTTATATACTCTACCACCCGTGTCAACGTTATCAATTTATTGTGGCTCTATTCTATCCAAAAATAATTATCAGGAATATTACCGAGTTGAAAAGTAGACATAAATCAAATCTATATACACCAAATTTTGTAACTTGTAAGAAAAGCAATGAACCTAGTCCGTGACAAGCATACTATAGTATTTGGTGGTGACAGACTCAAAACCCACATGGTGTTGCAAAATTTATTCAGAATGTTGCATATGGTTCGGCACGATACAACCCCCGTACCGACCGCATAGCTCAAACCCCCTACTTTTAAATTAGTAAGTAATTTCTCAACAAAAGTATGAAAAATACATAATAAATTCAGTAATATTTGTTGCTAAAGAAAAGTAAAAAATTAGATTTTTTCATGTCATTTAGTGTCGCACATGTATTTTGTACCTGCACGGCATGGGCATCACCTGCGCTCATGTGTCCGTACGTGCTTGCAATTCGTACGACGATTGTGCTACATGACTTAAATCTTAGTTTTAAATGGTACTTTGCAGACTTAGGATTCAATTTCATAGGAACTTTGGGTTTCCTATTCATTATGTCATAAACAATCCAACAGTCTTTGAATTTGCTTAAGAAACTATTTTAAGGTGTAAGATTCAATGAACATTTGTTGATCTTCTATAGTACCGATTTTCGCGTTAAATTAAATTTTCGTTGAATGTATCGAAAGAACGGCTTCAATAACGCTTGTAGTTTTAATTTATTTCTGACGTCTAATTAATGCAAACATTTGACACCATAAAATCTACAATTTGAATGATACAAGATGAAATGCTTGTAGCAGGCCTGTTAACAAATAACATTTCAGGATTGTGCAAAATTGTTGGATCTTTCTACATATATCTTTTGTCGCATGTACATGGGAAATGCTATTACTTGCTAGATCAAAAGTTCCGACTCAGAATTTTCTTTTAAATAACATTGGCAACTCCATGAATCAAATTTTGTTTAGCGACCGAGTGGTCAGCCTGCCTATATATTTCAATGATGATGAACATGTTAATATTATTGTTTCTATTTGGTTATTGTCTGGTTGTCATTTTTCATTGTTTTATTTTCTTTAATATGGTGTACCCCGCCATTAATCTCTGTATTATATTTCTCTCACCTCCACTGCTCTGTCCACTTCTGCATATATCAATGGCAGAAATTTTTACATTCTGGTGTATCAAGTTTCCTAAATTTACTGTTGCTATCTTTGTATGCTATTTACAATAACTTGTTAATTTCATAATTTATTAATTGGACATGGTATGGCTTGCAAATCCAATTGGTTGCAGAACGTTTCTGGACTTGCGGATTTCAAAACTCTACACCATCATAGGCATGCTTTATTCGCAGTGCCTCCTCTCAGTAAGCTCGTTTACCTTCGCGTCTTCCCATTTTCTTAATATTTCGAGTCCGTCCTTTCCAAAAAAAAAGTGATAATTTGTAAGTTATTGTAGAATAATAGCTTGACTATCCTGTATCTATGCATAGCAAGAGGTCGCTCTGTGCATCCAAACGTCTGCGCAAGACATTGGGCTTTCTATTCTTCTAATACCTTATTGAAATTAAGGTAGTATTTTTCAGTTTGGTTAATTTTCCATAAGAAATAGACACTGGGCATACTTCAAGTCTAAATTTGCTGCTAACACTCTAGAACTAAGGGATGTGTAAAAGCTTGATCTTTGCCTACTCGAGAAATTATGCTGTCATTCAAACACAAAGAGTGTAAGAATTGTCTAAAGAAGGAAATTTATATCAAATAATGAACTAAGGACCATCTTGCCATCTGGTGGATTTTAAAAATATCATTGGCGCACATTCTGTTCAATACTGCCAACTCGGTTGGACTTTGCTTTGAGAAAAGAAAGCTCATTAATAGGTTTGTGTTCTAAAAGTATCAGGTCTTTATAAATCCTTTTCTTAGTTTTCTTTTATTTGCCGTATTATAAAAGTTCAAAGGAACAATATTATTATTGATCTCTTTAGCTTCAAAAATCAAGTATGCCTTTAGATTTTCTCTTACCTGTAGTTTATCCATTGCTTTGAAGCAAACTTCTCTATTGTAACCAGTAACTTTCCCCTGATCTTATCAATTCTATTTCATTGTTCTTTTTTGCGTAAAAGCAATCCTATAGATATCTCTCGCCATATTATTTTCTTAAGTGGTAACAGTTCTTTTGATGTTGTATCAATTAATGTCAATTTCTTCTAATACTTGTGTTTCTGAAAAGTGAATCTGTTTGCTGTCGAGTCATTCTAAGTTATTTCAAATTCATTTAAAAAGAAAAATCTACAGATTGTTTTATTTGAGTGTCGAAGTGTAATAGTCGATTACCATATACTCATGATATTAATTTTGAATTCAAGGGCTGTAAACGCATCATGAATATTTAGTTGAAGACTTGTTGCTTGAACTCTAATTTGTCAAAGTACTCTTCTTGTAAATATTGTTGGTAATCACATCTCTTGAACGTTCCTAATATTTGACCACTGGTTTTTAAATCATATAAGTGGATGAAGAAAAAAGGGATTTGTTAGAAATTTAAATCCTTTATTTGCTTGCTTGCAGGTGTGAGTACGCTTGTCTTGGAATGATATCAGTATAAGCTATTTGAGCTTGATTTGTGGAGCAAGTATGATCTGTGTTAAGTCTTGCTTCGAATCCTTCAATATTCGTTCTGTATTCAGTCCACCGTTGCCTGATTCTCTGTTTAAGGAACTTGCGCGTTTCATGAATGCATGAGCATTTTCGACGTCATCTGTGGTAGAAAGTTGAGTATTCCATCAGCTCACACCTGAATTCCATTTGTTTATCATTTATCATTCTCATAAGCATTCCTCACAATAATTCTGAGTACCATTGATGTACCCGTCATTGTGTACTCTGCTCAGTTGTTTATTTAAGCCTTAATATGACATCTATACAGGATTTCTGCTTCCGAGTTGATCAACGCAAAACTGGTTTTGCTGGAAGCTGAGAAGGAAAGCGCTGCACTTCGTCAAAGGCTTTGCTGAGTAGCTTCTTATCCTTGCTAGTTTTTCCACAATTTACTTCTGAATCATCTAGTGTCATTTGGTATTTTATGCTCAATACTTAAAGCAATAAAAAGCAAGTATTTACGAAAAGTAATTTTTATTCTTCAACAAGCAACACTTTTCTAGCTGCTTTCTTTTGGATAGTTGTGGCTTGTTGAATATCCAGTCTTGATGGACCCTCTAGGGATGAATGCGTACGAGAATAAGCTTTATGGCTATAGCTCCTGTTTATTAAGGACCAATTTGGTAGTTGAATTCGAGAGGTCATGAGAATTTGAGAGTTGCTAAACTTGATAGAAGGAATAGCGAACTGAAGCAAACACTATAGATCAACACAAGTTTATCACCATGAAAGATGTGCCGATGTCCATAATAGCCCTTAGGAATAATATGAGATCATTTATGTTATTCTCCTGTTATAGTGTGTTTTTAATTGTCTGATCAATGAAATTCCTTAACTCATATAAGCTTTTTATGACAGCTGAGTTAATTCGTCTACCTAAATCTTGACAGAACACTGTGAGAGTGTTTAGCATCACTAATGGCAGCATTAGGAGAATGCATTTTTCTGTTTTTATTTATTATTTTGCTGTTTGCTGTCAACAGTTTCATTTACGAAATGCTAAGTATTTTAATCTTTTAATTTTCTTTTCCACCTTGCATGTCTCTAAATCCTCCAGTATGCGTGTTTCTGTTTCTAAAGCAAATAAGAAGAGCAAAGAACTGTACCAAGAGTTACATTTGATGACATATAAAGCGATGTGATTCCAATGCGACCTCACATACAGCAGTACATTTATATAAAAGAAAAATACGAAGTTTTTAAAGCATTATCCGAATTGATCTCCGTCAAAAATGCACTCTAATATTATTATTGACCACTTGAATTACTGAATAATCTAGTTAAAGAGACACACTATCCCTTTTCATAAATTGTCCCCCTCCTCCGGTACTTTGATGATCATTTTTTCCCCTCTCACTGTTAATTCTTTATCTGCCCATTAACTAGGAACCAGTTTTTTCATATATAATTGAAAAGGGTGACAATTAGGGCTTTCAAGGTGTTCCCGTGGTCGCGTATTGTTGCCCCCAAGATAGGGCAGCCGGTAGGGGGGGGGGGGGGGGCTGTGTGTTCTGCAGGACACCCCATCCACGATACCCAGTGTGATCGCTGAGACAACAACGATACCCCTGGACGTAGCCGCACATCAGTATGTGCCGATTTTTATTTTTTTGTATTTGTTATCAAATCAAATCTAGAATTGTCTATTACAGTAAGAAAAAAATAGAAATACTAAAACCTAAATTCGATTTGACTAATTCCAATTAACCTAAATAATCTAACTATTAAAATTATCTAAATCGTTAAAATTACCTTATTTAATGTACTCTGATATCGAATTCTAATTTATATCTAATTTTATATTTAAGATTCACTAATCTAATTTAGTCTATCAATCTTATGAGACAACTAATATAATCCTAGAATTTACTTAAGCTCTTCTATCTGACAATTAGAATTTGAAAATTAAGCTATAAATATAAAAATGAATTATATTAGCGATTATTAGAATAAGTATAAAATATAGTGTATAGTAGATATTATATCCAATTAATTTGATAAATAACAACGATCTTAACAAAATTGTCAAAATAAATCTTGTACTGTAAAGACAATATGCTATATATCACTTGGTGACGATCGATTTGAAACTAAAGCATCACTATTAAAGTGCCCATCGCACAGCCGTATCACCGTGTTGATATTGAGATGTTTGCTAATTCAGATTCTTCAATAGACTCTAATTAATGTCTACTGGTAATTTTATTGTAGAGACTAACGGTATTATCAGTCAGATTTTTTCGAGTTGAAAATATCCACTGCTGCATAATGATCCTAAGTCTTCTTTCCCATGAATTTAATTGTTTTATTTATCAACGAGAATCATGCTGTCGACAACTTTAGAGCAGGAACGACGGGCTTCGATAGCAACTGATGTCCATTCACCGTGGCATGACTTTAAGGTCGTCAATTGTGTTATATAACTACGCCTTTCCCGAGTCAGCTGCGCTTATATTCACCCGGAATAGGTAGCAAATGTGAACTCATAACTTAATGCTCTCCATCATTATACCCGGCTCGGATGTTTACAGCTTAGACCTCTTGATAGATTGGTGACTGGTGGACGCATAATGTAGCTATCATCCTTCAATGAAATCTATTTTGTTAATTAGAAATCCAAGGGTCTATTTTTCTATAAAGATTAGATTTAAGATAATACTAATTTTACGTACTGAAGTTTAACCTTGATACATAGTTTTTCCTCAAGTTTGTAATGACCGATGGCCACTATACTAACAACTTGTTCGTCCAAAATTGATCGGCCATATACTTAAGCCCTGTTGTAATACAATAAGCCATATATTAAGTGGTCACGCCACTTTGATTCCAGCGGACAGCCACTGCTTGTGCACAAGACGTCCTCCTGTACACCAAGCACCCCCGTGTTACACAAGGCGTCTACAACGTTTTGGATCCATAGAAAGAAATAGGGAATCAATCCTAAACACGTAATCAGTAGCGAAGAAAAACGTCACTACCTACTATACAAGAATACAACAAAGTGAACAAAAGGTAACATTTTGAAACTAAAAATCTCGAATAAAATAAATTAATAATTCTTCAACTAAACTAAAAAAAACTCTACGGGTCCAATCGATAGCGGCATGAGGAGGCTCTAGCTATCACTAACCCCTTGCCACGAACTTCCTAGCCTCCCCACTCGCGAGCCAAACAAAAATAATCAAAGCAATGGAGCGTGAGAACTATTAAACAATAGTTCCAGTGGGTACCTGCCCGAGGAGTGCGAATACAACGACAAACAGGTCAACTGGAGGCAAAATAAAGTCTGAAATTAGTAACGTAAGTCAACATTTTAATTGAACCATATAATTATAGACATCCCTACATGATATTTTCACCTAACATAATATTATAAATTTTCTACCCTCACATGCCATCCAAGTGTGTATCTGCAATTTACCTGCTTGTCCATCGTTAACCAGTCTATAAAGGCCTAGATTAAAGAGAAAGTCTTCAGTATATATCAAATAGCTATTGTCATCAATAAACTACATTGTCTATACGTAATTAACATAAGCATAGTTCGTCAATAGGCACACAGACCAACATAATTTCCAAGCTACTATCGATGCAGAATTATGTCACATTTGAGGTAACCATTTACTAGAAAGACCATTCTACTAGGTATGCACTCAACTTGGTGTCACAAGTAAATGCCCACTAATATTCCATCTTAAAATGACAAGATAATTAATTTTACCATATAACAGGAGAATTACACGTGATAAGTCCAGCCATATGCCTGTCCTAATGCCGAGTGTATCAACATTTCCACTGCTAGAATCGAGGCTTCTCCACGAATATCTCCATTCGGCGCCCGAGATCCGCACAAGAGGCGTAGTTCCGTCAAAGGCTAATCTCTAAGTGCTTACTTCGTAGGGAGGCTGATCCCTCATCAAGCTCTGTGCGTGCACATGACAAGCAAGCGTTATCACAAACATCTGTTCCAAGTGCACATCTCACAATCACTATTCTAAACATAAATCTCAATCATCGACTCAAGGTCGAATATCTATACAATAATGTCATGGTTCATTTCAATAACTTGTGTAGCGACATCTACCAAATCAACGTTGCTCACCATGTCAATCCCCCATTTCATTCAAACTCTAACGGGGTTTCACCAATTCTAAATAACCAATAAGTATAAGAAGAGTCATTCTACTAATTCATCTTTCCAAAAAATTACAAGAGCCATAGAAAATCATAGTGCGTGTCATGCATATGCCTTACTGCATAGACTATCCACTACAACGGTGGGGTGAGGAAAATTGTGCTTGCAAGCAACACACCTTCTCATTTAATCAAGCAAAGTATATCGTTGCCATTGTATACCACTCAAATTGTAGAAAACTCCTTTCATCTTCTAAAACATGAAGTTCATATAACAACCTATAGTGGAGTCGCAATCGTTTAAAGTGGGCCGTGCAGTCGGGGGCGTGCCTTACGTCTGACACGGTACGGCAACGGCACGCTTGCCGTGGCAACACGTGGCAGTGCCCCCCCCGCCCCCGTCCTGCCGTCGCAGATACCACGAACTCACTCGAGCATTTGGCATGGGATTCTATTAAGTTTTTGTGTTCAATAATATTATAATGTTATACTTTGAAAGATTATACGAAAAATTATATTAATTTTTCTATGATAGTTATTATAACTCATGCATTAAAGGCATGTAAGCAATTTTGTATAATAAGTACAACTTATACTTGATTAGAATAGAAATCTAAAATTCTTTTCTTTATAATTTTTTTAGAATTTAAAAATATATAACGTAAAATGACGAAAATTTTATTTTCTAAAAGTTCAAAATCATATATTTGATTCGATAGGAGTAATACAATTAGAACAACTCACGATAAGTACCGACAATTACATCTATAATTTTTGTTTTATTGCTATTAAAAAATATCTGATCAAAATTTGTTTATGAAATTATTTGTTCCCTGATTCATCGAAACTTCGCGGTCGACGAAATTTTGACAAAAAATTTGCGAAGAAAATGGATGTCTGTGGTGAAGCGGAGGGCTGTGCCGATAGGGGGTGCGGGCTGCCCCCCGCGGTATGGATCGGATTTGTCAACTAAAAATTTGCTTTTATATTGATAAATAAGAAGTTAAATTATAAATTTTTAATTTAACAAAAGAAAAAAGAAAAAGTCAAAAGAAAAAGCCAAAAGGCAAAAAAAAAAAAAAGGCATCAGCCAAAAAGAAAAAAAAAAAAGTTGACAAAAAGACAACACAATATCAAAAAAATAAAAGAAAAGTGAAAAAAAGGCAATATAGATGGCCGGGGGAGGGCTCTGTATCCCAGAGAACAAAAAAAAAAGAAGCCAAAAAACCAAAAAAAAAGAAAAAAAAAATAGGGCGGCACGCGGCATGTGCCGCGGCACCCAGGGGGGGTCCGAGACCCCCCCCTGTACTGTGCCCCCTTCTTGGGGGCACGGTTACGGCACGTCCCGTGCCGTACGGCACGGGGCGGCACCTTCATCCTTGGTTGAGTCCAATGCCATGATATCAACTTAGTTGTTCACTAGATTAAGTGTAACATATATAGCTCTACATCTTGTCATTACATGCCAAATGTCATGTTTACCCTAACCTATAGAAGTACATTGATTGCTATGCAAATTGGAATCCAATAATTCGGCTAGCTATATAAGGTCTCATATGATATTATAATTTATCTTTAACATGCATTCCTATATTTTTGTATAAGAGGAACTTGATACAACATATGACACAATATGCCCTACCACATAGAGTATGTCATATTACCTCTACTACATAGAGTGTCAATTTCCAAATGTTACATATGTGCATCATACATCCAAAAATTTTAGCATGTCATGAATAATATGAATATGCATCAATTTCAACCCTATAACAATATAGGAGACATAGGGGGAATTCAGCTATTTCGGTGAGGTCAAACCCACCAGATACCCTTCGAAATTGATCGTTTTCCCGATTGAAGTTGTCCACACGACTTCTAGCACCTTAAGAAAAATTCCAAAAAGGTTATGAGCTTCTAAAAAGCTAACCACAAAATTCACCAAAAATCAAGCATAAAAATAAGTGAAAATTACCTTGATCAAGTAGCACTTGTCCAAAGTCTAAATCAAAGCCAAGAAGCTTCAAATCCAACATAAAAGAGTGTTCTACACCCATCAATGCCATCCAAAAAGCTTTCAAAAGAAAAGTCCTAAAACAAACCCTAGTTTCTTAAAAACTAGGTTTTCTCCAAATCTCATGCAAGACTCATGATTAGAGGTTATAGAAAGACCACTAACCTAAATTAGAGCTCCAAACTAAGCCATGAAGTGCTAGAGTTGAAGTGTAGTCCTCCAACAAGCTCTTCTCATCAAATCCAAGCTCCTTCCAAGGTCCAAGGTGCAAGCATTCATGGTGGAGAGGAAGAAAAAGAGATCAAAACCCAAAAATTAAAGGCTTTGGAGAAGAAATTCAAGAGTAAAAGAGAGAGAAGCTCACCTCTCTCCTTCTCCATCCTCGGCCAACTGAGAACAAGTGAGGGGTGAAGGGGTACATATACATAATGTAGCAATATCCACCAAGGCCCCTCAAAACTCAGAAATTGCATCCTGCTCAAAAACAGATTCTGCAGCATTGAGTATTGGTACGCGGGTTGGGGTATCGGTACTCGGTGGTCAGTTTCGGTACCAAAGGTCCAGTATCGCAAAACCCAAACGCTGGAAAATCCTGTTTTCTACTGTGTTCCAGTACTCGCCCAATGCAGTGCCGATACTCAGCCCAGTACCGGTACACAGAGTCGAGTTCTGCAAAACCCGAGAGCTGTCCAAACCAATTCACAACTGAGTTCCGGTACCCTATGTCCAGTACCAGTACTCATGACAAATACTGCACTTTTGCATAATTTGATCTCCGGAGTCCATTTTTGCGCTTAATAAGCCTCGAAAACACTGCTAGGCTCTCCAAACTCAGTCAAATCCTTCAAAATTGTAAAAAGCATTATTCTTTCACTAGAACTCCGCAATTTGCAGAAGTTCAGTGTGCTACATATAAGACTCTCACATCTCCCACGTTATCCACACACAGTCTCTCTCTCTCTCTCACACACACACACACACACACACACACACACACACACACACACCATGCTTTAGGTTTTGACATCCTTGTCAGGCCTAATTGACACACCATGCTTTAGGTTTTGACATCCTTGTCAGGCCTAATTGTACACAGTACAAAATTGCCTGCAATGTGAGAATTATTTTACACTTTTGGTTGGCAATCAATCTTGCTATGATGCCAAATGTTACAGCCTAGCTGCTAGCACTAGTAATTTACTGAGTTTAAACTAATGGCTCAAAATGCTTAAAACTTCAGTTGCTAGTAAGAGAGTGCTAGCCATATTTAAGACTCTCACACTCTTCCACATTATTCGATATGTGATTATTGTAGTGTTATTGTTATAATTGTAACAATTTAGCCAGTGAAGTTTGGCTTCATTCTAAATTTTACCCGGAAAATTTAAATTATGAGAAATTCAGTTCATATAGTTTGACTCCCTATTTCATTTTTGTCCAAAATCTAAAGTTGTTGATGTGGCAACTTTTTAGAATGGTAAAATAGCTGGACTTAATTGTTATGTGGAAGAACTTCACAAAGTAAAGTGCTACTATTGAAACCATAAGAACTAAAATTTGAAATATAATGCCTGAGTTACTCTAACCAACTAGAATGCTACTATTGGAACTATAGGAACCAAAAATTGAAATTTAAACCTAGATTTCGGCCACTTAGAATGATGTTTTCACAAGGGATAGATTTTGGTCTATGTATAGCGGCTATTATACTATTATAGATATAATAACTTTACCTGTTATTTATATACCTCTAGGTCGGTCGGGAAGAGCCGGTAGAACTGGGGAGGCAATTACATTCTACACTGAAGAGGATAAACCATTTTTACGGAACATAGCCAATGTGATGGCAGCTTCAGGATGCGAAGTTCCTTCATGGATAATGGCGTTGCCGAAGCTCAAACGCAAAAAGCATCGTCCGACGAGAGATTCAATCTCAACTCTTCCCGAAGACAATGAAGAATAAAGATGCAGTGTGTGCTAAGCGAGCACCAAATATAATAACATATTTTCCACTTCCTCATCAAAAATTTTGTATCTCAGCCTATTACATTTGTATTTTGACGCATAGCCGCAGAATAACCTCCCCTGATTGCCGTGCTTTTACTTATATCCGTCACATTGATTGTTGGTGATGCTATACGTATGCTTATTTATTGTCTGAGTTATACATGTTGATCTATTTTTTCATGTAAAGCATTTGAAAGCATTCGAGGACAAGTACTTTCACTATTGCAATGGTCAATTTCTTACAATGTTGTGAAATGCTCGCTTTTGTAGTATTTGTTTTCTTTTCTTTATATGCAAGTATAATACTTTTCTAGGGCTTCGTTTGGAATTGCATGGAGATTGCGTTACGTGCGGTGAAAAAGTACGTTGGAAAAATGCCCTGTTTGTTTTCGTACATAATATTGCGTTCTGTATATTGCGATGAGTCGGTTACGATATATTTTCTGCAGGCCCACCGGAGAACGCAGAAGCATATCTCTATATGCTTTTTTTTCAACTCCATTCTATCTAATATTGTTAGAGAGGCCTCAATACCAAACTAAGCCTATACCAAACTAAGTCTAAGGTTTAGTTCGGTATTGAGGTTTATCTAACGCTATTAGATAGAATGGAGTTGAAAAAAAGCAAATAGGGATAAGTTTCAGCGTTCTTCGATGAGACTGCAGAAAATATATCGTAACCGACTAACCGCAATATGCGAAACGCAATAATACATACAGAAACAAACATGGTATTTTTCTAACGTCGTTTCTCACCGCACGTAAGGCAATCTCTCCGCAATCCTAAACGAAGCCTAAGAGTATGTTTAGTTACGTGAAAGTGGCTGAAGTTAAAAAAAGTCATTTTTGTAGAAGTGAGTTTGTACAAAAATGATTTTTTCAGTTTGATTGTTTGGTTCGTCGTAAAGTGAAATATGAAATTAAAGTTTTGTAAGTTTAATTTTTAAATTATTTTTATAGAGGTGGAAATATAAATGGACGATTTATACTCGTAATTAAAATTTAAAATTTAAATTTAGAATTTAAAACTTTATTTTAAAATTTAAATTTAAATTTAAACTGAGCTGAATTTATAGTTAAAATTTAAGACATAAATTAAAATATATAATTTGAATTTAAAGTTAGTTATAACTCGTAACTAAAATTAAATTAAAATATATAATTTGAATTTAAAGTTAGTTATAACTCATAACTAAAATTAAATTCTAAAATAAATGTTCAACATAGAAATTAGAACATTTATTTAAATTTGAATTCATAATTTAAATTTATAATTTGAATCTTATTTTAATTTACTTTTTCATCTTAAAAGTTTGAATTCAAATATGAATTCACTATCTAAATTGAAATTAAAATTTGAGTTTAAATCACAATAACTAAACGCTTGAATTCATAATTTGAATTCAAAGGTTCAAATTGAAACTCATTATTGAAATTAAATATAAATAGCAAATTTGAATTTGAACTTAAAAACATAAATTTTAAATTCAAATTTCAGTCAATAATTTAAATTTATAGTTAGAACAATTTGAATTCAAAGTTCAAATTGAAGTTCTTAGCTAAAAATAATTTGATTAAAATTTAAATTTCAAAGTTTAAATGTAAATTAAATTTAAATTTTAGAATTCAAATTTAAATAGAAATAAATATTTAAATATAAATTCACTAATTGAATTTAAAATTTTATGTTGAATTTGAATTTACAAATGAAATTAAGAACGTGATCTGAATTTAAATTCTAGAATTAATTTTTAAATAAAATAAAATTTTGAATATTTAACGTTAAATATAAAGTCACTTTGAATTTAAAAATTTTTTGTTAAATTTGAATTTAAAAATAAAACTCACAGTGTGATCATGATTTTAATCAAATTCAAAGTGAAATTCAACTTCAAAAATAAATTCAAAGGTTAAGTTAAGACCAAATATAACCTCTTAGGTAAGCTCTCCATTTTCGATGTATTTCAAATTTTTTGAGCCGAAGTAAAAAAAGTGAGATTTAGTTATAGTTTATTTTATCAGCCCACTTTGTAAAGTGACTTTTATAAAATAATAGATAAAACGTCACTTTTTAAAAATGCTATTTTTAATGCTTTACTTTCGGCCAATCAAACAGGCCCTAACATATAATTTTCATCTTAATACGAGGGTTATTTGTTTTAGAACTAATTTAATCTAAATGTTATAATCGAATTAAGAGGTTTTGGGCTTATTATAAGATCCTCCACCCTTTAACCTTGTCTAGCTAGTCATGTCATTCAGGCCTTAATTTAACATGTTATTTTTAGGCTGTGGATTAGCAGAGATTCATCTCACGTTTTTGGCTAGTGATTGTTAATTTTAATACTAACTATTACGACTTTACCTACTAACAATAATAAATCGTTGAGACCATATCACGAGGCCAAAATATTTAATCATGATTATTATTATTATGGTCAACGATTCCATATATTTCTAATCATAATTTCATTCTCAGCCGATGTAGGACTATTGATAGAAAAATGGGACGACACAAAGAATTTATGCATTTTGTTCATCATCAATGTAAAACTCGCAAAGATTTATTATTGCAATTTACAATCAATTAATTACAGAAAACTTGTAACAACTTAATTAGAAGTTCACACAGCATATATATAGAGTCCGGCTCTGATTAGAGATGCCTGTAATGGAAAAAATGCAGTAGTTATTTTCCTTCAACATGTTTAGTAATATCTAGCAGAGGGAGTGCTTTTTTTTTTTCTTTCAAGTTGAGATATTCTCTAATATACCCTTCAAAGGTTCAAAAACATCTAATATACTTCTGATTATTGATGAAATTAACTTTGTTATTTTCATTTTTTTTTCCAAATATTCTCTAAATTTTAGAGCTTTCTATTAGGAGATTTAGGATTTAGAATGGTGTTTTGAAAATAGAAGGGCAAATTGAAAAAAATTTGAAAGGTAGTGAGGGGTGTTGTTTGTGTCCAATTTGAGCACTTTGTCCCTTGTCTCAAATTCTGATAGCATTTGACTGCAACACCGACCGTTCCTAAAGCAAGTGGCAAAGAGTTTGATGGTTGTGGTATTTGAAGTCTCAAGTTTAAATCCTAGTTGATTCATATTTTTAACTAAGTTTATTTTAAAAAAAAAAATAAACTAAACAGTTAGCAAGCTATTTTTATCTAAAAATAATAAAAATAAAAAGAAAATATTTGACTGCAACTACAACATACCAAATAATAGTCTATCACTATTTTTCTTCAACCTTGCGTGCAGTTGCATTTACGTAAGTTTGATTCTCAATTTAGGGTTCTCTCACTTAGTCAGAGAATCCATTCAAAGGTCCATTCTCTCCTTTCTATTATTATTCGGTCCCCACACTTGGGCTATGGACTTTGAAAAGTTTGGGTTGGGTCAAGTTTGGTTTTAGCGAAAGTCAAAAAATCCTTTTTTTTTTTTTTTTTTCTGACGAGTAATGATGCTGGTACGCTTTAAAAGATATCTAAAATATAATTAATAAGTCAGTTTACACATATAATAATGAGTGGTTCAATATTTTAGAGCTATACATTTTATCGTATTTAGAAAACTGATTTATCTTCAAATGTAGGAAGCTGAGAGCCATTGCAGAAGTAAAATAGTTTGTTACTGTATCCTTCGTACCGAACTTAATAATTTTTTAATATATTCTAAAAAGCCACAACAAAATTCTCCTGTAAAAACTTAAGGGAAAACTTCAAAAAAACCCCCTGTGGTTTCGTAGTTTCTCACTTTGTCCCCTAGTGGTTTAAAATGTTTCAACTTTCCCCCACGTGGTTTGGTTTTTATCTTTTCGGTAGCTTTTTCGTTAATATTTTATTAAATTATATACAAAAAACTTCAAATACTCATCTAAATTTATCAAATATTCACTTTAGTACCCTTTTATTTTAACTTTATCACTGATTGAAGAAAAAAAATAATAAAATTGATAAGAAAAAGAGAAAAAAGAATCCACAAGAAGGCAAATTGATACATTTTAAACCACAGGAGGGCAAAGTAAGAAACTACGAAACCACAGGAGGGTTTTTTGAGGCTACTATGCTATCGGAAGCACGGAGCCTTCCGTGCTTCCAGCTCGTTTTNTGTTTCTATGCATGATAACAATGAAGATGCCCGAGCCTTTGGGGGAAATGTAAACCTCTTATTAATTGTGTGAAAGAGTTGTTGAGGAGCAACCACACTTAATTAAAGTTACCATAAATTTAGCCAAGCTATATATATATATATATATATAGGAGTATATATTTCTGCAATATTATTTTAGTTCAAATGAAAAAAAAAAGAAGAAAAAACACAAGAATAATGCTACGGCAATTGGCTTAATTAGGTCTTGGTAGGGTAGGTGTAAGGCAATTAAATTACCACATTGAAAAAGGAAAAAAAAATTATCACTCATTCACCGAAAATTAGGCTCAGATTAAAAAAAGCACTGAAAAATAGAAAAACAAAAATGCTTAGTGGCTAGTTTAAAATTACCATCCATGATTTTTTTTCTCGAATATTACTATATTCAGTAGGAACTGCATTGCTTAAAACTGAGAATCTAATGAAAAAAATGTTAGTAAAACAATCTCTTTTTTTTTAATACTTTTTATTGCTTAATAAATTTATTGAATAAAAAAGATTCAACAAATGTCACGGCCATTCAAACAGAGGGACCAAGAAAAATGACAACCTCTAAAAAAACTAAGGAAAATTAGAAGTGGCCACTATGTCCACAATTGTGTGGGGCTCAACTTTTTTGATAGTTAAGTAATTTTCGAAAATATTTGTTTCTTAATTAAATAACAATAGTGTAATATATATGGCTAGTCCTTGCAGTGCCTTGAGCATTACAACTTTATTTATCCTTCTATTTTTTCTTTTCATGGAAATTAAAACTGTAACTTTAATTGTACAATAAATTATTAATTACATTATAAAAAATAAAAGTTTGTAAAAATTACACTACCAGTTAGTAGAAGAGGCAAAAGTGTAATATACGAGAAAGATCCGAACCTAACTATTTAAGTAGAAAGTACAAGAATCGAGTTTGCAATATCAGAAAAGTAGAGGGAGTATCCAAATATATATTTTTTTTTTGAGTAAACAGGGATATACCCTATTTGTGTTTAGAGAACCAAAAGGGATTTACAGACCTAGTTTCCGTTGATTGTAGTCTAATCCAACCGAAGGCAAACTCCACACCCACATTATAAGAGAAGGTAAGAAGACAAGTAAGAAAACAGCAAAGAAAACATTGCAAGGCACTAATCTACACCCATCACGTTCCAAGAGCACGTTGCCACAGAGCCATGGTGTCTATCACTTTTCTTTCAAGTTCGCCGCTTGTAGATAGCATATTTACAAAGAAAACTTTACCTTTTTTAAAATAAAAAAAAATTCTCACAAATGATGCCTATGCCCTTTATAGCATATTTACTATTCTTTTTTTTTTTTTTTTAAGAGATATGCTTCGTTTATTTTAATTTAGAAATAAATTTAGCTGAAAATATGAATCAACTAGGATTCGAACTTGGGTCATTAAATTTTTTTTAAAATACTTTAAAATTATATATAATCTATTCGGGCAAACGTAATCTACTTTATCAAAATTAATAAAAATTTTGATGATCGAGATCTAACAAAAATAAGACATAAAAGGTAGGGAAAAAAATTTAATAAAAAACAGAGACAATTGAAGAACCCTTCCTCAAAAGGAGGAGTCAATGGTCAAAATGATGGATCAAGAAGCAACTCTCAGGTGTACGGACACCAACTTATCTCCCAAGGTTTTGGTTTAATCCGTGGGAAAATACAATTATTGTTGTCGTTGTTGTTTTTGTTTTTGGCTTGGAGAAAAAGCAAGGAAAACAAATGCTGTGGGTACCATAGATTTGCTTTTGTTAGGGTACAATGCATTAATAGTCGTGTACTATTTTGATTTTTTTTTTATTTTTTGATCAAATATGAGTACACCTAGATTTGCTTATGTTAGGGTACAATGCATTAATAGTCTTGTACTATTTTGATTTTTTTTTATTTTTTGATCAAATATGAGTACACCTTATTTGAGAAAAGGAGCAGGACTTGTTTACTGTTAGAAGCACGAAGATTTCAATGTTCAATGCTTCTAAATCACTTTTGATGATGAAACTTTTGAAACTACGTTTGATTTTATTAGATTTGATTTAGCGTATTTAAAATATTTAAAAAATAATTTTTTGCTAATTTTCGATATCATTTACTTAATAATCAAAAGAATTTAAAATCAATAATTTTTAATGGCTGATATATACCGTTTACAAGTTTAACGGTGTAGAAGCATCTAAACCAGATAAATTTTTGATAGAAAATTTTTTTTATAATATCTACAATAAGATCAATATCTGTGATCGAAAATTTTAGTACTACGTCATAATTTTTTGTGAGATTTTAATTTTCAACTGTTGATTTTGAATCCTTTCGATTACTAGATAAATGATATCGAAAAATCGTAAAATTTATATTTCATCTAGTTCAAATACGTACACTAAATCAAGTCTAACGGAGCCGATCGTCGATTCGAAAGTTCCATCATCAAAAACAGCTTAAAAGTACGGAGACCTCCGTGCTCCTAATAGCACACTAGTTCTACTCATATAAAAGATGCAAACACATAACCCCCTAAGATCATCAAGGTTCATAAATTGTGTACTATTAAGATATTGTAATTTGATTCTTATAACAGATTTTTTAACAGATTAAAATATAATAGAATCCAATTCGCAATATTGAAATAGTAGATTAAATAAATTGCACATTTTGCTCTTATTTTTGGTTATTATTATTATTATTATTATTATTATTGTTGCCTCTATTAATGAGGTGGCAATGTGAAATGGTGCATGACCCTTCTAGATGCATTCCATTCCATTCCATTCCATAAAATAAATGCTTACTTTGACACTTGTCATGCCCATTCTTGTGGGCTCTTACTTAAACAATGTCTTACTTTTCAAAACCTTTCATTTGTTTTTCTAATTGGTTGTGTGTCTCACAAGAATTATTTTTCCAACCAAAAAATAAAAATAAAAAAATGCTACACCTGTTGCTTTTAAAGTTAGGAAAGCCAATCATATTAAGCAGGCATAAATCAAAACATATATAGAAATCTGGCATTATAGAACTTGATCAAATTCAATGTATCTACTTTTAATAATAAATTTTACAACGTTAGTATCATATCTCAGCAGAGAGTATGCACATTTCTGATGCAAATTCACTTATCTCAATTTGAAAAAGTGCACCTACAGTAGGTATGTAGTGATAAACAGATCAGAGTTAATAAGCGTACTTTAATAATATAAATTTTACGATGATAGTTTCTCCTTTGCTACGCGGAGGAATGTAGAAAAATATGTCAATTCAATTTCCTTCATTTAAGAGTTGAATTTAATAATAATACTTTTTCTTACACGCAAGTAACATTTTATCAAATAGTAATACTTTCATAGAATACAAACAATCGAGGGTCCAAAATTAAGCGCAAATTATTTATTTCAAGAGTTTGCCGCATTACTTGTGTTATAGAATTAAAAAGTGGGGAAAAATTACGAAATAGAACATTTAACAAAAGGGCGTGAATTCGAATATAATTTAGGAGCAATTGCCTATATATCCCTGAAAAGTTTTCAATTTTCTTATTTACCCCTCTTAGAAGGTTAATATTGAAAATACCATTCTTATGTAAAATACTTCTGGAATTAAGTTCCGTTAGTGAGCTGCCGTTATCTCTGAAAAATTACTATTTTGCCCATTCCAATATACCCTTGTACTCTAACAAACTTTTTTTATATACCCTTCATATAGCAAATGCTTTTTTATTTGCCCTTCAGCAGGATCCGGAGCGGAGGGCTTGCAAGGGTCCGATGGCGCTGCGGCCCTCTTGTTCCCGACGCCGGCCAAGGCGGCCGAGGAGGAAAATGACGGCGATGAGAGCGAAGGCGGAGGAGGACGACGAGAGCGACGGGAGGGGTGGTGTTGGAGGTGGAGGTGTGGGAGGTGGTGGTGGTGGTCTAGGAGGAGATGAGGTGAAATGGAGGCGGAGGAGCCGGCCGGTGGTGGTGGAGGAGCCAGCCGGTGGTGGCGACCAAGTTGGGAAAGAAAGAGAGGATAACCTTAGAGATTAGTATAATAAGGTAGGGGCAAAATAGGTATTTTGTTTAGGTTTTAACTCTAGTATACATTTAACCCATGTTTAACCCGAGTTAAACTAACAGGGGATAACTGTAGGGGTATTTTGGAATAACGGTAGAACATATGAGAGGTATTTTAGAAAAAAATAAAAAAGTAGGGGTAAATCGGATATTTCCGAACGCATGAAGGGTATATAGGCAATTATTCCTATAATTTATATAAATTCAACTGGTGGATTATTCAATTTGAATAGTACAAATTAAATTGAATTTTGCACAAACAATTGGAAAAAAATGATCATATATATAATAATTTTTTGAAAAAAATAAGGTTGCAATAAAAACAAACTGCAAACTTCCATTTCACCAGGAAAAGGCCAAAAAAAAAGAAAAAAGAAAAAAAAAAAAGCCAAAATAGAAGTTTCTTCTTGGAAAGTCGCATTCAAAAAATTATACGGACGATTTTACATTGTGGTCCACACTCTCCTACAAACCCTTTTAAATACTCCGCAGGAACACCCTATTCCTTTCTACAAATACATAAAAATTTTATTCCCAAAAAAAATATAAAATACAAAATTAAATAAGAAAAGTTCTATTTAAAATTTTTGAGAAAAACTTCAAATACCACCCCTGTGATTTCTCACTTTCTCACTTTAGCATCCTATAGTTTAAATGTATCAGTTTCATACTATGTGGTCTTATTTTTTTCTTTTTGTTATCCAATTTACTAATGTTTTTCGTTAAATTAATAACAAAGTTAAAATTAAAGTGTACTAAAGTGAATATTTGATAAACTATAGGAAGCGTATATGAAGTTTTTTCTATGTGATTTAACAAAAAATTAACGAAGGAGATGACAAAAAGAGAAAATAAAATCATAAGGAACCAAATTAATACATTTTAAATCACAGGGTACTAAGGTGAGAAAGTGCGAAACCAAATGGATGGTATTTGAAGTTTACCCAATTTTTTTTAGTATAACAAATTGCACTTATAATTTTTTATTAAATAAAATAATTTATATATAAATAAGATTCATAGTTCAATTTCATGTAAATTAGGTGAAATATTTATAGGAATATATAAAAAATATATGATTAAATTTTGTAAGTGATATTTAAATTGATTGAATTAGATATGTATTCAAATGATACATTTTGTCATTATGTGATATATGCATTCAGATTTATTATTGATCATACTATACCTTTTTAAAGATTTGAAAATTGAAGTGGAATAATTTTTCTCTTAACAATTCTACGAGGAATTTTTTATTTATTAATTGATGTGTTAATAATTAATTAGAATAAAAATAAAAAATTATTGTGAATTTGAAATTGAAATAGAACAATTTCGTGATCAAAAGAACTTTATTTGTACTGAAAATATTTTTTAAAATAATAAAAATATATTAAAAAATTATTTTTTTATAGAAAAAGTAAGGATAATTTGGTCATTTTACCTTCTCGATTACCACCGCATTCTTCTGAAAATATTTTTAAAATTTTAAAAGGACAAAATATAGATTTTTAAAAGTATGAAAAAAAATAAAAAATTGGACATTTAGAACGAGATTTTCTATATGTATTTTAGTCAAAAACAAAAAACAAAAAAGAAATCAAAAAATTTCTCCTAGTGTAATGAGAAGTCAAACTTGTCCTACAAGTAAACTTTCGCAGTTCCCCACGTACTTAAGCATATTTACAAAATAACCCCTCCCACTCCTTAACGTGCTCCGCAGGAACATCGTACCGCACCTCCCCACCTCCCCAGTTCTCTAATATTTATATAACAACGTCGCGGCTTCGTTTTTCTCCATGTAAGCTCGATTCGTCGATCGATCGACCAAAAACATAGCTTTCTCTCTCCTCTCTTTTCTCTCTCTCTCTCTCTCTCTCTAGGGTTTTGTTGCTAGGGTTACGGTTAGGGTTTCGGGGAGGGATCGGCAATGGCGACGGAGGGGGCGACGGAGGGGGCGTGGAGGAGGCCGAAGACGAAGATCGTGTGCACGCTGGGCCCGGCGTCGAGGTCGGTGGAGATGGCCGAGAAGCTCCTGAGGGCCGGGATGAACGTCGCGCGCTTCAACTTCTCCCACGGATCCCACGCCTACCACCAGGAAACCCTAGACAACCTCCGCGCCGCCATGGACAACACCGGGATCCTCTGCGCCGTCATGTTGGACACCAAGGTGAGGATCAAGATGCTCTCCCCTTCTTTTGCGCCCTTGTAATCCTTCTTCTTTTTTTTTTTCTTTTTTTTTTTTTTTTTTTTTTTTTTTTTTTTTTTGCTGTTGTGTAATGTTTGATTTGTGTAAAATCTTCGGTTTGTTGGCGTAATTATGACCGGATCTGATACGGGTTTTGTTAATTTTCTACGTTAATCTTGTTCTTGTTGCTTTTTGTCGTTTTATTTAGCGCGTAAAGGGATTTCTACTTAATATTGTGTTTTATTTGAATTTCCTGGTCAAATTTAGGTATGATCTTGATATTTTTGGAGAATTTGCGGCTTAATTTGGTGGGACGGTTATGTGATTATCTTCAACTGCCATAAATAGGATCCATAGTTTGGCTAGTTATTTAGAAATTTTTTTTAATATGATATTTGCTATGAAGGTGACGTTTTTTCTCCGTCGACGATATAAATTTTGGAAAATTGCTTGTTAATGGTGCTGTATGATTCTTATATAAGATTACTCAGATAGCATTAGCTTTGATGCTTTATAAATACGGAATCTTGTTATATGTACTTCTATTTGCAAAACAGAGAATTTATGTGACTCTGAATCACCAGCTAGTAGTCAAGTTTTTTATTTTGAGAGTAAAATTGGTATAATGTGTAAAATAGAAATTTTGATCTTGTTGTAGGGTGATATCGCTTGATCGAGTAATTTTGAATTTCACACTTTAATCACATATTTGCATGCGATGAAAAAACTTTTACACGTGATGTGGGACAGAATTAAAATCAACATGAATTCTCAATATAAGTATTTACATTTGGTATCCATCTATGCTTTTCAATGCATCCTTTTAATACCCAAATATTTCTTATGTTGCAAGGCAAAGCCTAGAAACACTATCATAAAAAAACAAAAGTGCTTAGGAGTGTTTGTATATGGATTAGGGCTATTGTTATTTTTCCATGTGTAGGTTAGCAAAGAAACTTTATCTCCTACTAATATGTGCCTGTGCAAATTTGATTGAGAAATATTTTTATTTTCAACTATAACAGCAACCGATACTATTTTGTGATTAAGGTTTAGATTATATGACCTTTTTTTTTTTCATTCCCCCGCACAGCTAATATCTAGGTTATCATTAGCTTGCTTGTCTTATCCTATAGTTCATCTATATCATTCTGTGACCTATCATACTTACCCGTGATAATGTGCTAGATAGTGGTGATGGATTCATGTTTGTAGTTATACATTTGATATCATATTCTGATTGCCTTGCATGGACTGCATGTGAAGCGTAATATGTTCATGTGAAGGCTACTTACTATAGCATATTTTGGGTAAATATTGCGGGTTAAGCTTTTAAATGTTTTTGTTCGTTAGCACTTTGATATTATAGTTTGTGTGCAGATTGTTATAAGTTTAATTTGGTTATTCATTTTCTCAGTTGGATACCTTTTGGTTATTAGCTTACTTTCAAATGCATAGTATGTTTCAATGTCCTCAATGCATGTCTTTGGAAGTTCCCTTTTTCTTTTGGACCTCAATATTCTTAATTTACTACTATGTCTATGCTATACCAAACATGTCTACCATATGCACCCAAATGAACCCCTAGGTGCTATTTTAGCCACCTGCCTAATATTGTTGCCTTCTACAATTTTCCGAAACATAATTTTCTGTCCGCAAGAAGGATCCTAATTAAGTAAAAATATTCTTGAGAATCGAAAAGGCAAGGATTCAAGTGCCCATCGGTACAGGCCGTATCTACCGTGTCGTATCGTGCCAACAAGATATCGTATCGGTACGATATAGCCTCCGTGTTGATGGCACAACTCAAAATCCTCTATTCTCAAAATTAGTAAGTAATTTTCTTAATAAAGTTCAAAAGATTTGATAAAAATATGTAATAAATAATTGGCATATTTTGTTGCTAAAAAAAATAAATATTTCAGGCCATTACATGTTGGCACACATAATTTTTTTTTTTGACTGGCACTCATCGGCACGGCCAGGCACGCACCGTACCGTGCCGGTAAGTTTCCAGCACGACTCCGTACCACGGCACTTAAATCCTTGCGAAAAGGAATGCAAACACTTGATTCCATATATAGAAATGAAGGACGTGGAAATCCCAGTTGCCATCCCTGCTTACCATTTCTTTTTGTCTGTTATTTTTGACTCTTCTAAAGCAATTAATAAAGGCAGAAAATGCTAAAGCAGAATACTAGTTCTATTCTACATAATTTAAATGTGAGATTCATCATCTCATTAATACAAAATCAACAGATGGATTGACCTATCTAATTATTCACAGGGTCCAGAGATCCGAACTGGCTTTTTGAAAGATGGCAAACCTATCCAGTTAAAACAAGGCCAAGAAATCACTATCTCCACGGATTACACCATTAAGGGTGACGAGAACATGATATCAATGAGCTATAAAAAGTTAGCAGATGATCTAAAGCCAGGCAGTGTCATTCTCTGTGCCGATGGGACCATATCACTGACCGTCCTTTCTTGTGATAAGGAACAAGGCTTGGTCCGATGCCGATGCGAAAACTCTGCTTTACTTGGTGAGAGGAAGAATGTGAATCTTCCTGGTGTTATTGTTGATCTCCCTACACTAACAGAGAAGGACAAGGAGGACATTTTACAATGGGGTGTTCCGAATAAGATTGATATGATTGCTTTGTCCTTTGTACGCAAAGGTTCTGATCTGGTGGAAGTTAGGAAGGTGCTCGGAGAACATGCCAAGTCAATCATGTTGATGTCCAAGGTTAGTCAAGTAACCTCAGTGAATTCATTTTGTGTAAATTGCACAATGGGTTGTCAACCTTTTAGTGCAGTTTCGTTTGGGTCCCCAGCCTTTCAGTTGTTGTAACTGTAAGCAGGTTCCTGAGCTTGCATGTTGTTGACTTACTCTTTTGGTGAAATTGCTCCATCAAATTGGACCGAAACAGAGACTTGATTGTAATGTGGAAATTGTTAACAATTGAAAGGTCGGGGGACGAGTGAAAAATTCCTAAAAGATGTGGGCCTTGCTGCAATCAACCCAGCTTTTATTACTTGATCTTGCTCACATTTTGAGTCATGTTAAACATTCAATTCAATCTTTTGCAGGTTGAGAATCAAGAGGGAGTAGCTAACTTTGATGACATACTGGCAAACTCCGACGCCTTCATGGTGGCACGAGGAGATTTAGGCATGGAAATCCCGATCGAAAAGATCTTCTACGCCCAAAAAGTGATGATATTCAAATGCAACATCCAAGGAAAGCCGGTGGTGACAGCAACGCAAATGTTGGAATCCATGATCAAGTCACCCCGCCCAACCCGTGCTGAGGCAACTGACGTAGCTAACGCTGTATTGGACGGCACCGATTGCGTGATGCTGAGCGGAGAAACTGCTGCTGGTGCCTACCCAGAATTGGCAGTCCAAACGATGGCCAAGATATGCTTACAAGCAGAATCCTACGTGGATTATGGGTCGGTTTTTAAACATATCATGGCATCTGCGCCCGTACCCATGAGCCCACTAGAGAGCCTTGCCTCGTCAGCTGTTCGAACTGCCAACTCAGCAAAAGCTTCGCTTATACTAGTTTTGACTAGGGGAGGGACTACTGCTAAATTAGTGGCTAAATATAGGCCTGCCATGCCGATATTGTCGGTGGTGGTACCTGAATTAAAGACGGACTTTTTTGACTGGACTTGTAGCGATGAGGCACCAGCGAGGCATAGCCTTATTGTGAGAGGGGTAATACCGACATTGAGTGCCGCGACCGCAAAGGCTTCTGATACAGAGGCCACGGAAGAAGCACTTGACTTCGCGATTCAGCATGCGAAGGGTCTGGGGCTCTGTAAACCTGGAGACTCGATCGTGGCCCTTCATAGGATTGGGATTGCTTCTGTGATCAAGATCCTGACGGCCAAGTGACGAAGTGATTTACCCAAGGAGTTTCTTATGGGGACAATTTTGGGAGGTTCATCTCTATATGTTTTATTTTAATTATTTCTGTAGTAGATTTCCTATTTTTGCTTGTGAAATGGCATTTCACACACTATTTTTGTTTTGAAGATAGGAAATCTGTATTCCTCGAATCTTCTCATTTTGGTGGTGTTTTCAACAATAAGTACTTTCAGTTTGTTATGCTTATGCTTTTAATCTTTATGGAAATCTATAGTTGGTTATCTTCTTGTCTTCTATGTGTTTTGCAACTCTTTACTCTGATTGCCATTGTAATGGATGTGGTGATACACAATGCGACATACATTGCATGTAATTTGTTGAGCATATCTCTGTGTTAACGATAATTAGATGGTTTTGACATGATTGAATCGAATATTTGGCATTTTTTATGATCGACTGTGGTGTACCTTAGAACAATTAGAGTAAGGTGCAGTGCATTTTCAGTTTGCCACCTTCTACTCTGGATAGTTTTACTTTTCTACCTTGTCGTTTTGTCTTCGTATCACCGAAAGGATCAACTATTAAATGGAATACTCAAATGATATAACTTATGAACTATAGGATTGTAAAATGTTATATTGTACAAACCACTAGGTAGTATAATACAATATTTTACAAATCATAACAATTTGCTACCCTTACTAGCTGCAGATCCTTATGGTGAAACAAGAATAAAAATACTTGATAGTAAAATGAAATATTTTAAACATAGAGTGACAAAGTAAAAATGCGCTAAATCATTAGGATCAGAATAAGAAGATATTGGGTATAAGAGTGGAAAGGAAGTTTTTTTTTTTTTTTTTTTTTTTTTTTTTTTTTTTTTTTTTTTGTTAGCAAGTATAAATTCCTTGATATGTGGGAGGGGGGAGGGGAACAAAAATCTATAAATTTTTCACAAAAAAAGAGGATTAAAACAGAAAAACCAACTCAGAAGAAAACACAAAAGGCAGCACACATGCTTGTAAAGTTTATGCAACTGTAAACAATACAAATACCTCTGAAACAAATTACAGAACACACAACAAGCACACCTTGCATTCATGGTACTGAGAGTACACAGCAGCCAATGTAGTCTCACCCTTTTCATTAGAAATACATATAATCAAAAGCACACATCCCTTTATTTATAGCACCTACATAGTATCAGAAACTAGAACTTTGATCAGTTTCCTTTGTTGCGAACGCAGAATCTCGCCACAAACTATCTCCCATCTTTCCAGATGGATTAACCCAATTCTCATTGTACATCTGCACAGGGAAAAACCTAACATCTATCAAACTGCAAGGAAGTAAAAGCCAGATAAGAAATCAGTCCAAAAATTATTCAACTCAAAAGTGAGAAACTCACATTTAATTTGTAGCATCTTTCATTTCCACTAGTCCTCATGGCCAGTGTGTTATATTCATCAAGCTCATGGAAGCCACCAAGCTGAACAATTAACATGTAAATTCGTGTCAGTAGGTTATAGAAATCACTTCATATTTTCGTTAGTTAATGCAAAATAAGTGATGTGAAAATGGATCAGAAAGTCAGGGCGATATTATAGCAAAATATTTGTGATGTATGACAGATATATTTGCTCGGAAAAATAACAACTTTTATAAGAGTTTTGTGCTAGTAGAAGCAGAAGCTTTAAATTGAAGCTTTTACTTTTACCTTTATTTATTGCTCTTTTGAATTTTATTTTGGCATTCTATCGTAACAAAAACTCTAGAGTTTTTATTTGCCAAGCATTTAGTTATTGCTTTCCGAAAAAGAGGAACTTTTACTGAATCCCATATAGGCACTAGAACCCTGCTCTGCAATGCTATTGAAGCCCAAACAGGCACTAATGCACTATTTTGCAATGCAAAAATCATTAAATAACTCCGATTTGTTTTAGAACAATGTACAAGTTATAGAATGAAGAGGAATACCCTCAATAGGTTACAGAGTCCTTCATTATCTTTGATCATTGATACAGTACAACCAAAGGAAATCAAATGTTCCCAAAAATGTGCATGATTTACCTTCTTTGAGTGCATTCCTTGGAAAACACTAGGAATAATTCTGCATGGAAAGCCCTTTGTTGCATCCAAGGAAAACTTGCCTGAAAAATGCCCTTTCATAAATGCCATAATTCAGGTGTAAACGCTTAAAAAAAAAAAAAAAGACTGACTACTAATAGAAAATAATAAAAAAAATCTCTTGCCAAAATGTAACTACTCATGTGGGGTATATAAAACGAAAAGTGATTTACCTTCCGTCTTTAAATGGGAGAGATCAGATTTATTGGATCCGGTCAAATTTAGTCAGTAAATAGTGGTTAAGTTTAATGAATCTATGTGTTAGTATCAAAATCAGATCTACTAATAAAGACCACTTCCATGGAAATTGCTTTGATTTTGGTCTCAAGTTTTGGGTGAAAACTTCAATCCAAAGTTTGAAGGAATATTAGTAGGAATCCGGATTTAGGTGTTGATTGTAATACTTTGGTTCTTACTCCTGCTCTTACTTGGGACTTAGCTTTGGCAAACAAGAGAAATGAACAAGTAGTTTCAAATCATATGAGGCTAGTGAGAGAGTTACCTCGAGGAGTAGACGAAAAAGATCGTCTTGTCGGATAAAAGCTCTCGTTGCTTCGACACCACGAGAAAAGAGGAGAACGCCAGGGGACGTACGACACGAATCCTTGCCCCCCCTTGCGTACTCTCTCTATTCTTCTGCCATCATCACCACCGACACCGTCATCATCGTCATCATCGTTGTCTTCCACTCTATCATCACCACCGCCGCCGTCACTTCCACTCCGGTAAGAGTTTCCGTAGCCATGAGACCACAACGAGGGGAAGAATGCAAACCTCGCATTACGTCTGCTCTCTCTTCTACCACTATCACCGTCATTATCGTTATCATCGTCACCTTCCACTTGATCATCACCACCACCGCCGTCACTTCCGTTCCAGTAAGAGTTTCCGTAGCCATGAGACCACAATGAGCGGACGAATGCAAACCTCACATTACGTCTGCTCTCTCTTCTGCCACTATCACCGTCGACTTCGACTCCATCACCGTCAATGCCATCGCTTTTGTTCGAATCCTCCAGGTCATCTGCAGGCATCTCAAACCGACAAAGAGGGCAAGAACAATGCGTCTCGAGCCACGGCACGATACACTCCCTGTGGAACTTATGCTTACAAGGCATCTCCTTGGCCTCCTCGCCGATCGCAAACTCTTCTAGGCATATCGGGCAGTTGATCGACCGATCGATCTCGACCGTTGGCATCGCATCAACCGCCTTTTTACTGATTCGCGGCGTTCTGCGCCAACCTACCTCCCACTCACTTTCGAAATCATCATCCAGAAATGAGAAACTTGTTAGGAAGGTAAATCTTGGGCGAGGGAGGATGCTCCAGAAAGGACTCCATGCCATCTCGAAGATGCCTTCCGAATCGTCGTATTTGCTTTCGAATTCTTCGACTTTAGTTTCCGACAAGTAACCCATAGATCGGTTCGATACGGAGATAAACGCAAAATCAAAACGCAAAATCAAAACTAAACAAATCCTCCTCTTTTTTTTCTTTCTGTAATCATTGGAAAAGGAGAGTGTTTTATATCAGAGTTGATCAGCATAGCAACACAAAGGAGAGGTTGGGAGAGCTCACCTGCAAAAGAAGTTGCTCCTCCGGGAAGGATGAGAACTATCTCAGTCCTCAGACTCTTAAGAATCTATTAAATTAGGAGGAGTGTTAGAGGTTGGTAAGAGGATTTTAATATTAGTTATTGATTATTGATAACCTACTTAGAAAAGGAAGTATGAGAGATTGGAGGAGTGTTACAATATATATTGGGCCTTTTTAGAGGTAATTTTACAACGAGAAGCTCGTCATCCATGACGTGCGAGATTCGATTATTAAACACAGTGGATAAGACCGAAGGTTTCGGTTGACCGTACCTAGCACAGTTAGCTAAAAGCTTGATCGTTCGTATCTGAGGTTTCAAGTTCAAAGTTTAGTTGCTTTACATTTCTGGCTGAGTTTATTTCTAAAAAACATTGAACGTAGCTTGCTCTCTCTCTCTCTCTCTCTCACTACTGGTTAGATTCTAAACTTTGTTTTTCTACATCAGATTAGCTTTCTCTCTCTCTCTCTCTCTCTCTCTCTCTCACTACTGGTTAGATTCTAAACTTTGTTTTTCTACATCAGATTCTGGATTAAAATACAACTTACTAGGTGCATTGTTAGGGTTTTCAAAGGCACTTATGGCAAAGTTCCTTCCATAAAAACTCTGATCACGCGTAATTTTGCGACATGCATCTCCCCATCTTTAGATACCACTCTGCGATGCTTTAAGATTCGAATAAAGCAGTACTATGCAATGGTAAAGAAATACTTTATTGCTGATTTTATCGAATTTAATAGCTTTAACCCCTTGATACCGAATAAAGCTAAATTAATTAACTGCTAATAGGTGCTTGAATTATAAAATTTAATAACATTTTTAACTTAATTAGCATAAAAACACGAATCACAAAATTTAAAAGTTGAAGGGTGTGTACAAGAAATACCTATAAGTGAGGGGGTCTCCATACATTTTTTACCTAAACTGACAATTGACAAATGAACAACGCTATTGGTATACTCTGCTATTGGTATACTCCAAAGTAGAGTTTATATTTTAAACCCATTTCATTCGAGGACCATTAATTGTCTACTTATCACATCAATTTTTTTTTTTATTTTTATCAAAAACTATTTGAATTTTTATGAATCATAAGATGGGAGGCGTGAGATCTACACTCTTCTTTTGGAATGTACAAATAAAATTTCTCCTGACAAAGAGGGGATCAAAGTAAAACAATCCCAAAAGTTTAAGACACTCGAGAACCTCAAGTGAAACCTATCCAACTAAATTTGTCATGTACACATAGATATCATCCTCATATCTATAATTAAAAAAAAAGGAACTTTGGAGGGGCAAAATTGAAGGGGAAAAAAAAAAAGGTCACAAGAATACACCTTGCTTGAACTATGGTGACAAAGACATAATTGTTAGTTTATTTTTCCCACCAAATTCCACAGCAAAATATCTTCCCTTGGTGGGATCATCAGATAATGAACCAATTATTATTAAATGAGAGAAAGTAAAACTCACCCATAACTCATTTGATCTGGAGTTATTCTTTGGATAACTCATGTTGATGTACATTGTCAATACATTAGATGGCATACTGGAACAACTGTAAAATATGAAAAATCCTCGAAATTCCGCACAGAAAGGCAGAGGGGGAAAAGTCGGCTCGACGCATAATTCACAAATTGATTTAAAAAAAGAAAAAGAAAAAGATGCAGAAGTCAATGAACTGATCCTGGAGCAATCTGGAACCGAAAATGACCTCGACGCAGAGAAGACCATTTCTTATTGACCCAAAGCAGCCGAAACACAAGATAATCCAAAACCTAATCTGAGTAAAAGTGAAATCCAAAGTAGAGAAGAACTCGAACATGAGATAATCCAAACCAGAAACCGAAAAACGAAAAGATCCAAAACATGTGGCTATCTGAACCACGGAAAACCTGAAACCCGAGAAAAATCGGAACCTAATGACTCAAAACCAATACTCAACCATATAGAGACCCGAAAAACACCAAGCCAACCTGCCGGCATGCCACCTCTACTGAAAAGATCTTTCGTTGGTCAAACTAAAATCGAGTTTAAACAAAAAGCTGCATTTGAAAACGTGATATCTAAGTTCTCAAAGCTTTAATCCAATCAATCCCTAGTTTGAAGTCTCCAGGTCCGGTCCTGGCACCGGGAACACCACCCTCTGCATTTACGGAGAGAGACATCCCGACGATGCGGGATGGGTTCATCTCTAACTTGGCATCGATCACGTTTCCTCTCCACGTCGGCAAATATCGATCTAAAGGAATCTGAAATAAGTAATTTGTTCTCTATGTTAGAATGCATGTGTCTTCTCCCTTTGGCACTGGAAATCACATAAATTGCAAAAGAAATTCCATAATGATTCCATTCCAGTATTGGACAAGAAACATAGGAAGTCTTGACAGGGAATAAAAACTAGCCTTTGCGATATGCCATGTATCCTTGGGTGCGAGAATGAAAGCTTGCCATGAATTATCTTCCTGCTGTCCGGGCGAATTAACCCAGTTCTCCGTGTATATCTATACCAAAAAAACAAATAAAAAATGCAACAAAAGGACAATTTAAATTTATATATGTAGAAAGTAGATTGAAAAGAAGTGATGAGAAGTCCTTTTTGTCATGATGAGCGAGACTTACAGTTGATATATAACATCTTCCATCACCTCTAAGCCTCATGGCTATAGTATCGTACGCATCAAGGTCAATAAAGCCATCAAACTGGATGATTTGACATCCATTATTGTCAGTGGAACAGAAAATATATCTAGAATTCATACAATCATGGCTATTAAGAGAGCTCTAAACAAAAATAATGCAAAAGCAACTTTTAAAAAAAAGGAAAAAAGTTAAAAGAAAGTCGTGGTCATACTTCTTCACAACCCTGGCAAAATTTGAACTAATCGTTATAACATATTTCGCCTAAGAGAAGATCTATAGCAAATACATGTAATTGTGGAAATTACACATCCTGTTTTGTAATCTGTCATTAAGATCAGAAATTTCATCTTGGATTCTGGGCGCATCCTGAAAATTTTGAAATCTAATTGATAACATCTCCTGCCATAGTATTTTTAATCAAGTAATTGAAAGTGGTAAAAGCAATCAAATGGCTCGAAAGGAATGGAACAAATAGAATTTAATGACAATTCATAATGAAAGCAAAACCAAATGAGAGTTTTCTCACAAAAACTTTGAAGTCAGTTTTACTTTCTCATCAACTGGTAAAAGGAACTTATTACCCAAAGTGAATTCCTTCTTAAGTTTTCCCCAAACACATGTCAAACAAGCCTGTGATTATAATCTCAGTTAACTGAAGTGTAATATTAGTGAATTTAATGCCATGTCATAGTGAAGGCAAATCCAAGCAGAGTCTTTCTCCCAAAATCTGAAGGATCTTCTCCACTTTCCAATCAACTGATAAAAGGAACTTGCTGGCCAAAACAAATTAAAAAATCCCTTGTAAACCGACCGTCCCTAGAGCAAGTGGCAAAAGGCTTGGCGGTTGATACTCGTGGTCCCAAGTTAGAATCCTAGTTGATTCACATTTCCAGCTAAGTTTATTTCTAAATGAAATAAACGAAGCAGGTAGCATGCTACCTATCTCTCAAAAAAAAAAATCCCTTGTAAGTGTACCCAACACGCATCTCAAACAAGCCATTGATTATAATCTTAGTTAACTGAAGTGCATTGTTCAGCAAAGAGAAAAACTCAAAGCTAGTCAAGTTAAAAGCTGCCAGTAGTTATAACTTCCTCATTAATCCTTGGGTGAAAAATAATATGCCGGGATCAGAATGTAATCAACCACCCAATATGGTCAATAGTCTGCTACAATCAAACCAAAGAACCAAAAAAAAAAAAAAATAGTGATTTTCCTCAAAAGATGAGTACAGAAAATACCTTCTTTGACCGCATTCCACAAAAACCGCTTCGCCTCATTCTCCATGAGGAACCCTCTATTAAGTCCAAGGAAAGATTGCCAGAAAAAACCCCTATAGTAAAGGCCATGGTTGAAAATTAGTTGACACTTAAAACCCAAGTAAAATTAAAGTCCTTAGCCAAATGTAACTAGGATCAGTGAACAAAATGAAAAAATGGACGCAAAACCGACCTAAGCATGCTAAATAAGAAAGCATCTCCCTTCCAAAAGTATGGATTTATAATAATGAGTAAAGCACAGAAATATTTCTAAATTCTGAAGAGCAAGGGTGAACAAAAAAAAAAGAATGAATATTATGGGCAACTCTAGATTTTATACAGAACAACTAATATAGCATAAGAAAGTAGTCAAATGCTTATGGCTTGCAAATAAATACAAGCCACATAAAAGAATTTAATGTTAAGACTAGCTTTTGAGGCTGTTTGCTTCAATTAATGCGAACATTGTATTTGATGAAGAACCAAAGAAATCTAAAATTATTCATAAACTAGAACTACGAGACAGGGTACTAATGCAAATATGCTGACTGAAACTGATGGCATTATAAAGCTCATTTCAAGAGGGCTCGTTGTAGAAAAAGCACATCTGCATACCACGAAGTCCTGCATCAGCATCAGCATCTGTGATCTCTAAGGAAGCAGATGATAAACCTGGACATGAACTCTGTAAATGTCGCGACTGTGTTTAATAAACAGAGTTAAAAAAAATTGACCACATAAAACTTGAAGGGGGGAAACGGTAAATTGAATATATAGTCTTTGTACAATAGCAGTGTTATAATTTAGCCACTAAACTTTTCACTTAAACACTATTTAGTTCATGAACTTAGACATTATAATTCCATTCTTAGCTGCTAAAAATTCCAACAACATGACCTATTGCACCTTGTCAAGGAATTCACTTTAACCACTTCAATAATAGAGAGATTTCAATGCTACAAAGAGAAGTTAATGCTAGTTACCTTACAAATTTCACCTGAATTTTCCGTGGGAAATACTAAATTACTGAGTTTAATTTATAGAACACAGCATAAGTTACTGAGTTCAAGATTCAAGTCATAAAACAGGCATCACTATTTGTTAAGGATACCATTGTGGAAGAATTGTTGCAATCGACAACACAGAACCCACTTAGATTTTAAACGCCGTGACGAAAGTTTTAAGGGTACACCAATCTTATGTTAGTATAAAAGATGTCTATGTAAGTTCGTACAAAACAAATGTTACCTTCTTCTAAGGCTAATACTTGACACAGCAGGACATATTTAAAAAAAGTTAAAGAGAAGGACATACCTCCATATTCTGAGTCAGAGTACAAATGCCATTTTTTAAGTTCCTCTTTAGAATTAAAGCTGAACACATATCTTTCGCTTGGTGGCATTAGATCTTCTACATTCCATGCGAAGGCTGCATATGAACGTAAAACTTAATGACATATTCAGGAACGAATTTCTGATTCTGGTTAAAAAGCAATAACCGATGCAAATATTGGACAAGAATTAGTTCCGGACAGGAACTCTAATAAAAACGTAGAACTATGCATCCTATGATTTTTAAATGGGCATTGATTTTTACAAAGAAGAGCAATAATATACCAGGAAAGTGATAGTTACAGAAGTAAATCAGGAATAAATAAATTCCAAATCGAAAGAACTAGGTTATCTCAAGAATTTCTACTAACAGGACAAGGGAAGATTGCTCTAAACCTATCATTTGTTCATATTGGAATAAAATAATTGCCTCTAAACCGATAAGCATAATAATAACCGGACGTAATTCCCATATTTTGAAGCTTGGTCAAAACATGGAAACTGAAAACTATTTCAATCAGCCGACCAAAAATACCATCGCTAATTAAATACTTCATAAAATGAATTTTAAAAAAATATATTTTCACAGATCCAAACAAGCTGAAACTAGCTCGTAGGACTAAATTGTGATACATGTACATATCCATGAAACTAGTCCATGGATCAACGATATTACTTCTTTCAACACGCTTTCCTTTCCTTGATAGATGATAACATGATAGTAAACCAGGTTATTCACAAATGTAATGCAAAATCATTTCAGTGTGCATAAAAGTCACAATACTAAATATGGCAGAAAATTCTCATTCTCTCAATATTCCTTTCGAGCATTTCGAAATATTCTGACTTTCTAGCTAATATTTACATTCGAACCCTAAAACTGCTAAAATCGAAACACTAGGGTCCGGCCAAACCGAAATGGGGAGTAATGTTTGGATTAATTCGGGCAAGATTTTGTGCCATGTTTCTATTTTTTTTTAAAAAAAACATAAAAAAAGAAGAACATCATTTCAAATTTAGATATCAGCTCACGCTGTAAAGTTCGCAGTTTTATTCTGATTTGCCATTATTCCACGGATGGAAACAATGCATATTTTCACCTGCTACACTATGCTCAATACTCATCAGTTATCATCACAGAATTAGGTTTTTCCATTTGGGATTTCACATATTTCCAGTAAAACCAAACATGTGATTAACTACTATCCATTTTACAAACACCGTAAATGTTTTTATGGCTCCTTCGGTGGAAAATATTGATATAAACTTCTCAATGCCACCTAAAATTCGCGCAAAATCAAATAGAACTATATAGTAGTGACCTGTGGGAACAAATGAAACAACCTAAAGATCAACTCTTTTACCCAATTCACCAAATACCCATCTCACAAACCAATCCAAAGGTAGTAAAAATCCGTAAAAAATTGAAAAAAATAAACAACACAAAAAGATTAAATCAGAAACAAACAGCTAACAATTAATCGCTAACTAATCTCCTCATATTATAACTAATTACTGGGTTTTTGTTTCTTTTCAAGATTTGGGGGTTGTGGGATGGGATTACGCAACCTCTCTTGGTGGCGTTGAGCGAAGCTTGTAGGAGAGCTCGGAACCTCGACATGGCTACGGCGGCGGAGAGCGGCGGCGCCGCCCCTTCTCCTCGGCGAGGGGAGAGAGAGAGAGAGAGAGAGAGAGAGAGAGGTGGAAACAGCGAGAGGGTCGAGTGAACCGGAATCGAACCGGAATTGAACCGAACCATGGTGCGGGGATTTTGGACCTAAGGGGTTGGAGTAATATTGTCTAGACCTGGTCCAGTGAACCGCGCCACGAAAAATGGTTTTTGCACTGAGCGCCCTCAACAATATGTGAATTTACATGGGATCCAATGCTGCTTTTTTTTTCTTTTTGTTTATTTTTTCCTTTATTTTTGTTGGATCGACACTATCAAATTTAATTATTTTAATTTTAGTTTTTCTTTAAAGTAAATTACACCCTACCATACGAAAATAGTTAAGTTATTTTTACATCGCAGCTCACACCAAATCACGAAATTAAATGGGTCATTCAACTCTAATTTATTATAATTAAATTATTACACTTTAATTTTCGTATCAATTGAATTATTTTATAAAAAATTATTTAATTATATCTTAACTAAAAATAATTATATCATCTCTCAAAGGATATAAAATTTACGGACTCAAAAGCCGCATCGTTGCTCTGAAAAAGAGCAATGCTTAAGAGACTAAAATTATATAGCAAAATTTAATTAAAGTAATATAGAAAGTTCGAGATAGAGATTACCTCGAATTAAAAATTAATGAACTAATTGTCAGGGGACCAAAATGTAATTTTGCCCATAGATCTATGATCTATGTGACCGTTAATAGTTAGTTAACAAACCGGTCAAGTTTTAAGTCCCTCCCTCCACTTTTAACTCTCCTCCACCACCTCTACACAAAACTCCTCATCTCTCCTCCCTTCTCCTCCACCGCGCATGGCGACCGAGCTCTCCGCCGACATGCCGGAACCCTCCGCCGCCTCCGACACCTCCTCCTCCCAATGCACCCAAGCGGCCGTCAACTCCCTCTCCGCCGTCCTCGGCCCCCTCCCCGACCCCCACCTCCCGTTCTCCAACGACCCCGCCTCCGCCCTCCTCCGCGACCCCGTCGTATCTGCAGCCGTCTCCCGCCGCCTCCGCCTCCCCTCGTCAGGCGCCGGTGACGACCACCTCTGCCGCTGGCTCTACGACACCTTCCACTCCGCCGTCCCGGCCCTCCGCCTCGCCGTCCTCAGCTTCCTCCCCACCCTCGCCGGCGCCTACCTCTCCCGCTCCTCCTCCTCCTCCTCCTCCTCCTCCTCCCACTCCCCCTCTGGACCTCGCCACCCCCTCGCAGGCTTCGAGGCCGTCCTCCTCGCCCTCTACGCCCACGAGACTGTCCGCCGCGGCGGCGAGCCCGAGACCGTGACCCTCCCCTCCCTCGCCGCCCCTAGCGTCTACCACGAGGTGAAGCCGCCGTCCAAGAAGGCTGCAGCTGAAGCCGGCGAGCTCAGTTCCTCCTCATCCGCCACCTGCCCCGCTGTCGTCTCCCCTGCTCTGGAGCCCCACGGCACCGTCCGATCCACGAGGCGAGCCCGCATAGTCGGGGTCACGCTGGAGCTCTACTACAGCAACATCTCCCAAATGCCCAACTTCTCCAAGCTCGAATTTTGCGAGTTTTGCATTGCGTGGAGTGGCCAAGGTGCGATTTTTAAGGCCCAGAAACAGGGGAGCTCCCCCTCTGCTTCTGCTTCTCAAAAAAGCGATTTTGAAGGAGAGGTGGAGGGGAAGAGGATTCCGTTGCCGTGGGAGCTGTTCCAGCCGATGCTGAGGATCGTGGGGCATTGCCTTTTGGGCCCCGGAGATTCGACGGAGCTGAGGACCGCGGCGTACAAGGCGGCGCAATGCCTCCACGCGAGGGCGGCGCAGGAGATTGACTCCCCGGCAGCGGTCTTGGCGAGTAGGAGCCTCATCAGGTTGGGGAAGATCGCGGCGGCGGAGACGGAGGCGGCTGCAGAGGAGGCCACGACAGAGGTGAAGACAGCCGCGCCGGAGGCGAAGGAGCCGGCAACGGAGGCCGCAACAGAGACGAAGACAGCCGCGCCGGAGGCGAAGGAGCCGGCAACGGAGGCCGCAACAGAGACGAAGACAGCCGCGCCGGAGGCGAAAGAACCGGCAACGGAGGCCGCAACAGAGGCGAAGACAGCCGCGCTGGAGGCGGAGGAGCCGGCAACAGAGGCGAAGTCAGCCGCGCCAGAGGCAAAGGAGCCGGCAATGGAGGCCGCAACAGAGGCGAAGACAACCGTGCCGGAGGCGAAGGATCCGGCAATAGAGGCGAAGACAGCCGCACCGGAGGCGAAGGAGCCGGCAACAGAGGCCGCAACAGAGGCGAAGACAATCGTGCCGGAGGCGAAGGATCCGGCAATAGAGGCGAAGACAGCCGCACCGGAGGCGAAGGAGGCGGCAACGGAGGAGGCAACGGAGGCGGCAACAGAGGTGAAGACAACGGCGCCGGAGGCGAAGGATCCAGCAACAGAGGCAAAGACAGCCGTGCCGGAGGCGAATGAGCTGGCAACGGAGGCAAAGGAGTCAGCCGTGGAGGCAAAGGATTCTGCGGCGGCAGAGGCAAAGGGGTCTGATGTGGCGGAGGCGAAGGAGTCTGATGCGGCGGAGGCGAACCGCAGGGAATGCTCTGAATTGGAGAGTACGGAGGCAGATACTCAATCTCCTTAATCTTTTTTTTTTCTTCTCTCTTGGTAATTATTATATTTAAGGATCAGGAGTAAATAATGCAGAGTGAGTGAAAATAATGCAATTGTTGTCATCTTAATTGGAACTACTATTTAACTTGTTAGATATGACAAAGCTCAAAAAAAAAAAAACATTATAATACCACATAATTTAGGTCCCAAAACGACCATCTACAAATTCTTATTGAAAGCGCAATTTACAGTTATTTTTTAAAAAAAGAGTATCCTCGTCATATGAAAGCATATATAACCTAACAAAAAAACAAAAAAAGAAAGGATGTAGTGTGAACCATGTACTTGGCTAAAAATAAGAGATGCGTTTTCAACAGCATCCAATTTTATATCTTAGTAGCTACATGCTTCTGTGACTATGATCACCACCGTAATTTTATAGCATAAACAAAGAGAAAATTTTCGCTTTTCACTCCACTTTTTTCATCTGGGACCAAAAGTTCCTTCCTCACCATGAAAACAGTTTCCTGTCCTGCAAAAAAAAGGAAAAAAAAAAAATTTAAGCTAAGGTAGTTGAGCCATAATTCTTTCTGCAAGCTACAAATTCATGTGCTTCCGCTATTTCTCACGTCACCGTCGTGCCCGCACGTTTCAAAATGTCCAACGGCTCGATGCCCATCGGGCTGCAGGCGCAAACAATGCACGCGCACAAATCTGAAGAGCAACTGAACGCGCAGAAAAGCAGCGCAGCAACCGACCCAATGCGTTTGCTTCTTTAGAAAGCTTCAAGATCCTCGGCTTCATAATGCATCTGAGATTCTCGCCCTCTCAGTCGCACGCACGAGTCGTGGGCAATTGACGAGCGAAGAAGTGAAAGCACTAGTCCTCTAATACTTGCGAAAGCATTCTAACTCAACAGTGTACATGAACACAATTTTCTTATCCACAAATTCTTACTGGAACAATACTGACAGCTACCTCATATGCTGGTACAAGATTTTCTAAAAACACGAAAATCAGCCTACAAGTGATCATCCTGCCACCCCAAAAAGTGCAATTGAAATAGAATGCTTTCTGAAGCATTGGAGGGCCGATACTTCCACTATTTCGCACGTCATATGCACAAATCACAAGGGCAATTCGATTGGCAAAAAAGCGGGCCTTACACTGACGATGCCACTTTTTTTGGTCAATCGAATATACATCGAGATCGTTGCCCGCTTTAGGATTCGAGCTTGTTTGATGTACGTCAAGATTCACATTCATTGTTCAACACATGAATTGCTATGTATCTGACGCGTGAAAAAGTTGACGCACTGGTCCTCTAATGCTTCCGAAAGCATTCTAGCTCATCATTACATACTTGAGCACAAATTTACGAGTCCCACCATGCATGTGCAAGTTTTTCGATGATTGGTCCAAAGGTTTTTATCTGAATTTATTTAATCAATTGTATTGGCTGGAGTTATTTTACAGCATTTATCTTGTGTACCAACTATCAACTTGAACTTGGGCTTGAACTCTCATCAACTAATTTTACTATTCAAAATATCATGTAAAAAGCCATTTCAAATTACATCGAAGTAGGGTAAAGCTGAAAAATTGTTCCGACAGCAAGTAAACCAAATAAGATTCAATCCTATTGAAACTAAACTGACTCAATCCTATTCAAACTAAACTGAAATTCAATTCCTCCTGAGAAATCTGATGTATCACTTCAGAAATCATGTCCAACACTGTGCTACTGTTCATTTCTTTATGGTTTGATGCAGCTTCTAACATATGTTGTTTAGCACAGTTGTGTGAGGAAGGCTAAATTGATTTTCTTCTCAAGTTGACCCGACAACTCCCCGTTAGCTAAAAGCATAAGCTCTATATTGGAGCTTTTGCCTAGAAACTCATATCGGCATCTCACAACAACACGAAACTGTAGCATTTTGGTTAGCTAAGCACCTAGAAGCTATAGCAGAAGCCAAGCCAAGATGCAAGAAGCATCCTCATTCAGTGGTTGCTGGATATGCTTAATGAGAACAATGAACAATGAAAAAGTCGATAAATCGCGGAACTGAAGTTTTGCTATTGATACCTCAAAAGGCACCTCAAAATATTGTTGAGGAGTCAACTTTCAAACATGACATTTAAACTGGATCTCAAATATGAAAAATTAAATAAGTAGGTTGCCGCGAGACAAAGCCGACATCAAGCTGCCACGAGACAAAGCCGACTCATCAACAACATTTTGCAATAACTTTGAGGTCTCCATAACATTACTTATTAAGCTAGAAGTAGCACCGATTAGACCAATATTCTAGCAAAATAGAAAAATAAACATCATAGGGAGCCAAACCAACATTGTAAAGATTTGTAATGCCTAGTGAAATGCAAAACGATGAAATTGTGAAAGAGGATGCAGTTAGATAACAGTCAATCCTACCTGCACTAATACTTTAAGAACATAGAAACAACGTGGCAACTCAAATTACCATGTACAGGCCTGTTAGGGTCAACCAGAGCTTCTGAAAAGAGTTGTTCAAGTAGAAATACGGAATAAGCCTTGCATCATTTTCCTTAAAATTGCCTCAATGGCTCTTTAAGAGCTAAAATTAGCTTACTGGAACTTTCGCCTTTGGGAGCTAGAAGATCATTTCAGCTTTCCACTCCAAAAGGAAGCTCTAGCCTCTTAGTTGGCTACACCTAGCTTCTGTTTCTTCAATAAAGAAAATGTTCCAAAAACAAGTCTAAAACACATGCACTATCCTCATTTGGTGGTGTCAAGGCATCGATGAAGCAAAAATCCAAGTGGAGATAGAGTGATGCGATAGTTATCTCAAAAGAAACTCCAAAGTATTGCTGATGAGTCAACTTTCAAACGTGGCATCTAATTTAAACATCAGGTCTAAAGAGTTAAAACCACTACCGAGTTGCCACATTGCAGAGCTGACTTATCAACGATATTTTAGAGTTTCATGAGGTACCCATAACACTACTCATAGTACAATACAATAATATATTTGAGATCCAACAACCCTTCTAAATTGCATTCTATCCATCAAGCAATTCACACTAAGGACATAGCTCTTATGCTTAAATAGCATTTCCTAAAGGCTTACCTATTAAAAGATTACGTGCATCATATATTATCAGAGCAAGAGATCTCGAATTTGAGTCCCATCATGTCGGTCAAGCTTTTAACCAAAAACCCCTCCATTTCTTTGATTCAAAGTCCACAGATCATGCCTATTAAAAATCTCGAGCTTATACATGTGGCAAAGTGTTGAATACCATATACGAAGATACTATTAATTATTTACCATCTTATGATGCTCCAAAAATTATGGTTTATTAGGACAGCACCCACGTAGGGGACCTGAGTTTAAATACTACCAAATCCATCCACCATTCAATTGGGGAAAACAGAGTCCACCTGTTTAATTCAATGTGCATGTCTTAGGCCTATTTAAATTCTAAAGGACAATAATTTGCCATTAGATCCAAAACTGATGACTTAAGCTTTTGTGTTAAATTGCAATTCATTTTATGTGTTTGTTCTTGATTTGTCTCAGCAAAGCTAATCTCATTACAGGTTTCTTGCTCTTTAAAAAAAAAAAAAAAAACCTATTCTACGTTCTTTCTTTTACCCTTGTATCCAGTCTAGAAACTTCTATTAGACCCAACAAGTTGAATAAATCAAACATATCGAGGATTTTTAATTAAATGGGATAAATCTGATCGGATTCAAACTGAGAAACTACTGCTCTAAATTCTAATACTACGAGACAATCTATTTCATAGAAAGCACCGGTTTAAGGTTTTGCATTCAATGCTCCCCTTAGCAATGTTCAAGACTTGTTGTATTAACCAAGATATGAACTTTGAATAAGATCAAGGGGATGAAAAATAATGACCTCTTCATCCAGTAACAATTACTCCAAGTCCAAGGGGTGTTTGGTTGGAGATAAATAACAGACAGGAAGTATAGTCCCAAAATGAAATTACACTTCTGCTTATACAGGTTAAGAGATATTTGGCTGGAGGTAAAGTATATAGAAATGGAAAAGTGAATTTGTGAGAACTCGACGTCCTCACAAGGAAGCCAAATCTAAAAAGTCACTAATCTTCTATTGTTTGGAACTTCACTTCATCCCTTCTAAATCAAACAAATGAAAAGTGATCACATTAATTTAGAATTATACTTCCTAACTGCTGTAACCTCTAAATAAACACTTCATTAAGTTGGTTTAAGGGAAAGCAATAAAATAAAGTTTGAAAACAATAAAAAGCGGCAATTTATAAGAACTTAACTTCCTCCTAGAGGAGTATGAAGTCAAATTCTCTAAACTTCACTTTCCGAATTGCATATACTTGGCTCTAGCAGCATTATAACATTTTTATTCAGCACTTTCCTTATGTCTCTTGGCACGAGACTTTTGATAGGTCCAAGATTGACTTTGTATTAGAGAATAGAAGTTTTTATTTTCCCCCTTAATGCTTTAAGGAATTAATGATACCTGAGAACAAAACTTTCTCACTTAACACTTGTTAGCTAAATTTGCCTGAGTCTTAATCCCAAACAAATCAAGAATTACCATGCAATGTGGACCCAATTCAAACAAAAACCTTCAGCTATTTGGTTCCATCCTAATGGTTTAGGTTACCCGCACAAGATCGAAAAGAAGCACATATTAACCTCCTATGTGGAGTCAAAGGTAAAACTTAGTTCAGCTACTATACTATCGATAGTACCAAGCGCTTGGTGCTATCGAGTTTTCCACCGTTAGATTTATTCCTTTGACCATTTTCATCCATTAAATCATACTATCAACTAACTACCCACTCAACTCTAGGGGACCACTATCATCCTAACCGCAAATTCCTTAATCTAAGGGCCGAAAACCTAATAGCACTAAGCGCTTTTTTTTTTTTGAGAAAAAAGTAGCATGCTACCCGCTTCATTCATTTAGGAGGTGAATTAAGCTACATGGGTGAAGCATCAAGGCTTCAAGGGAGACGGAAACAAAGAAAAAAAGAAAAGACAGATGGTGTTTACAGGTACAGTTAATTCCGCTATACTGTCAACAAGGCCTATCTACCTACTGATCAGAATTGCCCTAATAGCACTAAGCGCTTGGTACTATTAATAGTACAGTAGCCTAATTCATTATATATATAATATTAATTTTGCTAAAATATTATTATACTTCTCATATGAATGAAAGTTAATAAAATTCTTATTGATAGTTCATATATTTTAAAGTAAAAAATTTTTCACCATACATAATTTATTTATATCATTTAAAAAGAGTTTGTATGCATTCATCAAAAAGTCAAAATATTCATCATGTTAATACACGCATAGAAAAAAGTAAAATAAAAAATATAATATTTTTTAGTGGGATGCGCCATGTACTTGCGACACACAGAGTCCGACACTAATCCAAAATTCTTAAGTCATGCATAAGCGCAAGTTATTAATATTAGAGTCATGATTCTTATGTACCCATAAAGGGTCTTGTACCCATCCAATATGGGACTACTGGGGCAACACGGATAATGTAATACTAGTAACTTGCCGAGCCTGAACCACTTATCCAAAATGCTTAAGCCCGAGTTTTTTAGCAATAGAAACATTGATCCTTATATACCCCCAAACAATCTCTTTTCCATTTGCCATTTTTCATTTTCATCAAATATGGAACTACTGCAACATCACATAAATCATCCAAAAACCTTTTTTTTCTTTTTTTCTTTTTTTACTTTCCCGTGCACTACACAGAGCTATCCGATACCAAAAGAAATCTGAAAAGGAAAACATGGATCATCACCGAGCTGTTGCGATTCTCATTTGAAGACGACTTCGAGGAAGATCCACTTTCAATGCAGTTGAGAATGATTAGTTTAATTTAAAGTTACTAATTAAACACGAACTTGTAAAGTTCTAAAGCACCAAAAAAAATTACTTTTTTTCTCTTTCACGAATAAAAATAAATTAAATAATTCATTTTTAATTTTTTTTTCAAAGCATTATAATAGAAGAGATAAGTTTTAATGTGCCTATTAAATTACTTTAGAAAGTTTAGACAAGCCTATTTGCTACATTGTTTTAGGCTTCGTTTGGTTCGGAAATTAGTAAGAACTAGTTATTTCAGGAGTAGCTACAAGTATGAATTTTTGTAAGAACAAGAGTATTTTTTAATTTGGATAAAAATGTGAGTATAAGCTGGAACTAGAAAAATTGTGTTTGGATGGTTATTGGGAATAAAAGAAATAGTTGATGATTATAAATAGAAAATAATAATATTACCCCTCTCATTATATTTGAATTTAAATTTTTTTAAATTTTACTTTTTGAATTTAAATTTTAAATTTTAACTTTTAAATTAAAAATTTAAAATTTAATTTAAATATCAAATTTTAAATTTAAGACCAAATTAAATTTAAAAAATATAAAATACTCAAATTTAAAATTTAAAAATAATATCAAATTTAAAATTTAAACTTTAAAATTTATAATTATAAATTATAAATTTTAATTTTGAAATTATAAATTATAAATTTTAAAATTTAAATTTTAATTTAAAAATAAAAATCTCTCTCTCTGTCTCTAGTCTCTACGCTACGGCATGGGGCGGGCCGCGGGGGGGGGGGGGGGAGGGGGGGGCGGGCGGTGGACACCCTGGATGGGAACAAGTTGTTCCCATCCATATGGATATGGGTGGGATATGGGTGGGAACAACTTGGGTATGGGTGGGAACAACTTGTTTCCACCCAATGACTTTTTGTTTCGGTACTTATCACCTCTCTTGTATCCAATCCAAACGTCACCGAAGTTTAAAAAATATTTGTACTTTTTTCTGAAATCAAACTAGACATTACTAATGAATCGATTATTGTACCACGATTGAGGCCCCCCACGAAATTTTTGTTCTAGTAATCTGCTGTACCACATTCAATGAACGAAAAAAATATAAATAAATAAGTAAATAACTTATTGCACTTTTTTTATTTTAATACTCTATGATTTAAAATGTATCAATTTAGTACCTTGTGTTTTAAAGTGCATCAATTTAATACCCTGTGGTTTTATTTTTCTCTTTTTGTCAGCTCTTCTGTTAATATTTTGTTAAATTATATACCAAAAACTACAGATACCCTATTTAGGTTTATCGAATATTAACTTTAGTACCCTTTAGTTTTAATTTTGTCACTGTTTTTTTTTTCCTCCGTTAATATTTCATTAAATTATATACAAAAAACTTCTGGTACCCTATCTCGGTTTATCGAATATTTACTTTAGTACTCTTTAATTTTAACTTTGTCACTGATTAAACGAAAAAAATTAGTGAAATGGATAATAAAAAGAGAAAAATGAAACCACGGGATACTAACGTGATACACTTTAAACCATAGGGTACTTTAGTAAGAAAATGTGAAACCACATAGACTAATTTAATGCATTTTAAATTATAAAATACTAAAGTGAGAAAGTGTGAAACCATAGGGAGGTATTTGAAGTTTACCCATAAATAAAACAATGAATACCTGCACTCCTGGGCACCACTCGAAGTTGTATCGTATTGTATGTCGCAAGGACGAAACATTAGCGGAGACCCTATTTGAAAGCTTTCCATCTGCTGCTTAAGATTTAAAAAAAAAAAAAAAAAAAAAAAATAGTAGCAGAGCCACTAGTGGAGCTTTTTAGCAGCCTAAACCCTAATTAACAAAAGAACCTGATCGTGATCGGACTACCATGGCCGCCGCCACCGCTGCAACCATGTCCCTCTCCTCCTCCTTCTCCTCCGGCCTCCAGATCCGATCTCCAAACCCTAACCCTAACCCTAGGCGGCGGCGCGGCGGCCGCGTGATGGGCTCGGGGGCGGGGGCGGGGGCGGGGGGTGTGCGGGCGCTGCGGTGGCGGTGGTGGCGGGGGGCCGGCGGGGGCGTGCTGCGCGGAGGCGCTGGCGGCGGGCGGGGTGGAGACGTTCCTGCTGGAGCGGAGCCCAGGGGGGCGAAGCCGTGCGGCGGCGCCATCCCCCTGCCATGCTCGACGAGTTCGCCAATCCCCGCCTCCCTCGTCGACCGCCGCGTCACCCGCATGCGCCTCCTCTCCCCCTCCAACCTCGCCTCCGACTTCTCCCGCCACCTCCGCCCCGCCGCCCACATCGCCATGCTCCGCCGCGAGGTCCTCGACTCCTTCCTCCGCTCCCGCGCCCAGTCCCAAGGCGCCCACCTCCTCCCCGCCCTCCTCACCTCCCTCTCCCTCCCCTCCTCCCCGCTCCACCCCTACCTCCTCCACTACATCCCCTCCGGCGCCGGCGCCGGCGCCGGTCCGGCCACCTCCACCCTCGCCGTCGACGTCGTCGTCGGCGCCGACGGGGCCAACAGCCGCGTCGCGCGCTGCATCGGCGCGGGGGACTACTCCACCGCCATCGCCTTCCAGGAGCGCGTCCGCCTCCCCCCCGCGGGCATGGCCGCCTACGCCGACCTCGCCGAGATGTACGTCGGCGACGACGTGTCCCCGGACTTCTACGCCTGGGTCTTCCCCAAGTGCGACCACGTCGCCGTCGGCACCGGCACCGCCGCCGCCAAGCCCGCCATCCGCCGCCTCCAGGCCGCGGCCCGCGCCCGCGCCGCGCCCAAGCTGGCCGGCGGCGTCGTGGTCCGCGTCGAGGCCCACCCCATCCCCGAGCACCCGCGCCCGCGCCGCGTCGCCGGGCGCGCCGCCCTCGTGGGCGACGCGGCGGGGTACGTGGCGCGGTGCTCCGGCGAGGGCATCTACTTCGCCGCGAAGTCGGGGCGCATGTGCGGCGACGCGATCGTGAGGATCTGGAAGGAGAAGGGGAGGGTGGCGGAGGCGGACCTGAAGCGGGAGTACCTGCGCAGGTGGGACGAGGAGTTCGCGGGGACGTTCCGGTTCCTGGACGCGCTGCAGCGGGTGTTCTACGGCAGCAACGCGGCGCGGGAGGCGCTGGTGGAGCTCTGCGGCGACGAGTACGTGCAGCGGATGACCTTCGACAGCTACCTGCACAAGAAGATGGCCGCCGGACGCCCGCTCGACGACCTGGGCCTGCTGTGGAAGTCCGCCGGCAGTCTGCTCAGGGCCACCATCCTGGGCAGGGAGGTGGAGCGGCTGAGGAGTCTGTAAACTCGTAGCAAGGGAATGTCTGTGTCCTGCTGCATGTATGTGTTACCATTTTCCCAAATAATATTGCTCTTCGGGCTCAATCCGTTTGAAATTGTGTCATGGGATCAGATATTACAAAGTTAGAGCAAAAATATTTAGATATTTTTGCTCCGGAAATTTGAAAAAATATATATATCATAATTAATCCTTTTTACAAATGCAAGTAAGTTGGCATTTGTACGTTGACACTCCGAAATTTTGAATATTTATATACACACACACACACACCACACAACACACACACACTACGACACGAGGGAATTAGGCGGATACTATTAATAGTAAAACGAACTCTTGGATAAAAAATTATAGGGTTAGAATGATATTAGTCAGTTAGAGTTGAGTGATTCCCCTAAGGTTGAGTGGTCGCCACTGGGTTATAGTATTTAATCTAATGATTAGAAATGATGAAAAGAGTTGATCCAATGTCTAAAAAACTGATAGCAACAATAGAATTTTGCTACTAATAGTAGCCCAGTCCAACTCTCTCTCTCTCTCTTTCTATATATATTTATAGTAGGTCTTGTGTGCTCTCGGGAGCACGGAACCCTTCGTGCTCCTGAGCCGTTTTCGATTATGGGACTTCCGAATCGACGATCAGCTCCGCTAGACTTGATCTAGCGTATTTAAAGTTGCTAGAAAATAATTTTTGCGATTTTTCGATATCATTTACCTAGCAGTCGAAAGGATTCAAAATCAATAATTTTTAACCATGTGCCAACTCGATATTAAATTAATTTTTTGTGGGGGAGTGTCCACCCACGGTAGCTTGCTGCTGGGGTTCTGTCATGTCGCCCTTGCACTGCACTACTTCTCGAGTCTAGCGCACTNATATATACACACAAACCCAAACCAATAAAATTGCATGCTTATACTGCAAAGTATGTAATTTTAAAAATCAAATCGAATAGGTAGGTTCGACTTGTCAAACCGTGACTCAGTCGATAAAGCAGTTTGATTCAAACATTTGAATAAAATCAATCAAAAAATTATTTTCAGCGATTCAAATCAGGAGTCAACCATTAAATAGGTGAACCAATCTGATTGTAATTAAACCGGTCAGATTTTTTTTTATCACAACATATTAAGAGTCAATGGCTTAAAATCCACTTAGTTGATTTTATTTTTATTAACACAAATTAGTTTTAATAAATGTAAAAATAGAAAACTAATATTTACTTAATTTGATTGAAAAATTAGTTAAAAAATTATTTTCAGCCATTCAAATCAGGAGTCAACCATTAAATAGGTGAACCAATCCGGTTGTAATTAAACCGGGTCGGATTTTTTTTATCACATCATATTAAAAGTCAATGGCTTAAAATCCAGATTTTACTTTTATTAACACAAATTAGTTTTAATAAATGTAAAACTAGAAAACTTATATTTACTTAATTTGATTGAAAAATTAATATTTTATAATTAAGTATAATAGTAGAGTAATAATATATATATATATATATATATTGTTACTATACTATCAATAGTATCAAGTCCTTGGTACTATT